>NC_090376.1:83978283-84325090 GCF_036365525.1 Heterodontus francisci | reverse complement strand
TCTCTGTCTCTCTCTCTCTGTCTCTGTCCCCCTCTCTCTCTCTGTCCCCCTCTGTCTCTATCTGTCAGTCTCCCTATCTCTCTCTGTCCCCCACCACCCCCCCCCCCACCTCTCTGTCCACCTTTCTTTCTCTCTCTCTCTCTCTCTCTGACAGTTGTAGAGAGCGGGAATGCCCAGCACATTTTTTAAAGTCGCAAGTCAGTTTCACAGCTGACAGCTGCTGACATCGGGAACAGCCATTTCTGAACGTGGAACAGAACCTATTTTTAAAAAAACCCAAATTTGTCCGAAGTTCAGAAACGGCTGTTCCTGATGTCAGCAACTGTCAGCTGTGAAACTGATTTGCAATGTTTTTTTAAAAGCCGATCTGACAAAGGGAAATTTCTCATCTCCAGTCATGGAGCCCTGGTGAGGATGAGCCCTGGGTACAGTTTATACCTGCTGGCCGGATGGTAACCATTGACAGGCCGTATATTGGACAACCCTGCCCTAGACCATGTGTGGCCTGTGGCACCTGTGTGGGTTTTTAGCACCACTGGAAGTTCCTAATCAAAGGGAGGCTCAGGGCTTGGTTGAAGGAGAAGCTGTTTCACTTAAATCATATCACTCCAGCAGGTACAATAGCAGATGAGAAAGAGTCAAGGGCTCCTGCTACACTGGAAAGCTCCGAGAATGCACTGCCATTTCAACACTACATCACGTCATTCCAGCACACCCTCCACCAGTACAGATACACTCACATCGGTGGGTTTTGTTGCACACGTAGAATAGGTAGCACTATCTGGTGAGCATTGCAGATGCACAAGAGCAGGTAACGAAGGCAGTGACAGCTGCGGCCACTTCCCCTCGGAGGAATGAGGAGAGATTCAGCAATGCTCAGCTTCATGCAAATGGTGAGCCTCGGATGTCATTAACAAGTGGCAAATGCTTCAGCAGCAGAGGCAAATTATGAATATTTGTCGGGAGTTTCCAGAGGCAGTGCAGTCCCATGGATAAACGATGGAGGAGTCCATCCATGCTATAAGTGGCACCATTTCTCTGGCACGTGAGTGCATGGTGTCCTCCATTGAGAAAGCAGTGACCCTCACGGAGAGACCCATGGAGCAGGGGATGTGCACAGACCTCCACAGCCTGCCCTCATCTATGAGATCTATGGAGCGATGGTGGGTGAGTTGGGCCAGAACTCTGCATGCTTGTCTGATGACTGAGGTGACCCTGCACAGATACAGATAGCCCTGAATGTGCCAGGCCCCTGTAGGGCTCAGGCATCCAGAGGACACACGCAATGGCCATTTAATGCACCAGAGCAGGAAAGCAGCAGGCTGCCTTGTCATCAAGTCCAGGCGCAGGGAGGTCACCACGTAAAAGTTACAGTATAAATGCATGGCAACAGCACTTGGGATTTCACTGGGTGATTTGTTAAATACAGAAGCCTCTAATGTTTTACAAGAGTTAAAGGTCTTGACGTTCAATGTCTAACGACTTGTGTATTTATTTTTGTGCACCAGTTGACCGTGACCAGATGTGGAATCAAATTCATGGACCGTGTGTAAAGATAAATGCCTCATGAGGGTCTGTGTTTAGAAAACGCCTTAGCTTAGAGTGCTGATGGGTGAGAGATATGAAAGGTCAGCAAGGCGGCCTCTGAGTGAGAACTCCTTGGTTCGGTGGCCCTTGCACTTGTCGTGATGTGAAGTATCTGCTGATCAGAGAGCCACTAGTCTCCCTGCCACACATGTCACTGTCTGGTGAGCTGGGCCCCATGACACCATCTTCATCAGCATGCACCTTTTGAGGTGCCTCCTGCTCATCCTCCTCCTCTGAGGATACCGCTTGCTCATTGTCTTTCTACGCTACATCCCTCTGGAATATCGGGTTATGCAATGCGTAGTAAATGACAATAATGTGTGATATCCTTGGGGGTATGTATTGAAGGGATTCCTCAGATCTATTGAGGCATCTAAACCTCAATTTCAAAAGGTCAATGACCTGCTCGATGGTGGCCATTGTAGTCATATGTCAGTGGTTGTGTGTGTCCTCTGCCTGTGTGTTGGGGTTGCGTATAAGGGTCAGGAGCCATGTCTTCAGTGGATATCCCTTGTGCCCCAGTATCCAGCCATGATGGTGTTTTAGTGGTTTGAAGAACTGAGGCAATTGGAACTGATCTAAGGATGTAGAAGTCGTGGCAACTTCCCGGAAATCTCGCACACACCTTTATGATCCGGTTACAGTAGTCGCAGATGACTTGATAGCATCACTTCTTCAAGATGCAGCAGATGAGATGAGAGGAAATCCTTCCTGTTCACAAAGACACCTGGCTGATCTGAGGGAACCTTAATGGCTACATGCGTACAGTCAATGACCCCCTGCACCTAGGGAAATCCAGCCATGGCCACGAAGCAGACTGCCCTCTTGGCGTGATCAGTTTTAAACTTGATATATTGTCCAGCCCAATGTTTTGTGGCAAACGTGACCTCCTTAATGCCGCTGACTGAGAGAAGATGCATAGATCTCCAGACAATCCCTCGAATGAACCACAGGTGAAAAGGTTGAATACCAACATCACCTTTAAGGTTAGAGCCATTGGGTGTCCACCACTTCCCATTGGCATCAACTCCTGCTCCAGAATACTGCACAGTCCGCTAACATCTGCTTGGAGAGATGCAGTCTTCATAGACATTGGTGCTCAGACATCTCCATGAAGCTGAGCCTCAGACGGTACACCCTTTGAGCTGGGTAGTGACTCTGCAACCGTGAGGTTGCCCTCTTGACCCCATGCGTGCTCCTTATCCATGTCCAGTGGCTTCCTTAACACGCTGGAGCTCCCCGGCCACTGCGTAGGTGCTCCTATGTGGCTGCATCCCATCGCTGTGTCACTCTCTTCTCTTTTGAAGGAGTCAAAGTCTGAAAGCGTTGATCCCATAAGCAGATGATGCCTCTGCTGTGATGAGCCTCTCAAGAACCTTGTCTTGCCTCCAGTGGCTGCTGTGGACCTGGGAGACACCCTTCCACTAGCAGTACTTCACTTTGGCCCCTACCTATGCAGTGACTGAAAACTTGACAGCGTCACTTCAAGATACAACCTGCAGACAGCTTCACCGTATGGCTGCTATTTCCCTCCAGAACGCAACTGTTGCTCTGATCTTGCTTCCTTTGAGTAGGCAAGACTCTGAGCCTCTATACATCCCGTGCACCTTCCATAAAATTGGAAAAGGATAAGAAAAGACCAAACAATTGGCTGCTTAATGACCTTAATTACCTGCCCACCACCAATGTGTCTGCCACAGATCCGTTCCATCGTAAAATTAGTTGGTAGCAGGATGATATCGGGGAGCTGTCCCGATGCGTTCCCATGCCATTTTACTTATCCCTTTGCCCTGTTCCCACCACCATAGGGCCGGTAAAATTCTACCCAAAATCTCAGAATTGTAAACAATAACTTTGTTTGGATTTTGAGAACAAATGCAGACAATTAAACTCAGGAGTGGATTGAGACTTCCAAAATTCAACTCAATTCAAACCTTTCATTGCCATCATTCTTGAATTTCATATCAATGATATTGATGCACAGTAATCTCTACAGAAACCAGAATAAGATATTAGTTTTGCTGTGCTGCTGTCATCTTCAAGGCTTTTAATGTCAATAGGGCTGCTAAGTAGGGGTGAGCCACTTCCACTCAGGGGAGGTTTCACATAATATGTTGTGGGTAGTTTTGACATTTATTTAAAATTTATAAGCAGCTGAAATGCACTGCAGGACTCAGGAAGCTTGACATCAAATCAATATAAATACAGCATTAAATAAACCAAAAGACACTAATGCCACAATGAGTATTTGGAGCAGACCAAAATCAACTAAGCTGATTATAAAAGTCTTATAAAAGTGAGATCAGAAACTTCAGTTGTAGATATTTAAATATTCAATTTATGTAAATTAACAGAGGATCTCTCAGCTATGATAAAAAGCAATTTGTTTTCTGAGTGAACTATGAGGGGGTTTGTGCATGTGTGAAAGAACTAGCATATCACCCAAGGCAATATACATAAGTCACTTGTGTATTCGTTATTTTTAACCTGAAACTGCTTATTATTTGCCCATGTGCATGGTCATGTCTAGCCCTATTTTCAGATCAATTTAAAATATGTAGTAGAATGGGTTTTCTTCAGTTTTCCCTATTGATTATAAACAACTCAGGTTAGAACTAAGTCAGGGTTAAAAAGGTATAACATTAACTAATGTGCTTTCACCCTCTCCCAACAAGCACCCATCCAGTAATTACAAAAGATAAGTTTATGTAGCATTTGCCTAGATTTGTATTGAAACAATGGCCTAAACTATAGCCACATTGTACATAGCTTATGTAAATAAATTCATTATTTGTGCACATTGTGCATTAGCCAAAATTAAAAATCAGCACATAAATGCATTTTTTTTTATTCATTCATGGGTTGTGGGCATTGCTGGCAAAGCCAGCATTTGTTGCCAATCCCTAATTGCCCTTCCGAACGTGGTGGTGAGCTGCCTTCTTGAACTGCTGCAGTTCATCTGGTGTAGGTACATCCACATTGCTGTTTGGGAGGGAGTTCCAGGTTTTTGATCCGGCGACAGTGAAGGAACGGTGATGTAGTTCCAAGTTAGGATGGTATGTGGCTTGGAGGAGAACTTGCAGATGGTGGTGTCCCCATGCATCTGCTGCCCTTGTCCTTCTAAGCAATAGAGATTGCAGGTTTGGAAGGTGCTGTTGAAGGAGGCTTGGCGAGTTGCTGCAGAGCATCTTGTATATGATTCATATTGCTGCCACTGTGCACTGCTGGTGGAGGGAGTGAATGCAAAGGGTGGTGGATGGGGTGCTGATCAAGCGGGCTGCTTTATTCTGGATGGTGTTGAGATTCTTGAGTGTTGTTGAAGCTTCACTCATTCAGACAAGTAAAGAGTATTCCATTACACTCCTGACTTTTGCCTTGTAGATGGTGGAATCAGGAGGCAAGTTACTGGCTGCAGAATTCCCAGCCTCTGACCTGCACTTGTAACCACAGTATTTGTATGGGTGGCCCAGTTAAGTTTCTGGTCAAAGGTAACCCCCAGGATACGACAAACAGTAGTGGTTCTAATACCAAACCTTGGGGCACCCACTCAGTTCTGCCCCCATACTCTGACATAACTCTTTTGAGGAGAACTTGTTTTCTATCCTTCAGCCAACTTCTTATCCATTCCCATGGATTATGTTGAATCCCTACAGTTTTGCGATTAACAAATAGTGTTTTGTGTGAAACTTTCTCAGAAGCAATTTTAATTATAAATGGCATCATGATTGACTTTATAACATTTTCACAACACAGGGCAGGCTGAGTTTCCTTCCAGTCCTGACTTAGCATTATACTAATTTAAGAGGTGTTAGCCTTTTATGTTTTTAACCTTTAAACATTTAATGCCTAAATGCTAAGTTAACACTTCTACAAATGCAGTCTTTTGCAAATAGCCTTTTATTGAATTTAAAACCTTACCAAAGACTCATGTTGGCTTTTAGCAACTGATCATTTATTACCTAGGATGTCAAAATATTGCTTCTTTTGTAAAAAAAAAGGTTCATGCTTGAGTTTGTAAATCACAGGTGAAAGTTTGAGCTCTGTATATGTCACTGCATTACTGAATTGAATGGTAGAGTCATTCTCCCCATAAATTCAACAAACAACAATCTAATTAAAATGTCTCCCGCTATTGCCTTTGCAGCATGGGTTGTGCTGATCTAACTCAAGTTTCATAATATTACAATTATCACAGTTGAATAAACACCATTATCTACTCTTATCTTTTCATTAAAATTCCTTAGCAGAGTTGGACAGCTTTTCCTGTCTCCCCATCTCCCTATCCAAAAAAAAATGCACATGGAAAGGTTTTACCAAGTGGTATGCTGTGCACTTGCCCAATAAAAAAAAAGATGTAGAGAACCCAAAACTAAGCATCACTTTAACAATAGAATGAAGAAATTTGAAGAAATAATTTGTGATGGGTCAATTCAGTTACCTTAGAAATTTAAAGAAACTTACTCAGATACCTTGGCCAGGAAATTGGGCACCAACACGCCATTGATGCCAGTGCTACAGAAGCCCCGAAGTGAAAAATATCACAAGCAGCACTTCCAGCCACTTCCGACAGTGCCGTGCTAGGAAGGACACTCACATAGGCGTGTTGTGCATGCGCCAGAAACTTTCAATATGAGCAGATGGTGACATCAAACAGCTGTTGAGGCTGATTTGACGCACATTCTGGAAACTTGGACCGCACAGATCTCATGAACACAAGTGCTAATCACTCACACCTGAATATACATTCAGGTGCACATGGGAGCCCCCCCCCCCCCCGCCCACCATAAATGCTATTGAAAGGGCCAGTCATCCAACTTGCCAGTGAGGTACTTTTGACTTAGTTCTGCTATTGCAAAGTTTGCGAAAGCACTATGGAGTGTTTTTGGACGTGTTGTGATGAGTTGCTGGATTTGGCAGGGAGTGTTGCTGCATACATCCAGGGAGGGTGGAGGAGTTTGGTGAATTGTCCACACAAGGACGTAAGACACTGGCAAAGGAAGAAAAAAAGAGAATATGAATGCAAGCTAGCGAGAAACATAAAGGTGGACTGTAAAAGCTTCTTTAGATATGTGAAAAGGAAAAGATTAGCAAGGACAAATGTGGATCCATTTCAGGCGGAGACAGGAGAATTTATAATGTGGAAGAGGGAAATGGCAGAGAAACCAAACAATTACTTTGTGTCTGTCTTCACGGAGAAAGATACAGAAAATCTCCCAGAAATACCAGGGAACTAAGGGACTTGTGAAAATGAGGAACTGAAAGAAATTAGTATTATGAAATATTAACTGGATTGAAGGTTGATATACCCCCTGGACCAGATGAGCTACATGCCAGAGAGTTAAAGGAGGTAGTTATAGTGGTTATAGTGGTGGTTATCTTTCAAAATTCTGTAGATTCTGGAAAGGTTCCTGCAGACTGGGAAGTAGCAAATGTAACCCAACTATTTAAGAAAGGAGAGAGAAAATGGGGAACTACAGACCTGTTACTTTGACGTCAATAGTAGGGAAAATGTTAGACTCTATGATAAAGGGTGTGATAATTAGACACTAAGAAAATAATGATATGACTGGGCAGAGTCATCATGGATTTATAAAAGGGAAATCATGTTTGGCAAACCTGTTGGAGTTTTCTGGGGATGTTGCTTGTAGCATAGATAAAGGAGAACCAGTGGATGTGGTGTATTTGGAATTTCAAAAGGCTTTGGATAAGGTCCCACACAGGAGGTCAGTAAACAAAATTAGAGCACATGGGATTGGGCTAATAAACTGGTGTGGATTAAGAATTGATTAACAGACAGGAAACACAGAGTAGGAATAAACAGGTCATTCTCAGAATGGCAGGTTGTTACTAGTGGTGTACCGCAAGGATCAGTTCTAGGGCCACAGCTGTTCACAATATAAGTGATTTGGATATGGGACCAAATGTAACATTTACAAATTTGCTGATGACACAAAACTAGATGGGAATGTAAGTTGTGAGGAGGATGCAAGGAGGCTTCAAAGGGATTTGGGCAGGCTAAATGAATGCAAGAACATGGCAAATGAAATATAATGTGAATAAGTGTGAAGTTATCCACTTTTGGTAGAAAAAACAGAGTATTTCTTAGATGGTGCGAGGTTGGGAAGTGTTGATGTCCAACAAGACCTGGGCATCCTTGTTCATGAGTCACTAAAAGCTAGAAAGGAGGTGTAGCAAGCAATTGGGAAGGCAAATGGTATGTTGGCCTTCATCGCAAAGGATTTTGAGCACAGGAGTAAAGAAGTCTTGCTGCAATTGTATTGCACCTGGGTACAGTTTTGGTCTCCTTATCTAAGGAAGGATATACTTGCCATAGAGGGAGTGCAATGGAGGTTCACCAGACTAATCCCTGTGATGGCAGGATTGTCTTATGAGGACAGAATGGGGAAACTGGGCCTGTTTTCTCCAGAGTTTTTGAAGAATCTCATTGAAACTTACAAAATTCTTACAGGGCATAACAGGGTGGATGTAGATAGGATGTTTCCCCTGGCTGGTTAGTCCAGAACCAGGGGACATAGAATAAGAGGTAGGCCATTTAAGACTAAAATGAGGAGGAATTGCTTCATTCAGAGGGTGGTGAATCTTTGGATTTCTCTACCTCAGAGGGGCTATGGAAGCTCAATCATTGAGCATGTTCAAGACAGAAATCGATAGATATCCGGATACTAATGACATCAAGGGATATGGGGATAGCGCAGGAAAGTGGCGTAGAGGTAGATGATCAGCCATGATCTAACTGAATGGCGGAGCAGGCTCGAGGGGCTGAATGGCCTACTCCTGCTCCTATGTTCCTAAGGGTGCAACAGTTATGGGGGCTGTAGTTCCAGTGCCACTGGGTCTGCAACATGACAGACAAATGGAGCAGAGGTTGCAGAGGGAGGAAGCTCAATGCAGAAGGAAAAAGAAGAGCCTCTTAACAGAGGGCCCTACCCACCAAGGTCTTTCTGAGCACTTCTACCTCAAGCTCAACCAGGAGCAGTGCCTGAGGCACCTGAGATTCACCAAGGAAGTGGTCATAGAACTGTGCCGCCTCCTTCAATAAGACCTGCTGCCTCACAGCAGGGAGACGACGGCGCTGCCAGTAGCTGTCAAGGTCATCGTTGCTGTAAGTTTCTAGTTGACTGGATCCTTCCAGGTGGGAGGAGGGGACAGTGCGAACACATCCCAGTGCGTGGTTCATCGCTGCATCCAAGAGCTGGCAGAGGCCTGTATGTGAGGAGAGATAAGTTCATTGTTTTCTCTCGAACCAGAGAGAAGCAAGAGGAGCAGGCAAGTGGCTTTGCCAGGGCCATGGTATTCTTATTGGTGCAGGGAAGCATTGACTGCAGATGCTGCTGACCCCAAATATCAATGAGGAGAGGTATAGGAACTGCAAAGGGTTCCATTCCATTAATGTGCAGTTGGTGTGCAACCATGTGCAGACGGCCATGTCAGTGAATGCCCACTATCCTGGCAGCAGCCATGGTGCCTTCATCCTAAGACAGTCTGTTGTTCCTGTCATCTTTGTTCCACCACAAAGAACCAGAGGCTTGCTGCTTGGAGACTAGAAATAACCCTACACACATGGCTGATGAACACCCCCCTATCACTTGACCACGCAGGGACAGCAAACACACAATGAAAGCCATGCTGCAACCAGGAACATCATGTAGCAGAGAATCAGCATTCTCAAACAACAACCTGCTGCCGGACCGTTTACAAGAACACAAGAAATAGAAGCAGGAGTAGACCATACGGCCCATTGAGCCTGCTCCACCATTCAATATGATCATGGCTGATCTTAGGATTCAACTCCATTTCCACACGACCAAAAGTCTGTCCATCCCAGCCTTAAATGTATTCAATGATGGAATATCCACAAACCTCTGGGGTGGTGAGCTCGTAGGGAGACCGACGATACTCACTGGAAGGTGTCTCCAAGTTCGTGGTTGTCTGCTATGTTCTCCACAAGCTCGCTATCATGGGGGTGCAGCTATTGCCACCAAGCATGTGGAGGCCACCTCTGGAGGAGGAGGAGGAAGAGTAGGAGGCAGTGAGAAGGCATCAGGACATCCAGGGCTGTCTGTGAGCACTTGCTCAGACTGCAGTTCCCTTAGAATGTCATCCCATCACCATTTTGCTCCACTATTCCCAACTTTCTATCCATCTGTGATGTCCCGTCACAGCATCCCCTTGGCCAAAATCCTACAATTAAAGCCATCAACAAAGATCTTTTCATAACATCTTTGTCCAACAACATACCAAATTATACAAACAGTGATGAACTATTCATCCTTTGTTCATTCCCTTAGTGCTTGTCTTCCATCTGCCTGTGGTATCTCAGGGCTGCAGCATGGCTGGTGAAAGGCTGCTGACTTCCACTGGAGGAGTCTCCAGATATCGTTGGAGGACATGCTCGAGCAGTGCTTGGTCTTGAGGGCCCGACTTCAGACTGCACCACCTCAGCATGGATGGAAGAGTTCTGGGCTGGTTGTCTGACAGGCAACAGCAAAGGCACTGGCAGAGTGGCAGTGGTGGGAACATGAATGCTGTCACCCTGAGAGGGGACAACAGGCTCCACTGTGTCACTAGCACTCCTCCGACATGGCGCCTCAACAATCCTAATAATCTGCTGGAAGACAGATTGCTGGGCTGCTGTGAGAGCCTGTATGCCTCTTTCAGCCCTCAGATATGCAGCTATGATGGCAGCAGTCTGAGCCTGCATGGCAGCAAGCTGGGCTTGTAGTAACAAGCATGGATTTCATGACCTCATCTGAGCTTCCACTGCAGCGCTGAGATGTTGGGTGACTTCCACCTGTATGGCAGCAGATAGCAGATGCTGCATCATGGCTGGTTCCATTAGTGCTGTCATGGAGTTGGCCACCACTTTCACAGTGAGAAGGATGGGCTCCAAACTTTGCATGATACCCTGTACCAAGTTGGAGGCGGACTTGGCCATGCACCTTGACAGAAATAAAAGGCTGTCTGGCAGGCCTGCCGATGCATTAAGCATCTCGGTGCGTATGCTCATCAGTATTCTCCTGTAGGCCACCCCATCAAAGTCCTCATCTGAATCTCCAGTTGTAAAACTCATGTGTGACCTCACCCTCTGCAGCCCACTTGCACCTGGTGACTCACCATGTGCAGATCCCGACTCTATACTACCCTCTGAAGTTTGTGCAGTGCTAGTTTCTGAGCTGGTGGCTGCAAGTGTCAGACCAAGTCATTGTGCTTTGCCATCAGTGGTGTTGTGTTGCTTTTGACCCTTCCTCTTGAGGCTGCTGTGGTTGGGAAGGTGGCAGCTCTTGGTGCCTGAAAGCAGGGAATCAGAGAGGAGGGTGAGGGAAAGGGGTTGGGGTGGAAAACAAGAGGACCATGGTCACACTGTTAACAGCTTGTACTGCATGTCAGATAGCAGGATGAGGGTGAGGTGGGATTTGAAAAGCGGCATAAGGCAGGAACGTGTTCTAAGGCACACCTTGCATCGGGCTCTGTCACAGCTGGCCCCATGATGTGGAGCATCATCTCTGTAGGGCTCAGGAGATGCCGCTGTGTCTGACCTCCCACCAGTTCTGCTCTACTCACTGTGATTGTATGAAACGTTATCCTCCGAGAGAGGGAAGAATGTCAGACATTGTGTTGAACTGTATTTGAGTGATGTGTCTGTCATGACTGCATATGGAGGCTGTGAGAGGTGGGTGTGAGACTGGTATCATTGGAAGGAATTTGAGGGTGAGATGGAGCATCTGAATGTTAGATGTGAGTCCTGACGGTGAGGGACTGCTGATGGGTGAGTGATGTGGTTGATGGTGCAGTGGGTGTGAAATATCTCTTTCACTGACCTTAACAACTTGCGAGGTCATAGAACTTTTTATGGCACTGCTGCCAGATCCTCGGGCCAGTCTTCAGGAGTTGACATCCCTGGCCAGCTGCTCCCATTCCCTTCAGAGTGTGTTCCTTGAGGGCCTTTTGGTCCCCACGGAAACGTGGCGCCTCTCCTCCTGTTGACCTCCATCATTAAGGCGTCCAGCGACGCATCCATGAACGTCGGAGCCCTCTCTCTTCCCTGGTGCTCCACTTTTATTTTTTGCTTCAACTTGTAGCCAATAGCACGACAGGCAGTCAGCAGCAGCTTCCTTATAATGAGTGGCACTCCCCTTTAAGAGGGGCAGGTTGCCTTTCAGAGATGTAAGCTCACTGGAACACGTGCAAGCCATACATGTCTCTACACCTCCTGTTGAGCATTTCGCCAACCAGATGCATGGTTACACTCAGCTGAACACTACAATCACAGAAATGGGGAGGCAGCACAAAGTTTCTGTGCTGCCTGCCTCAATGGGATCAGTCACGAGCTGCTCACGAATTGTGACACCCGTGCCCTAAACGGGAGCAACTGAATTTTTAGCCATTTGTTTATTGTCAATGATGGAAAATGCACATTGAAGGAGCCTGATTTTGTCACGAGTGGTTCATCTTTCACCAGTCAGTACTTTACTTTAAATACATTTTGTATGCACTTTATCTCAAATGTTATTTCTCTATTTAGCTCTAGATAAGAAATGAACATTCAACAATCCAGTTCTTAAGATGTTTATGGCTTTTTTTAAAAAGAAATACTAATCTTGTTAAAACTCTCAGGAAGTTTGCTGTGCTCAAATCTGAGCATTAAAGTATAATATTTGGTTGTATAGATACATTTTATAGAGCTTGACATACCGAAGATTAATTCATATCGTGCATGTAATTTTTTTGAGTATACTGAATGAACTACATAGTAATAATTTAGATATTTCCAGTGACAACCAAACCTTGTGAATGCTATTAATGAAAACCTACTGTAAAATTATATGTATTAGGGCTGTCAATTTAATTGTAGTTAATGCGTGATTGCTGCACATTAAAAAATGTAATCTTTAAAAAATTAACATATTAATCATAGAAGTTAATTGTAATTATTTGACAGCCCTACCAAACAGCAATTCAAGTGTCAATGCATTTGAAAATTTTGTGTTATCAACTTATCTAACCTATTCTCCTGCTTAAATGTGCTTGTGTTTTGCTGATTTTACTTATCATTCAAAAGTGAATGCTTACATGAAGACAAACATTAATGTTTGAATTTTGCTATGGTACCAGTATGTGAAAAATTGCTCCCTGCTTGACATTGATATAACTTATAAGGACTGCTACTGGATATGGTTCCAGCGTCTTAATAAGATATCAGCAGAGAATGACCAAACAGCAAATGATTCATCTGATGCACCAGAATCCACCAGTCTATGATATAATAGAGATGACTACATCGTTTCAGTGCTCCAAAATAACATTCAAAAAATGAGTTCAATGTCAAGGAAAAAGTTACCATCTTGCTCCTGAACATCCTTGCGCCCAAGCTTTCTGTCTGGGTTTTCCGTTGTGCAGACATGAAGATGTCTGAAGAGAACTCAGTGATGTAAATTTAATGCAAGTTATTGTCAGAAGTTACTAGCTTCACTCTTGAATTAGTTGTTTGCGTACAACCCAAGCAGAAAGTAGCTGTATAGGTTCCAACCTCCTTTCTTCTTACACTTTTTCTGCCACCTCCTTTCCCTTATGTTCATCTCTCTTCTCCACTGTCTCAGCCTCCTCCTCCTCATGCTCCTTTAATTTAAAATGTAATCCAAAATTTTCAGCAACTCTGGGTTCACAATCTTAAATTGAAATGAACACATTCAACAAGCAAATCCAAATCTTCATACTTCCATGCAACTTCAAAATATTGATCCCTGTAATGGGTTCTGAACTCAAATTGCCAAATGTGCTGTATTTCCATGTCTTGACCCCAAGGAATACAGTTTCAACCAGTTCAAAACCAAAAACATGGCTTAAGTTTCCCAAAAAGAATACACATCTATGTACACATAGGCAAACAATCAACAAACACAAACAGGGTATGTCAGTAACTACAATGGAGAAAATAGAACACTGAATGATGCTCACACTAAAAACAAACAAAAACCAGATTCTGATAAAAATTGATTAAAACACTAATTAACTAATTAATAAGTAGAGTAACTAAACCAGAGGGAGGAGATTACTGTATTTAGTTAGCATTTGGTATTTATTGTAGAAATCTAGCACTAGGGACCATATAGTTAAGTGTAACATAATTTAGTAAGGATTTAATAAGTATTTATTTATTTTATATTAATTAACTAATTAGTGCCAGAAATGTCAGTTAGAGGGGTGAAGTGCTTCACCTGTGAGATGTGGGATGTCCGTGACGCTTCCAGCGTTCCGGGCGACTACATCTGCAGGAAGTGGACCCAGTTGCAGCTCCTCACAGACCGCATGGATCGGTTGGAGCAGCAACTGGATGCACTTCGGAGCATTCGCGAACAAGTATACCGTTTTGGATACTGTTGGGGGGGATGGCCTATCGGGGGAAAACAGCAGCAGCCAGAGCAGTGGCAACACAGCTGGCACTGTTGTTCAGCAGGGAGGGACAAAGCACAGAAGAGCAATAGTTATAGGGGACTCTATAGTCAGGGGCACAGATAGGCGCTTCATTGGACGTGAAAGAGACTCGAGGATGGTATGTTGCCTCCCTGGTGCCAGGGTCAAGGATGTCTCTGAACGGACAGGGGGAATTCTGAAGGGGGAGGGAGAACAGCCAAAGGTTGTGGTACACATCGGTACCAATGACATAGGCAGGAAGAGTGATGAGGTCCTGCAGGGGGAGTTTAGGGAGTTAGGTAGTAAGTTTAAAAAACAGGACCTCGAGGGTTGTAATCTCTGGATTACTCCCTGTGCCACGTGCCAGTGAGGCTAGAAATAGGAAGATAGTGCAGCTAAACACATGGCTGAGCAGCTGGTGTAGAAGGGAGGGTTTCAGATATCTGGACCATTGAGCTCTCTTCAGGGACAGATGGGACCTATACAAGAAGGACGGGTTGCATCGAAACTGGAGGGGCACTAATATCCTGGCTGCAAGGTTTGCTAGCGTCACTCAGGAGGGTTCAAACTAGTGTGGCAGGGGGGGCGGGAACCAGAGCAGTAGGACAGCTAGTGAAATAAATGAGGAGGACATAGTAAATAAAGCCAGTAGGACTAAGAGGAAGAGCAGGCAGGGAGATGTTGCTGAGCACAGCGGGACTGGTGGTCTAAAGTGCATTTGTTTCAATGCGAGAAGTATAACAGGTAAGGCAGATGAACTTAGAGCTTGGATTAGTACTTGGAACTATGATGTTGTTGCTATTACAGAGACTTGGTTGAGGGAAGGGCAGGATTGGCAGCTAAATATTCCAGGCTTAAGAAGCTGCAGGCGGGATAGATGGGGATGTAAAAGGGGTGGGGGAGTTGCATTACTGGTTAAGGAGAATATCACAGCTCTACTGCGGGAGGACAACTCAGAGGGGTCATGCAGTGAAGCAATATGGGTGGAGCTCAGGAATAGGAAGGGTTCAGTCATGATGTTGGGGGTTTACTACAGGTCTCTCAACAGCCAGTGGGAGGTAGAGGAGCAGATATATAGACAGATTTTGGAAAGATGTAAAAGTAACAGGGTTATAGTGGTGGGTGATTTTAACTTCCCCCACATTGACTGGGACTTGCTTAGTGCTAGGGGCTTGGATGGGGCAGAATTTGTGAGGAGCATCCAGGAGGGCTTCTTGAAACAGTATGTAGATAGTCCAACTAGGGATGGGGCCATACTGGACATGGTATTGGGGAATGAGCCCGGCCAGGTGGTCGAAGTTTCAGTGGGGGATCATTTCGGGAACAGTGACCATAATTACATAAGTTTTAAGGTACTTGTGGATAAGGATAAGAGTAGTCCTCAGGTGAAGGTGCTAAATTGGGGGAAGGCTAATTCTAACAATATTAGGCAGGATCTGAAGAATTTAGATTGGGGGCAGCTGTTTGAGGGTAAATCAACATCTGATATGTGGGAGTCTTTCAAACGTCAGCTGATTAGAATCCAGGAGCAGCATGTTCCTGTGAGGAAGAAAGACAAGTTTGACAAGTTTCGGGAAGCTTGGATAACACGGGATATTGTGAGCCTCGTCAAAAAGAAAAAGGGAGCATTTGTATGGGCTGGAAGGCTAGGAACAGACGAAGCACTTGAGGAATATAAAGACAGTAGGAAGGAACTTAAGCAAGGAGTTAGGAGGGCTAAAAGGGGTCATGAAAAGTCATTGGCAAACAGGATTAAGGAAAATCCCAAGGCTTTTTATACATATATAAAGAGCAAAAGGGTAACCAGGGAAAGGGTTGGCCCGCTCAAGGACAGAGATGGGAATCTATGTGTGGAGCCAGAGGAAATGGGCGAGGTGCTAAATGAGTACTTTGCATCAGTATTCACCAAAGAGAAGGACTTGGTGGACGATGAGCCTAGGGAAGGGAGTGCAGATAGTCTCAGTCATTTCATTATCAATAAGGAGGAGGTGTTGGATGTCTTGCAAAGCATCAAGGTAGATAAGTCTCCAGGGCCTGATGGGATCTACCCTAGAATACTGAGGGAGGCAAGGGAAGAAATTGCTGGGGCCTTGACAGAAATCTTTGCATCCTCATTGGCTACAAGTGAGGTCCCAGAGGACTGGAGAGTAGCCAATGTTGTTCCTTTGTTTAAGAAGGGTGGCAAGGATAATCCATGAAATTATAGGCCGGTGAGCCTTACGTCAGTGGTAGGGAAACTATGAGAGAGGATTATTCGGGACAGGATTTACTCCCATTTGGAGACAAATGAACTTATTAGCGAGAGACAGCATGGTTTTGTGAAGGGGAGGTCGTGTCATACTAATTTGATTGAGTTTTTTGAGGAAGTGACAAAGATGATTGATGAGGGAAGGGCGGTGGTTGTTGTCTATATGGACTTTAGTAAAGCCTTTGACAAGGTCCCGCATGGCAGACTGGTGCAAAAGGTGAAGTCACACAGGATCAGAGGTGAGCTGGCAAGATGGATACAGAACTGGCTCAGTCACAGCAGACAGAGGGTAACAGTGGATGGGTGTTTTTCTGAATGGAGGGATGTGACTAGTGGTGTTCCGCAGGGATCAGTGCTGGGACCTTTGCTGTTTGTAGTATATATAAATGATTTGGAGGAAAATGTAGCTGGTCTGATTAGTAAGTTTGCGGACGACACAAAGGTTGGTGGAGTTGCGGATAATGATGAGGATTGTCAGAGGATATAGCAGGATATAGATCGGTTGGAGACTTGGGCGGAGAAATGGCAGATGGAGTTTAATCCGGACAAATGTGAGGTAATGCATTTTGGAAGGTCTAATGCAGGTGGGAGGTATACAGTAAATGGCAGAACCCTTAGGAGTATTGACAGGCAGAGAGATCTGGGCGTACAGGTCCACAGGTCACTGAAAGTGGCAACGCAGGTGGATAAGGTAGTCAAGAAGGCATACGGCATGCTTGCCTTCATCGGTCGGGGCATAGAGTATAAAAATTGGCAAGTCATGTTGCAGCTGTACAGAACCTTAGTTGGGCCACACTTGGAATATTGTGTGCAATTCTGGTCGCCACACTACCAGAAGGACGTGGAGGCTTTGGAGAGGGTACAGAGGACGTTTACCAGGATGTTGCCTGGTCTGGAGGGCATTAGCTATGAGGAGAGGTTGGAAAAACTCGGATTGTTTTCACTGGAACGACGGAGGTGGAGGGGCGACAGGATAGAGGTTGACAAAGTTATGAGCGGCATGGACAGAGTGGATAGTCAGAAGCTTTTTCCCAGGGTGGAAGAGTCAGTTACTCGGGGACATAGGTTTAAGGTGCGAGGGGCAAAGTTTAGAGGGGATGTGCAAGGCAAGTTTTTTACACAGAGGGTGCTGAGTGCCTGGAACTTGCTGCCAGGGGAGGTGGTAGAAGCAGATACAATAGCGACGTTTAAGAGACATCTTGACAAATACATGAATAGGATGGGAATAGAGGGATATGGGCCCCGGAAGTGCAGAAGGTGTTCGTTTCGGCAGGCATCAAGATCGGCGCAGGCTTGGAGGGCCGAATGGCCTGTTCCTGTGCTGTACTGTTCTTTATTCTTTGTTCTTTGTTCTTAAGGCAGTCTTTCATACACAGATCAGGAAGCTTCGCCACACTCACACATAGGGCTGAATTTGGTGGCGCCAGCGGGGCTCTCAACACCAGGCCGAAATGGTGGGGAGAATCCCACCTCGGCCATTTGGAGGCCCCCGCTGTGATTCTACTGCAACCAAGTTATTAACAGCCTGGTGCTGCTAGACAAGGGGATCCTGCCTCCCAAGAGCTGCCAGCTAATCACAGGGCGAGCAGCTGAGTTGCATCGGCAGTGTCACCGGGAGTAGTGGCCACAGCAAGTACTTCAGAGGCCTTGGACCCAGGCCCAGTGCTGCAGACCCTGAACTCAGATAGTTAGGTGGGATTGCTGGACTCAGTCTGGCAGGTCCCAACAATGGTGTGGGGTGGAGGATGGGCATTGAGTACAGGGGGAGGGGGTCCAACAAGGTGAGTTGTTTGCTGGCAGGGGCCCTCAGTGGGCCACAGATTGCCCAAGGAGGAGGGCCCCCTCAAGCCCACCGGGAGGTCACCTTATTTTACTTGGCAACCAGCGGCAGAGGGAAGAGGCCCTTAAGTGGCTGTTATTAGACCTCTTCAGGGCTTTAATTGGCCTCTGAGTGGGAAGGCCATCTTCGGCCTATCATGCCCATGACTAAATTGCAGTGCATCGGAAAGGTAACAAGGCCTTCGCGTCCCCACCTCCTGTTGCAATTTTTTGGGCTCCCCCCGCCTCATGGCCTGACTCTGGGGGGGGGCACAAAATTCTGCCCACAAAACTGAAAACAAAATCCAGTTGTCTTTCCCTTAAAAACAGAATATACTGCCAAATCCTTCTCACAACAATTTAACATTTGCTGTGAATCTTTTATAACTTAATTATTTTCCTCCTGTTTTCTAACCCAGGGGTTTTATGCAACACCTTTTACAACATTTGAATGCTGTAACACCACATCCTCCTGCACAATCTCTTTTCTTCCTTTCAGGTGCTGTAACTGTATTCCTCATCTGTCATATCAGGGGTCGCCAAAACCACTAAAGATACCTACACAACTCCCATAGTGAAAGAAAGATTCAAAGTCAGGATCTTGCCTTGTCCACCTGAACGTGCTTGTCCCACTCTCCGGGTTGAATTTTGTGAGCGCGCCACAAATTTTAAATGGAGGGGGCGGAACGGCTGCCCCCGATGTAGAGGGGGCAGTCGCTCCATCCCAGACAATGGTGTCCGGTGCCACCGCGCAGGCGCCAGTGCCTTTTTAAAGGGCTTTAGGCCCTTCACTTTCATTTACACATTTAAAGGTGCCGCCTTGGTAGAAAGTGCAGAAAATTTTAATTTATCTTTGATTCCCCTCTCCACCCTGCCCCCGCACTGAGTTCCTATTTAATAAATTGACATTTCCCCCCTAAAAAAACTCCTCATCTTCAGAATATTTGACTCTCAACCCCTTTCCATCATCCCCACAACCAACCGGAGTGGTTTCCCCACTCCCATACCCCTCCTGACCTGAAGATTTCACTCCTCCCCCCTCACCACCAGTATCACGCTTCCGAATGGAGTTCCAAAAGCACGGGAGCTCCGGCTGGCGACTGGAATATAGATGTGGGATGACTGCCAGGACAAGGTTGGTTCATTTGAATAATTTTAACATCATTTTAATATTGAACTGAAGGCCCTGCCGCTAGGCGGCAGGGGGTCCGCACCGAGGCCTTGCTGCCAGTGATAAAATGTGGCGAGGCCTTCTCGGTGTTGGGGGTCGTGGCGGGCCGTTCCTGAAAGAACTTTCTGGGCTTCCTGTCACGACCCCCAACACTGGAGGGGTCATAAAATTTAGCCTTCTGTGTTCCTGAAAAGTCGAGCATGCCGTTCAGGGCTAACAAGTATCTCAGGAGCCAAGGGGACATCTAACCGCTCCTCCTCCGTATCTAATGTTGCCATTTGAACCATGTGGGTTAGGGGCTTCAAAGTCGGAGAAGTTAAAGGGGGTGCGGAAGAGAACGATGGCCTCACTCTATGTCCCAAAATCCCCTTTTCAAGCTTTGGAGCTGGGGGGGTGGGGTGGTGGGGGGGGGGGTTTCCTATAAACACTGTTAGGCTTCATCAATTTGAGTCTCCACTGGGTAAGCTAATAGTGCCACTTGCTGCCCTTTCATCCCTTTCACAGGACATTAGGTGGTAGAGCCCCTCTAACTACACTACCTTCCTGGGTCTCTGCCAGCTTCACACACTGCAATTTAGATATCCTACTCTCTAAATCATGAATCCTGTTCTGTTCAGTTGCAAGATGCTGATTCATTATCGGAACAATCCAAGCAGCTGAAATCTCCAGTTTTCTATCTCCCTCCCAGCCAACATTAGCTGCTCTATAAGTTCTGCAATTTCTTTATTTCTTGCTTCAACCACTTCTCTTAACTTCTGAATTCCCAGCATTAGACACAGTAACACTAATGCCACCTTCTTCTTTTCACTTTTTAACTTTAATCCCTTACTTATAACCGACACTCCCCAGTAAAGATTTCCATGTCTCTCCCCATTCTCCTGGCATTGATTCCTGCCTATCTCATAAGGCCCCCCCCATCCACCAACACTTTAGATTTAATCCACTTATTAAGAAATGACTGGACCTCATTCGGAATATTATGAGCTCATGTTACACAATCCAATGTGAGTATTCATTCAAATCATACAATGCGGTTCCCGTATGATTATATGATTCTTTATTGTCGAGTTCATGATTCACTATAAGAACTCAGGTACCACGCTTCACAATTCCAGCATGACTCCAGCAAACAGTGATTTGCTCAAAACACTTATATTAGTTCTACCCTTGATCTCTACATTCTGTGCATACTAACACTAAATTACAATGCATCAAAAGACAGACAATGCAGACTTCAGATATACAACACATATCCAAGAAGATACATTATCTTCATCACAATCTCCTCCAATGATTCTGTTATCATGGTTATATGGTCCACTTAAGCTCTTCAATCACTTTATTACCATAAACGGTGATTAAACCAACATGTCCTAGATCCTTGTGACAGGGATGAATGATCTGCCTTCAACTAGGCCTGCTTTACAAAGCATCCCTATTCAGCAGAACTGAAAGCTATTTTAACTCATTGGGCAGAATCGTCCTGGTCCTGCAAAGGCGTATTAGTGTGGGGTCAGCAAGCTGATGTGTTCTCACCTCCAGGTGATCTTGCTGCAGATGGGTCATCAACAACAGTGGCTACCCGCTCGGCGTGGCGGATACCCAATAATTAGCAATTAGGATGCTAATGAGAGATACAGGGAGGATCCTGCCAGGATCTTCCCAGCATTGGAGTGGCCTCCTGCTGAATGCTGAGCCTGGCAGCTCCATGGAGGTGGCCTCCCAGTGGCAGACCAGGGATCCATCGGAGCTGGAGGTTCCATGTCCCGGTGAGGGACCATGGGCAGGAAAGGCTCCACGTGCGGCCCAAATGGTTCCTCCGGAGGGCTTTCCTCTGCATTCTGAGGGACCTATTGGCTTTGGTCTTTACTAGTTTTGAATTTATTGACGCTTCTGAGGGTGCCTCCATTCCAAGGTAACAGTGTTGCTCAGCTGGTGCCCCAGAATTCCAAAATCTCTGAAATCTTGTGAAATGGAGTAAAAACCACTAATTATTTGAATGCACATTTTGTAAAAGCATTAGTCAAATGATCATACTGAGAGATTCAAAATTATCATAATTAACTTTGTTTCCTACATTAGAACAGTAAGTACACTTCAAAAGTACTTCATTGGCTGTAAAGTAGCTCTTATGCTTCAAGCACATCATTATTCCGCAAATAAATTTGTATGAATAAAGGTTCAGGCATATTATTCTGGTTCAAGAAACTTTCAATGCTTTGAGCTTTCTTCTCAAATAAGGTTTTGTGGGTGTTAGTGTGTTCAGCAGTCACACAGTCCCATTTAAATAGAGCAACATAAAGCATTCAAGAGATTTTGCTTAAAAGAACAGAGATGCCTACCATTTATCTCTCATATTGAAAGCCTCTTATTTAGGAATAATGGTGCAGATATTATTGGCAGCAATATCATTGTGCAAATGCTCAAAGTGCTTATATCACATTCTTCTTAACCTGTGGGCTAACACTTCTCTTAAAATCAAGTAAACACCTCTGTTAAAATAGCAAGGTGAGGAATTTATCCAGTTTTGTTAAGAGCTTGTATATAACATTGTTGAAAGTAATTTCTATCCTCCACATAAGGAGGAAATGTAGAAGCTCCTAACTTCTCATATGATTGCCTGCCTCAACACCTAGCTTAAAGCTAGCTGGAAGTATTTTATAACAGAGAGGTACATGCATTACATGTAACAGGTCAGGGACACTGCCTAAAATTATAACATGCACACAAAGCTACAGGAGAACTAAACTATAATACAATCTCTTCTTTCACAACAAAGACCTTCATATTGATAATTAAAGCTTCATTTATTTTCTTTTTTTGATTTTCATTTTGTTTCTAAAATTGTAGAATCAATCTGGTGGCATTTATTTAAAAAAATGAATATAGGATCTACTATAGTAATTTTCATTTTCAGCTATTCTGTGTCAAAGAAAGGTAAATTCTAACAGTACTAATATTTAAATGCTGTGACATATTTAAAACAGCATAGAAAGAACATAGTCTAAATGTTCTAGTCCACTTTTTTTGCATCTACCTGAATAGAAACTTAATTTTCTTTTGGGCCACATCTGAATTATAGCACCTCTGACAATGCAGCACTCCCTTGGTACTGCTTGAGGGTGTCAGGCTGGATTATGAACCCAGTTCCAGGGTTTGGGCTTGAAGCTATGACCTTCCAGCATAGAGACAAGAGCGTCAGCAAACACTGATATGCCAGTGATAATTCTAATATGAAATGGTCAAAGTCTTTGAAAAATACTAGTATTGAACACATAGTTTTTTAACAAAATAGGTACAATTTTTACAAGTAATAAATATGCATTCCTTAAAAAATGGATCATTTTTAAAATGTTGGACCTATTCCGCTTTGCCCTTCCCTGATTCTATTCTGGTTGGTTGCTGCTGGGCAGGTACTTCCAAAGCGCCCTTATGGATGCAGGCCATGAGTATCTAAATGACCCCATCCCTGCGATTTGGGATGGGTTCTATATCATGATACAAAAACAGAGAGGAGTGTCACTCTGCTGCACTTCTGCCAGTAGAGCAGCATTCCAAGAATTAGACCTATGTATTGTATCCACAGATGCTAGTAATAAATGAACATCATAAAAAAACACAAGTTATTACTTTGCGAGGATAAGAAGCAAGGGAGAAAAAATTTCAATTTTAAGTACTTCTCTGGATCCCCATCTTGGTAAGCTATAGAAATATCCTACCTAAATAGTAAATAATAGTATATTTCAATGGTTAAAGTGGAATTTGTAATAAAGGGTAATCTGTTCCCACCATAGACTTTTGCAACCTTTCAACCTGGCTTGTTTTCTTTTCATAGGGGCTGTGAACTGAATGTGTGCTCAAATCAAGGAACTAAAAAGTATGACAACAAATCCAGAGCAACATGACATTTCTTTGTTCCCGTTACATTTCTCCTTCAAAGAGAAGCAGTTCTGCAATGCCCTAGGCTCCTAGTTGAAGGAAGTATTTTCAGAAAAACGGCCAAACAGGTGATAAACTCAAGAGCGATAAAGTGAGGAGGAGAGCAAGAAACAGAAGTGGAAAATAATGAACAAGAAACATTAGCAGAGCCAGAGACACCATTAGCAGAGCCAGAGAGAGAGAGAGCAACACAAAAGGAGATTTGAATAAAGCAAAACAGTGAAAGAGACTGAGAAAGAACACTAAAAGTGGAGGAGAGAGTTTTTCTTTTTCAGACACACCATTATCACTGAAAGCCAGAGGAGTGAGAGGCTGAGAGATTTTTGGTAGGAATCAGCCTGAAAAAATTAGAAAAGTTTTGTTGAAATTTATCAAGAATGATAAACTCTAATGCTTAAACCAAGCATCCTTAGCAGGTTGATCATGACATCAATCAGAATGCAATGCTAACTTGATGCCTCCACTGTCATTTTGAACCTCACAGCTCCAGTTAATGCTGTCTCTTAATTATGCATGGCTGAACATGCATTCAGCAGCAGGAAGGGCCCCCCACCAGTTTTATTTAAAGGAATCATTAAGTACTTTCAGGTTAGTTCCTGTAGTATAAAGGTCTGAAAGAGTTAATCTTGAGAGCGTGTTAAAAATACCTCCTACCGTGATGATGTAAGAGATCATGTGAGAGAGACTTGAAGCTGGAAGCAGCGTGGCTTTGGAGGAGTCACTCAGACTAATGTGAAGCTGTACATAGTGATACAATAATAAATATCTATGTTCTAACTACTCTAGACCACAGATTCTCTCCAAGCTAGACTAACAAAAGTGGCAGCATACCAATCAAACATATAACGGTACAGCCCCGACTTTCCCCAGTACTGGTGCCAGTGCTCCACGAACCAAAACCCACTTCTCCCACACCAGTATTTGAGCCTCTTATTCATTTCACTAATCTTATGTGCCCTCTGCCAATTGGCATGTGGCTCAGGTAATAATCCAGAGATTATTACCCTTGAGGTTCTGCTCTTCAATTGGTGCCTCGCTCCTCATACGATGTAAGCAGAGCCTCTTTCCTAGTTCTACCTATGTCGTTGGTACCTATATGGACCATGACAACTGGATCCTCCCCCTCCCACTCCAACTTCCTGTCCAGCCCTGAGCAGATGTCCCAAACCCTGGTACCGGGTAGGCAACACAGCCTTCTGGACTCATGTTCTCGGCTGCACAGAGGAATGTCAATCCCCCTCACTATATTATCACCTACAAACACTACATTCCTTTTTGCTCCCCCAACTTGAATGGCTTCCTGTACCACAGTGCCATGACCAGTCTGCTCATTCACCTTGCAGACCTTGTTTTTGTCTACACCGGTTGAGAGCACCTCAACCCTGTTTGACAATTGCAAAGTCTGAGGCTCATCCACTACTGCTTGCCTACCTGTCCCTCACTATTGACCAAAACAGATGATTCTGTTCTAAGAGGTGTGACTGTCTTCCAGAGCAAAGTGTCCAGGTATTTTTCCCCCTCCCTTATGTTGTGCAGCGTTCGCAGTTCGGCTTCCAGATCAATAATCTGCCTTGGCATCTAATAGCTCCCACATACAATAGCTGCAACGTAACACCTGTCCTGCCATTGTTACTTATGCTATTAGTTAATTTACTTTAATTGCTTTCTTAATTAACTGAGAATAATTCCTATGTACAGTAGAATTTACTGTGCTTATTAAATGCTAGTACCTCCTACAACTAAAGCTATACTTTTCTTAATTACACAGGTATGTGTTTTAGATATTTATTTGAATTATTTTATCTTACTTTATTTATTTTATATTTTATTTATTTTATTTTATTTTAAAGTGTTAGGTCTTTTTATAGATCTACCTTAACTCTGGTGTCCTAAGCTAGCTATTAACACACTGTCCCTTACACAAAGCACTTACTAGCCAATCAACTTACTAGTTTCTTGGGATGTCACAATTGTTTTTTCACTCGATTTCTCCGTCAGCTGAAATGTTTCTGGGCCCTCAGCTCCCGACTGCCTCTGCTCCATTCTGGGTAGCTAAGGCTGCGCTCCAATCCCCAGCTGTATTTATGGCACTCCCGACTTCCTCCACTCCGCTCTGGGTAGCTAAGGCCGTGCTCCGATCCTCAGCTATATTTATGGCGCTCCCGGCTCCTGACTGCCTCCACTCTGCTCCAGGTAGGTAAGGACCTTCTCACTGAAATTTGCCACCCAAAGCATCAGCAACTGCAACGTCAGAGCATGACAAGGACCACGTTGCCAATGGCTACGTGGCCAAGAACCTTTATGCATCGGGGTCCTCCAGGCTGGAGCAGGAGATATTAGCAACATCTCGCAGTTTGTCATCCACTGTTGTGTAAGGGATGTAACTGATGCTCT
The DNA here is from genome assembly GCF_036365525.1 of Heterodontus francisci. Classification (NCBI taxonomy): domain Eukaryota; kingdom Metazoa; phylum Chordata; class Chondrichthyes; order Heterodontiformes; family Heterodontidae; genus Heterodontus; species Heterodontus francisci. The sequence goes on along the minus strand of NC_090376.1, from coordinate 84,299,501 downwards.
CTATTCAAAGACAGCTGACAAAATTTAATTTTTTCTTGCCAGAGAGAAGCAAGCAGAGCAAGCACGTGGCTTTGCAAGAACTGCAGGCTTCCCTATGCTGCAGGGTGCCATTGATTGCACACATGTTGCTTTGAGGGCGCCGCATGTCAACTCTGAGATGTACCGCAACCAGAAGAGATTCCACTCTCTCAATCTTCAGTTGTCTGCTACCATACTCAGCATATAATGTAGATCAATACCCTATATCCTGGCCAAGTCTCCCCCCAAGTCTCTCGCATCACAGATTCAATCTGTCAGGAGGCTTCACAACTCTCCCTGATCATGTTATTGTCAGATTCAGAAGATTAGTAGTCTTGCACTGAACTCTTGTTTCTTGACTTGCACGACATTCATTGCGGTTTGTAGTATCCAGTGCTTTCAGGTTCAACATCTGGTTCATCCAAAAGTATGGCTGATTGACATATTTTATGAATAGAAATAAGATTTCTCCTGTTTCTTCTTATAGTATCTTCTGAAGTATGTGCTAAATAAGATCTCTATTGATTATCATCTCTCTGGACAATGACTCTTCCTCTACCTCGGGTAGGATGGGAAGTTGTGTTCTAAGCTTCCTTCCCATCAACAGTTCTGATGGTGCTAATCCATGTAACAGTGGAGTAGATCTGTAGTTTAGAAGTGCTGTTTGAAAATCTTCATTCTTCTTTAACAGTGCTTTGATAGTTCTGACTCTTTCATCAACACCATTAGATTGAGGATATCTAGGGGAACTTGCAAGATGTACAAATCCACAGTTTTCTGCAAAGTGTGTAAAGTAGTTGTTTGCAAATTGTGGACCACTATCTGGTCAGGAATGCCATTTGTTTCAAAGATCTCCATTAAAGCTCGAATGACTGTCTCAGTAGTCATTGTGTACAAATGTTTGACTTCAATCCACTTGGAAAAATAATCAATAAAAATCAGGCAGGATTCTCCATTAAACATGAATAGATCCATCTCCAGATGTTCCCACAGTCTGGAAATTGGGTGGAGATAAGAGGTTCCCTCTGGTCTGGTCTGTGCACTGCACATACCTGACAATTAGAAATAATTTCTTCTACATCTCTCGATACTCCAGGCCACCACACATATGACTGAGCCTGTGCCCTGCATTTCGTGATACCCATGTGGGTACTTCCTCCAAGATGTCTGCCCAGAGTGTGACCTGAATCACCAGCCTCTCATCATATACCAGCAAATCATCCACAATAGCAAAGTGTTTTCTGTACTCAAAGAAGATTTTCATCACCTTACCACTGGGACGCTGCTGTGGGCAACCATGTGTGCAATATTGGCAGACACGGATGCATTCCTCATCTTGCATCTGAGCATGACTAATTTCTTGGAGCTTTTTTGAATTTGCCGGCCATTCTGATGCACTGAACTGAGAATATGACTCAATCTCATTAATGAAGTTAAGATCCTGTTGTGTAGGATATTCAACAGTAACTCTGGACAATGAATCTGCTGTCGTTTGCAGCTTGCCCTGTACATATACCATTTCATACGTGAATCTCATTAGCCTCAACTGGAATCTCTGGATTCTCGGAGGCATTCTAGCGAGTTCTTTTACATCAAGTAAGGAAACTAGGGGCTTGTAGTCTGTCTCTATGACAACCTTTAAGCCAATGACTTAATCTGAGAAATTTTTGAAAGCCCACGAAACTGTGAGAGCTTCTATCTCTATGTCGGTGTGTCTCGTCTCAGTCTCAGATAATGCACAGGACACATAAGAAACCAGTCTGCAATATCCATCTAGCTATTCTTGTAAAAAGACTGCCCCTAACACTGTAGATGAGACATCTGCTGCAATTGTGTTTGGTAGTGAGGGGTTATAATGTCTGGCAAAATCAGCATTTCCTTGATCCTTTGAAATGCCTCTTCCTGATGTGCATTCCAACACCATGCTTGAGCTTTCCTTAAGAGTTCAGTAACTTGTGCTAGATTGGGCAGAAATTTTGCCAGCTGATTCCAAGGAATTGTTGAAGATCTCAGACAGAAGTAAGAATTGGGAATTCACTAATGGCTCTCATCTTTGGAGGGACTGCCATTATGCCCTTGCTACTAACAATGTGCCCTAGGAAACAAATTGGCGTTTTTGAGAATTCAAACTTTACATTAAGTGTCTTGTAGACAATTCAAAACCACTTTAACCCTCAGGTCATGTTCTTCGATGGATTCCCCATGCACTAAGATGTTGTCCATATGGCATATTACTCCTTTAAGGCCCTGTAGAATGTTCAACATAGTTCTTTGGAATATTTCTAGTTCTGATGTTATACCAAATGGTAAACAATTCTTCTGAACAGAATAATGAAGATTGTCAACAACCTTGAATTCTTTTGCAACGGAACTTGCCAAAAGCCACTATTCAAGTCAAGCTTTGTGAACATAGTACTTTTAGATAACTTTGCCAAGCTTTCGTCTACTGAGGACATCGGATGGATTTCTCTGGCTACAGCCATATTAAGTTAAGTCTACACAAATGCGAAGAGTATTGTTAGGTTTAGGAACTGGAACCATTCCCAAACACCACGCTGTAGGTTTAGTAACAGGAGAAGTAACTCTCATCCTGGTCATCACTTCTAGCTGAAGTTGGATTTGCTTCATTCGTGGTTACCCCTAGGCATGAAAAGACATACAGGTTTAGCTGTGAGCTTGGGGAAGGGAAGGGGCAGGGAGCACAATCTGTAGCCCACAGAGGGCCCCTGGCAGCAAAGGCTGTCCTTCTGCAAACAACCCCCACCCTCCGACCTCAATAACCACCACTGCCCCCCACACACTTAACTGGGATCTGAGGCTCCAGCAATGGTCCTGGTCCCAGGCCTCTTGTAGTGCTGGCAGTGACCACTGCTCCCAGAGGTGCTGCTGGTACTACTGAGCTGCCAGCCCTCTGATTGGGCAGCAGCTCTTGGAGGCAGGATCCCTGTCCTTAAAGGGATGGGGACCTCGATGGCAAGCAGTTAATTAGTTGCCCACTGTGGAATTCGGCCAGGGGTCCAAAACAAGGCTGAGGATGGGATACACCCTGACTTCTGGCCCATCCCTGGGAGCCCCGCTGTTAGGGTAAAATTCAGCCCAATAGATTAGATTAGAGATACAGCACTGAAACAGGCCCTTCGGCCCACCGAGTCTGTGCCGAACATCAACCACCCATTTATACTAATCCTATATTCCTACCAAACATCCCCACCTGTCCCTATATTTCCCTACCACCTACCTATACTAGTGACAATTTGTAATGGCCAATTTACCTATCAACCTGCAAGTCTTTTGGCTTGTGGGAGGAAACCGGAGCACCCGGAGAAAACCCACGCAGACACAGGGAGAACTTGCAAACTCCACACAGGCAGTACCCGGAATTGAACCCGGGTCCCTGGAGCTGTGAGGCTGCGATGCTAACCACTGCGCCACTGTGCCGCCCAGTACCCAGCAGAGCACATGTTAAGATTCCTGGTGGTCTGCTGTATGTGTGCTGCACAACCTCGCCATCATGAAGGTACAGCCCATGCCGCCAGTTATATCATGAGCAACTGAGGACCAGGAGGAGGAACTGGGAGAGGAGGAGGAGGAGGAAGAGAAAGAGGAAATGAGAAGAAACCTTTTACAGCATCTTTCTGGACAGGCAATCCATGAACAACACATCCAACTGCGATACCTACCTGTGGAAGAAATAATAGTCATGGGAAATACGTAAAAGCATTATGCTTGCTAAGTGGGTATGAAATAGTTAAAGTAGACTAGCTGACGCCTGTGATTCCTGTAATTATAAGGACATCTGTTCCTTTGTGGTATAATCATGTAACACTTTGTGGTTTGGAACAATGGGCTCTTGTGAAATGTATGCTGTCAATTCCTGTTGATAAGGAATGTAGGGCCCCTCTTATCAGAGTATACGACAGCTGCTTTGATGTAACTGCAGATTGCACAAAGCACTCAGGAATGCAAGCTTGATCAGGATGAAAGGAAGACTCAAGGACAATTGATGGGGTCTGGGATGCTAAATGTCAGGGAATGTGAACTGATAGCGCAAAGTTGTTTAGTTTGGTGTATAAATAGAAGCACTCCACTGTTCGAGAGAGTGCTGCTTACAGCGCAGACTGTACGGGCTCTCCGTGATATCATGCAAATAAACTCCTAGTAACGAATCTCAAAGTCTCCGTATGAGTTATTAAAATATCTTCGACACTACCCTAATTCCACATCCTCGCTTGTCAGCTCCTGATTGATCCTCTGCCTTATCAGCCCGCCCGATGTCCCTAATTGGATGGCAAACGTGGAGTTAATTGACTGCCTCCCATAAGATCGCACTGCAGGGTGCACAGCTGACACAAGTGGGGTCGGAACCCAGAAATGGACCTGACACTCAAAATTTTTTAAAGTGGAGAAGTATCCACCCGACTTCTCTACGCCTACTTTGTCAAACCATTTCATTACATTAAAAAACTCCATCAAGGCACCCGTTAGTCTTCTCATTTTTAGTTCAATCTTTCCTAATATGTATAATCTCTCAGTTTTGGGGTCATTTTAGTAAATAATTTTTTTGCCTTCTCCAATGCCTCTATACCTCTTTAATAATATGGAGACCAGATATGTTCACAGTACTCCACCTACCAACATTTGTCAGTCTAAGTAGCTACCTTTAACCCCTACAATGTTTTCTGTTTTGTCGCCAGCTTGCTATCGATTCTAAGCTTGGTCATGAGTTTACTATGCAGTACCTTATTGAAGAAATCTTTAAAATCCGAATTTGTTCTGTCTACTGTTACGACCAGCTGAGAAAGAGGTTGAGGGTTCCCTTTCAGCCTTCACCTGGTCTTACTATAACAGGGTTTTATTTTTAAACACACTGTTTTTAACTCCCCCTTGGTGAATCCGCTTTCTAATTATAAGGCAAAGAAACCAGCACAAACAGACTTTCTTAGGTTTAAAGAAGAAAAGTTGAAATTTATTAAACTTAAACTCTAATTTGGTTAATGCCTATGGATACACAACGCACCCATGCTAGCATTCATACGTGACACACACATGCACGAGACAGTAAAGAGCAGAAGAAAAATAAAGTGGAAAATTTTGAGGCACTATCTGAAGAGTTGTTGTTCTGGTTCTTCGAGCTCACTGGAGAGTCCTTGATTGTAGGTAGATCTTGCTTTTCGTTGGGGCCCAGTATTCTTCTTAAACCTTGTTGCTGTAGGAGACTTTTCTTTCTTGGGGTTCATGTGTCTTCAGTGAATTCAGAGGCCCATGAGAAAGAGATGGGAGCAGACAGGAGAGAGGTCTTCTCAGTTCAGCAGAAAACAGACTTTCTGCCCCAACTGCTTGTACAAATTCAAAAAACTCAAGTTGCCCAGCAGGTTAGTCATGTGACTAGCTGATTTGACCATGTCTGTTTGTGTATTCAGCCATCTTAGCAGTCAACCTGGAATGCGAGATCCCCCACCTTCAACGTCTGGTGATCACAAGTCCATTGTGGGTTGAATGTCAGGGAATGGCTGCTTTGTCCTTCCAAACACTGTCTGTTAATATGCAAATGTCTTGTCCAGCCATGGCTGATCTGTTTAACAAGTCTTCTTCACTCCAGTAACAGTTTAAAATCAATGTTCATGACAAAATGAATGCGCCTCATTCTTGGCAGGTGGGGGCTTAGAATGACACTACTGCATTACCCTTATCTAGTCTTCAAGGAATTCAAAAAGGTTGGTCAAGCATGACTTTCCATTTTGAAATTCATGCTGACTACTCTTTATTATATTGTCAGTGCCCTTGACATCAAGGCAGCATTTGACTGAATGTGGCACCAAGGGGTCCTAGTAAAATTGAAGTCAATGGGGATCAAGGGGAAAATACTTCAATGGCTGTAGTAAAACCCAGCACAAAGGAATATGGTTGTAGTTGTTGGAGGCCAATTGTCTCAGTCCCAGGACACTGCTGCAGGAGTTCCTCAGGGCAGTGACCTAGACTCAACAATCTTCAGTTGCTCCATCAATGACCTTCCTTCCATTATAAGGTCAGAGGTGGGAATGTTTGCCGATGATTGCACAATATTCAGTTCCATTCTAATTCCTTAGATAACAAAGCTGTTCATGCCCACATGTAGCAAAACCTTGACAACATTCAGGCTTGGGCCGATAAGTGACTGGTAAAATTAGTGCTACACAAATGCCTGCAGCGTCTAACCACCTCTCCCTGATATCCAATGGCATGACATCATTGAATCCCCCACCATCAATATCGCGGGGGGTCACTATCAACCAGAAACAGAACTTGACCAGCTACATTAGTGCTGCGGATATAAGAACAGGTCAGAGGCTGGATATTCTGGGACAAGTGACTCAACTCCTAACTCCCCAAAGCCTTTCAACTACTGACAAGGTACAAGTCAGAACTGTGAGGAATACTCTCCACTTGCCTGGATGCGTGCAGCTTCAACAACACAGAAGAAGCTCAACACCATTCAGGACAAAGCAGGCCACTTAAATGGCACCCCATTCACCACCTTAAACATTCACTCCCTCTACCACCAGTGGTTGCAATGTGTACCATCTACAGGATGCATTGTAGCAACTTCTTCAATGTCAGCTCCGAAACCTTTACCACCGAGAAGACCAATTAAGTACCTTGAAGTGTAGTCACTGCTGTAAGAAATGCAGCAGCCAATTTGTCACAGCAAGCTCTCACAAACAGCAATGTGATAACAACCAGATGTTGATTGAGAGATAAGTATTAGCCAGGACACTGGGGATAACTCCCCTGCTCTTCTTCAAAATAGCGGCATGGGATCTTTTATGTCCAATTGAGAGAGCAGATAGGCCCCTGATTTAACATTCCATCTGAAAGATGGCACCTCTGACAGTGCAGAACTCATTCAGTACTGCACTGGAGTTCCAGGCTAGACTTTTGCACACAAGTCATTGGAGTAGAACTTGAACCCACCACCTTTGATTCAGAAAGGAGAGTGCTACCAACTGAGCCATAGCTGAAAAGCTAAGTTTGATTAGTTTATCAATTATCTCCCCTTTATCTACCTTAAATACCTTTATATCTTTTTTGATCTCTTCTTCTAATGACATGCCTGGTTTCCCTAGTAAATACCAAAGTAAAATAACTTGAATATTTCTGTCATTTTGTAGTCATTACCTGTGAGTTTATCAGACCTAACCCTTAGTGGCCCTATCCTACCCTGATTTTTCTTTTGTTATTCAGGTGTCTGTTGAATACTTTACTATTTCTTCTTATATTCCTTGATAATTTAGTTCTGCTTTTTTATGCCTTCTTAATTTTTTTGCCTTCTTTCCTATCTTTTTGTATTCCCTTGTGTCGTCCTTGCCTTTTTGTCTATGTACTTAGCATTTTTTTGTTCAACTTTTGTCACTATTTCTTTATTCATCCATGGTGTGTTATTACTGGCTAAATTGTTCCTGCTTTTCGTAGGACATACTACTCCTAAACTCAATTGATTGCTGTGTTAAATGTTTCCCACTACTGTTCTATTTTTTTGTTTGTCAGTAAATTTTCCCAATGTGCTTTCCCAAGTTCCATTCTCATCCCTTAAAATCAGATTATTTCCAATTTATTACTTTAGCATTTGTCTTACTTATAGCCTTCTCAATTGATTGCGTTCAACCTTATTATGCTATGATTGCTATTGCCAAGTTGCACCCCACCGCACCCCCCCCCCCATCATTTTCTTCTCTGATCTGTTCTGATTCATTACTAGATCCAGCAGTGCTTCCTCTCTTGTCAGGCTTTTTTACATACTGGGTAAAAAAGGAGTCCTACTCACATTGTAAAAGCTCAATTCCTTGTAACGATGATGTTACCTCGAATTGCCAGTTTATTTGGTGGTAGTTAAAATCTTCCTTGATTATTATTCTATCTCCTTTACTCATTTTACATATTTACTTACATATTTTCCTTCATTTCCTTTCCAGTACTAAGTGGTCTGTAGTGTACCACTATTAGTGTGATCGATCCCATATCTTTTATTTCAATCCATACAAATTATTTTTCTATCCTGCTGTGAGTTATGTCCCTTTTTTACCGTCATTGTTATCTCTAATTAGTACAACTACCCCACCCCTTTCTTCATTCACACCCTTTCTGATTATTTAGTTCCCCATCCTGTTCTTTATGTAGCCTTGTTTCAGTTATTCCTACTACATTTGGATACTGTGTACATTGGCATCCAGGTCACTCAAACAGTAGTATGGTCCACAGGGTGTGTGAGCCTTGGCCTTGGCTTGGAATATCCCAGAAAACAACGGGCAGTAACAAGTATATCATTCCTCTTCTAAAGGAAGCTGATTTCTACCTTCTTTATTGTTTTCAGTCACTTATACTAGCTGCCCCCACTGACTGTGAAGCAATGCATTTTGTGTCTTCCCCCCCACCCCCCACCACCAGTACACCCAACATCCTCCCTCCCATCAGTGAGCACCCAGAATGCACCCACATTTATATGGACGCCTAGTTGCTTTATTTTAATGACATGACCTCAGATATCCTCAGACGGTGAAGCTCAAGTCTCAATGTGACATAAAATTTCTGCTCCACCCCAATAACAACTGCAAAATGGGTTCACATATTTTCAACTTTAGGCTGTTGCAAAATAACTTTATGTCTCATGCCATTCTTCTTCAACAAAAATTGTATCTTTCTTACTGAAAATGTTTCTCTGTTTCCTTCACAATCTCTAATTCTTTATATGTCTCTCTCTCTTCTCTTGTAGAATGCTTTCATGACAGTTTAATGGAACTACGTTGTGGAACCAACTAGGGATAAAGTTATTTTGGATTTAGTATTGTGCATGAGACCGGGTTAATTCGGAATCTCATAGTAAAGGATCCGCTGGGAAAAAGTGATCATAATACAGTTAAATTCCATATTAAGTTTGACAGTGACATACTCCAGTCCGAAACATGAATCTTAAACTTAAACAAAGCCAATGACTTAGGTATGAGGGTAGAGCTGGCTGAGGTTGATTGGGTAAATAGACTAAAAGGTACAGCAGTAAATAGACAGTGGGAACATTTAAAGAAACAATTCAGAATGTTCAACAAACGTACATTCCATTAAAAACCAAAAATGTAGAAAGAATGGTCCATCTGTGGCTGACTAGGGAAGTTAAGGATAGTATTAGATCAAAAGAAGAGGCTTAGAATGTTGCAAAGAATAGGAGTAAGCCTGAGGATTGGGAGTGTTTTACAAACCAGCAAATGGCGATCTAAAAGTCGATAAAAAGGGAAGAAATAGAATATGAGAGTAAACTAGCCAGGAATATAAAAACAGATTGGAAGAGCTTTTACAAATATATAATAAGGAAAGCATCTAAAGTAAATGTTGGTCCCTTAGAGGCAGAGACAGGAGAAATTATCACAGGAAATGAGAAAATGGCAGAGTCACTGACCAAATATTTTGTGCCTGCCTTCACAGTAGAAGACACAATTTATATACCAGAAGCAGAGGGTAAGCTAGAGGCTAATAAGAGTGAGGAAATTAAGGTAATTGATATCAGCAGAAAAATAGTACTGGAGAAATTTAAGGGACTTAAGGGTGACAAATCCCCAGGTTCTGATGGCCTACATCCTAGGGTTCTCAAAGAGCTAGCTGCAGAGATAATGAATGCACTGGTTATGATTTTCCAAAATTCCTCAGATTCTAGAATGGTCCCAGGGGTTTTGTAAGTTAGCAAATGTAACACCGCTATTCAAGAATGGAGGAGAGAGAAAACAGGGAACTACAGGCCAGTTAGCCTGATAACAGTCATCGGGAAAGTGCTGGAATCTATTATTAAAGAAGTCTTAACAATGCACTGAGAAAATCATAGCATGATCAGACAAAGTCAACATGCTTTTATGAAAGAGAAATCATGTTTTACAAATTAATTAAGAGTTTTTTGAGGATGTAATTTGTAGGGTAGGTAAAGACGAACCAATAGATGTAGTACACTTGGATTTCTAAAAGGCATTCGATAAGGTGCCACACAAAAGGTGAATACCCAAGATAGGGCTCATGGAGTTAAAGCTGAAGATCAGTCATGATCCTATAGAATGGTAGAGCAGGCTTTACAGCCTGTATGGTCTACTTGTGCTCCTATTTCTTATGTTCTTGTGTTCTTTTTTTGGATCCATTATATTTCTCCTAAGGTACAGCAATCACACCCATCTTTCATTATATAATCTGTATCTCTCTATTTATGTCCAACTCTGCATAAGGGAAGAGGGGGGTTCAGAGGCCATCGTCTGAGTGTGCTGCTGTGTGCTCGACAAGGTGGTTCGGCATCTCGGGGGCTTTGCAAGGGATTCAGGGTCTTGGGGCCTCTGCAAAAGGGGGTCGGAGTCTTGAGAGGGTCTGTAAGGAGGCTCGAGATCTCAGGGGCTCTGCAAGGGTTTTGCATGGGTTTGAGGGCTGTACTGGGTAATCAAACCGATGAGTGAGATGCTTGGCTGTTCATACTGCTAGATGTGAGGGTCAGCTATTAGCAAGTGTGGGCACTGAGGGCCATCAAGGATTCCGCCGGGGGAATTGTCAAAAGCTCAGTTGCCAAAGCGGGGTCGTCTCTGCATCTACAGCAATCTGTGGGCCCACTGGTCACCTGGCATGGGTTTCATACACCCTGTCTTTTTGGACCCTGACAGAGGGAGGACCAAGAGGCAACTGCGCCTGCCTGTGAAGCTCCACAACAAAAGCAACAGCAGCCGGCCATGAAGGGCGCACTTATGCCAGAGAGTGTATCGGACTCGAATCAGCTACCTCTAAGTGTCCATGCGCCATTGTCAATGAAGACTATGACTCTCCAGGAAGGCTGTCACCGACTTATGCGCCCTGCTGCAGGATGAGTTGCGACCAATGGGATTTGGGGGTCACCCTGTGCCAGTGGCCCTGAAGATCACCGCAGCACTGAACTTGTATCTAGATCTTTCCAGGGAGCCACCAGGGTATGTGTGGGATCTCCTAGGCAGCAGCCCACTGCTACATCAAGAAGGTAACCAATGTCCTGTTCAAGAGGGCCGGTGACTATGTGTGTTACCTGACTGATCCTGACAGTCAGGCCGATAGGGCCATCGGATGCGGGGCCATTGCTGGATTTCTCCAGCTGTAAGGTGTGATGGATTGTATGCCTGTGGCCATCAATGCTCCCATGGAGCAGCCAGCCACATTCATGAACAAGGGCTTCCATTCAATCGGTGTTCAACTGGTCTGCGACCACCGAAAGTGTTTCCTGCAGGTGTGATCGCTTCCCAGGATGTAGCCACAATACCTACACTCAAGGAAAAGAGGTACCCATTGAAGACATGGCTCCTGACGACTGTAAGGAACTTTCACACTGCAGCAGAGGAAAGGTACAACAATTGGCATAGCTCCACTTGAGCGACTATCAAGCAAGCCAATGGGCTGCCAAAGATGAGATTCTGCTGCATCAATCAATCTGATGGACCCCTGCAGTACGCCCCAGTGAGGGTCCCTCATATCGTGGTGGTCTGCTGTGCTCTGCACAATCTAGCACTGCAGGGAGGGAAGGCCTTACATGACGATGAGATGCCTGAGCGACGCTCATCCACCGACAAGGAGGACACAGGAGGGAGAGGAGTCAGCAGCACTGGATAATGAAGACCTTGCGCTGGAGGCCAGGCAGATTGAGTGACATGACAAGGAGGTAAGAGACAACCTCATAATCACCAACTTCCAGCCTCCCTAATGTCCACTCACAAAGAAACCAATAAAGACTCATCTCAATGCATATAGTCTTTCGCCTCCTTTCCACTTGTTTTCGCTATCTTGTGAGCAGCTGCGATGTGCGCTAGTGACCATGGGAGACAATATGTTAACAAAGGCTCTCATCACATTGGCATAATCAGGGCTGTGGTCACATTGGCATTCCACGAAGGGGGAAGTCAGCAGCTCACAGTTAAGACATGATGGAAAATGGCTTTCAGACAATGATCGTTAATGATTTGAGCAAAAATACTTTTAATTAATCAATACATATAAACTCTCCGACACCCCTAAATCCCCATGTGTGGCTAGGTGGTTTTCTTAATATGACAGCAGCTGCACTGGAGGCAGGCTGCTGATCAGGCTGCCCCTTGGTCTATGATAAATTTGGCGGGTTTCCTCTGGCTGCCTGTGGCCTGGAAGGTCCCAGCTGCCTATGGGTGTCCTGCACTGGTGCAGGACTCTCCTCAGGCATTGCGGATGCTGGAGCTAGGCTCACTGGCAGAGGGGCTAAGGAGCCAGTGTCCACCCTCAGAGTGCCCTGAGGAGAGTACCCTGATGTGCAGGGCAGCCTCTCCTCCTCCCGTTCAAAGCTCACTTGAACCGCTGTACTTACCAGAAAAGGACGAAGAGCTGAGAAGACTCAGGCGCCTAGTCCTTCTCTCGCCTTGCTACTGCTGTGTTGAGTTCATGGCCAAGGCGATGATGTGCAGGTCTGTGCACAGCTGTGGGATCTAGCTCTCCAAGAGGGTCACCAACCTCTCGATGGAGGAAGCTATGGGCTCACATGCCTGAGACATGGCAGCACTCATGTCATGGATGAACTCCTCCATCGTCTGCTCATGGCTGCGCATGGCCTCTGGCATCTCCACCGGATGTTGCCTTACCTCTCCCTGCAACTCCAGCATGCCTGTGCTGCTGATACCAGAGGCTCGTCATCATTCTGGGGCTCAGCATGGGCCTGGCCACCCACAGTTTTCCAACTATCAGCGGCCTCGGCTGTCTCAGCCTCAGTCACCTATATGGGCATATGTGTGGTGTTTTCACCAGCTTGTGATCCTGATTCTAAAGCCGAGGAGGGTACCCACCAAGATGAAAGTATCCTGCACTAGCGGAAGGTATAGGCAAGTCATGAGACAGTGCATTCTCTGAGTGGTCTTTCTCCTTAGAGGTCGATAGCTGACCACCTGCAGCTGTAGTCTCTTGTGCACGCTGACCTGCATGACAGAACACAAACATGTGTGAGTTAGATTGTGCAGATCTCATCATGGCAATCATGCCAATTATGGCGGCCCGCAAGTGCGGGTTTTACTCCACAGAGCCGCCGCAATAATATACGCGGCGAATCAGTTACATGACCAGGGCGGAGCACCCACCCCGATGACGTGGAGGGGGTGGGCACTCCATCCACGACAAGGGCATCTGACACCACTGCGCAGTTGCCATTTTTGAAGGGCTTCAAACCCTTCCATTGAATTTGAATTTTTAAAGTTATAGCCGTTATAAATTTAATGTAAAAAATGTAATAAAAGATTCAAGCCCCTCTCCCACTTCCCCAATGACTAAACAATTTATTACTTGCCTTCTCCCCCTCCACAAAAACTTAGCTTGCTATCCCCCCTTCCCTCCACAAAGTTTATAAACTATGAACTTTACCCCTTCCCACCATCCCACAGACAAATCGAAAACGTTTAACCCCATTCCCCCAACCTCCCGCCCTGAAATCTTACCTGCTCCCCCCCGCACAACCAGTGTTCCACCTCGGATCTCAGGGGGGGCCGCCACGAGGCCTCGCCGCCACCGGTAATATAGGGGGGCGCCTTCCTGGCGTCGAGGCCCATAGCGGGCCTCTCCTGGAGGTATTTTCCGGGCCCCCCGCCATGAGAACGACATCGGGGGCCAGTTAAATTTCAGCCCCATATGTGATGTGGGTTTCCAGAAGTGATTTGTATGTCGATGGAAGCCAATCCTTACTCTCTTGCATGGAGACTCCAGCATCTCCAGCTGATATCATGCAGCCGTCCTGGGTCCCTTTCAATTCCAAGGCATCTTCCTCCGCTGTACTGAGAGGCCGCAGGTCTGGAAGGCCTCCGCCTGTTCAGGCCATCTCTCTTCTGCTGTTGGCCTTCTTGTCCAGCTAGAGGAAGGATGGAGATAGTAAGAATTTGCAGAGAGATCAACATGACAGTTCTGCCAGTGTCAGCCCCTCGTCCCCTACTGGGTTATCAAATATATCTCATATTGACACACTCTCAGGAGTGTTAATGGGTATGAGCTATGAAGGAAGGTGGCCATTTGGCTGTGGTGCAGCCATGCGTCTGTCAGGATGAGATGATATCTTATCCCCTCTGCCATGGCCATGGTAGTGCCACCCTCACCATGCCCTGCTTCCACTTGCCTTAGTAATAAGGAGAGAGTTATGGAGCACCCACCTTGACTGAAAGCAGGAGGTCATTGACCCTCGCTCCACACTGCACCCAGGTGACCCCATGGCTGCTGGTGTCCTCAGCAATCTCCACCCAGGCTTGCTAGGTCAAGTGGGAAGACCTCTTCTTCTCATCACTGGGGAATAGAACCTCCTGCCTTTCTCTTGTAGCCTGGAGGAGAATCTGCAGGGAGGCATCACTAAACTACGGGACCATACTGTGTCTTGGCTCGGTCATCTTGTGTTGTCTGCCTTGTGGGTTTTGTGAGTCGGGGGTGGGGGAGGTGGGGGGGGTCCAGGATTCAGTCTAGAAACATTTTCAGCAACACACTGCAGGCTGCCAGTGACTCTAAGGCAGGAGTGAATGCAGGACTGGCAGGCCTTTAAATAAAGTGCCAGCATCTGCTCCAGAGACAGCTGATGCCATAATCGGCGACTCGCCTTGCACCCCCGCCATGTGATTGGGGGGACCCCGCATCTCCACGTTGCAAAATGGCCACCCACCGCGTGATTGTGGTGGGGAGACCATCCATGTTCAGACAAGAATGACGCCCATTTACGGACATGCCGCTAGGACCGGTGTTGGGCTCATTAAATTCAGCCCATAGGGTGCGCTGTTGAAGTTTCTGACATAAAATTAGCACTGAAAACAATGTACTGGCAGGTACTTGGGCTAAATGCCACTTCTTGTGAACTTGCTTCATCTGAAAATTTTACGGCTTGCGTGAGGAGGCGCGAGGAGCCTGTTCTGGCATTCATGAATATTTAATTAGGCTACCATTGCACCAGAAGGAGATTTAAATGGAATAAAAACAAGAAATGCTGGAACCACTCAGCAGGTCTGGCAGCATCTGTGGAAAGAGAAGCAGAGTTAACGTTTCGGGTCAGTGACCCTTCTTCGGAACTGACAAATATTTAGAAATGTCAAAGGTTATAAGCAAGTGAGGCGGGGGTGGGGCAAGAGATAACAATGGAGAAGGTGGAGATTGGACAAGGCCACATAGCTGACCAAAACGTCATGGAGCAAAGGCAAACAATATGTTAATGGTGTGTTGAAAGACAAAGCATTAGTACAGATAGGGTGTTAACGGACTGAAGATTGAACAGCAGCAAGTACAAACATGAAAAAAACAGTGGATAAGCAAACTGAACAAACTAAGATGAAATGAAATAAACATAAAAATAAAAAAATTTGTAAAAAATGTAAAAAAGAAACAAAGAAAAAATAACCAAAAATAAAAGTAAAATGGGGGGCCCGTCATGCTCTGAAATTATTGAACTCAATGTTCAGTCCGGCAGGCTGTATTGTGCCTAATCGGTAAATGAGATGCTGTTCCTCAAGCTTGCGTTGATGTTCACTGGAACACTGCACTAGAGGTGGTCTCCTCTACATTGGGGAGACCAAGCGCAGACTGGGTGGCCGCTTTGTGGAATGCTTCCGCTCAGTCCGCAAGCAGGACCCTGAGCTTCCAGTTGTTTGCCATTTCAACACTCCCCCCTGCTCTCATGCTCACATCTCTGTCCTGGGATTGCTGCAGTGTTCCAGTGAACATGGGAAACATTTAATGATATTCAGAGAACAACAGAAAAATGATGTCAGATAAGCAATTTTGGAGAGATTCAACCCAAGAAAAGAGAATTACTGACGCCAGGTAACAATAGTGGAGAAAATACATATCAAACTGTATTTTATTTACAGCTTTGATGACATAGATCTTGGATGATACTTTTGTGTCTTCACAAATGATTGTCCCAAGTCTAAAGAAAACAAAGCCATAACTATGTAAAAATGAATTAAAGTGCACCAGGGCGACGCAATTCATTCCTGTCCAGTGTGGTAAATTATTTCAAATTGTTGCTTCTTTGTATGGTGCAACAAAATACAAATTGTTAATGGGTATGCCGATATAAATCTTGTAAAAGCATAAATCATATGACATTATTTAGGTATCTAAATCATTTTCTATCAAAGACTATAAACTTATATTGGATTACATACATACACTCTGCTGTTTAAGATAGCAATCAAAGCTCGATAACTGCTCATCTCATGCATATAGTTTTTGATAAGTGTATCAGGATATTCTGGTAACAGGGTTACATCAAGTCAACTAGGATTGCAATTTAACTACATTCATTGGGAGTGAAATTCAACTTTGCCAGAAGTGCAAAACAGGCAGTAACAATTTGGATGTCCAGTATACATCCTACCCAATTTTCCTTTTCAGGGGAGGTATATAACAGACAGTCAATTAGCTGTCGTTTCTTTTACGCCCATCCGAAGTTTAATTTCACCTTCATTGTTTATTAAAGAAAATACTATGGGATTAACTGTTCTCCCTCAAATATTATTCCAAAATTCTTTATTATTTCTTACCAGAAATACATATCAACACAGATATTGTGTTTGTTGTCAGGTAGCTTTTTTAATGGCCATACTGACAGTTCTTAATTGTTCGCATGAAGTTAACAAATTCTGGGCCTTCACTATTTTCCTTGCAGACAGTTGTGAAATCCTTCAGCAGGAAACTATCAGGCATTCAGAATAAAGATTAACACAAACAAGCATGTCTGCTTGCATATCAGAAAGAAAAAAATAATGAGAAAGTGTGAAACATTTTGAAAATATAAATCCCATTCCTTTGGTTTAATTGTGTCTTTGAATTTTAACATATGCAAATAACAATTATTTGAAATTCAAAAATGTTGTTTGTTCCTCTAAATATCCATTATTTCAGAAGCTAAAGTATTGTTTGGGTCAGTGCAGAGGTCGTCACCATTATGTGGTGAATGGGATAGGAATTTTCTGAGATGCTGTGATGAGCTTTTTGTCAGGATTTGTCAGACACTGGGCTGGATTTAATGGGCTGCCCAGAGATGGGCAAGCAGGTGGGGGGCCCATAGAACTGCAACAGAAGGTGAGGGGTGGAGGGCCTGTTGCCTTCCCATCGCAATGCGATTAAGTCGGGGGCAGGAAAGACTGAAGATGGCCTTCCTGCCCAGAGACCAATTGAGGCACTTAAGTGGCCTATTATTAACCGCTTAAGAGTCTCTTCCCACCGCCGCTGGAATTAAACCTGTGGCGTTGGGAGGAGGTGGGTGGGGTGCCTCTGACACATGGGGAAGTTGCCCAATAAAACAAGGCTACCTTCCTGTGGGCTTGTTGGGAGGGTTGCCCTCCTCTATGGCGGGCCCCAACAGCAAACAACACAGCTCCCTTAATACTCCACCCCTGCACACATCGCCTATCCTCCCTCCCCCTATCACCCTGGCCAGCCGGACTGGCCCAGCAACCCTGCCTCACTTACTTAGGGTCCTGAACTACAGTACTGGGCCTGATTCCAAGGCCTCCTGTAGTACAGGCAGTGGCCACCGCTCCCGGTGCCAATACTACCGAACTACCGGCCCTCTGATTGGCCAGCAGTTCTGGGAGGCAGAATTCCCATTTTTAAAGGGACAGGGACCTAACACCGGGCTGTTAATTGCCCAAATGCCACTGAATTGAACCGGGGCAGATCTCCAAAAGGCCAAGATGGGGTTCCCACCATCTTTTGGCCATGCCGGGAGCCCCACCGGCTTAACTAAATCTAGCCCACTCTGTGCAAACAGTTGAATGTCGGGTAACACTTGAGTGCTATGGGTGCACATCAGCTATGGATACCCCAACCTCAAAACTGAAAAACACTGGCAACAATATTCAGGATGCCAAGCATGAGCAAATATCTTTGTTATTTTCTTCCAACCATATTAATGCTTTATGGAAGTAATCAAATTCATTGACAGGCCATGAGCGTTTACAGGTGGGCTGGCGACAATACAACTGTGGTCTGTGAGTAGGCCATACTACCGGACCAGAAATAGAAACCTCATTAAAAAAAATGTGGGCTCTTAAAATTGGGCTCTGCAACACCCAGGGTTTTGGTCCTACAGGTTCCATTTTGTTACCAAAATGGCATTCACACCATGTGTGCACACTCCTGGTGCACCCCATGCCAAATGTCACTTTGGTGAGGGTGTTAGCACAGGTGTTATGAGCATGTGCCAGAAGTCTGTAGAGTAGGCGGATCATGACATCAATCAGCATGTAATGCAGGTTTGACGCCTGCACTGCCATTTTGGACATCGCCACTCTGGTTAACACCCTCTCTTAACCTTACACAGCTGAACATGTGTTCAGCAAATGGAAACAACCCGACCAGTGCAATTTAAAGGGATCATCAACAACTTGCAGGTGAGTTGCTGATTATTTCCTACTGTCTCTGTTTGAATTTGGGAAAGTGCTGGGTATTTTGAGGTATTGGTTACAGTTGGTGAAGTCAAAAGGGCGTGGTGCTGCACATGGAGAGGGTATTGGTTGAGACTGCAAGTGCTCTGGGCACATCACTGCTCCCAGTCATAGGTGCTATAGTTTCAATTCCCTTGGGCTGCAACATGAGAGGGGGCTGGGTCACAGCAACAGCAAAGAAGAGAACAAGTGGCTTGCAGCAGGTGGGTGGGTGGGAGGTGGTGCTGGTGGTGGTTGGGAGAAAGGCTCTCAGCAGGAGGGCTTATCCAGCAAGGGTCTTCCAGGAGCAATTCTCTTATCTCTTCACAAGCCAAGTGCATGGGAATAGCATGCAGAGTCAAATCTTTATTGAACGAGCAGTCAGATAATGGACAATTTTCACTCTCCCCAATCAGCGGAACAGTGTTAAAACAAAACAAACTGGCTTTATTTCCTGCACCATTTCCACAAATCTCCGATTTTAATGTTGTTGGTTTAGTGTTGGATGGGGCTCCCGCCAGACTTCAATGGTAGTCTCATTAACAAATTCAAACCAAAGTGTCTTAAGGTACAGGGGAACCCAATGAAACTTTACCCCACTCCCGAGCAGGGCACCCACCATGCTGCTCCTCCAGAAAAGTCCAGGCTGCAGTCTCCTGCCCCGTTCCCAGCCACGAGATCCTCACAAGACCCCAAATTCCCTTCTCCGACTCATCTTGCTGCTGGTAACCTTCTTCTGATGTTGGTTGGTGGCCTGCGAGACAACCGATCTCCCCTCTTCCCTGCCAGTCAGCTGCCACTTTCCACCGGAAACAGCCGAGTTGCTGACTGATAGAATTCAAATGAGGCCTGGCAATTAAAATTAAAGCCTCCAAATTACACTCCCATAAAAGATTGTTGTCCACTCCTGCCAGCTTCCCACCGGGGAGTTAAAACTGCTCTATAATATTAGCTCAACACCATAGTAGCTAGCCTGTCACATAATACGGCCCCACAGCATCATCTACAGGCACAATTCCAATGGCATGCTGTGATCCACTGAGCAATTTTAATATAATAGGCTTAAAATCATAGACTCTTATAGCACAGAAGGAAACCATTTGGCCCTTTATGTCTGTGCTGACTCCCTGAAAGAACCAACCAATTAATTGCCCTCCCCCACTTTTACTCCATAACCCTGCAAAAGTTTTCTTTTCAAGTATATATCTAAGTTCCTTCTGAAATTTTTTATTGAATCTGCTTCCATCACAATTTGCTGTGTAAAAAATTGTCCCCTCATCCTTCTCTGATTCTTTTGACAATTATCTTAAATCTGCATCCTCTGGTTACCAGCCCATCATCCAGTGGAAAGCTTCTCCTCTTTTGTACTATCAAAATCCTCCATAATTTTGAAAACTGCTGTTAAATCTTCCCTTACTCTAAGGAAAACAATACCAGCTTCTCTAGTCACTCCTTCGAACTGAAATCCCTCTTCTATGGTATAATTCTGGCAAACCTCCTCTGCACTCTTTGGGGGCTTTGACATTCTTCCTAAAGTGTGGTGCCCAGAATTGGACAAAATACTCCAGCTGAAGCCCAACTTTGATTTCGCCAAACTTTCTTGCTTTTGTTCTTGGTGCCTTCATAAAAGTTCCCATATGCTTATTTAACAATTTATCAACTTATTCTGTCACCTTCACAGATTTGCACATGTGAACCCCCAGATCTCCTTGTTCCTGCACCCACTTTAAAATTGTACAATTTAGCTTATATTGCCTTTCCTCATTCTTCCTTCCAAAGGCATTACTTCACACTTATCTGCATTAACATTAATCTGCAATGTGTCTGCCCATTTCACCAGTCTATGTCCTCCTGAAGTCTGCTACCACCCTCCTTGCTAACTATTACATTTCCAAGTTTTGTGCCAGCTGAAAACTTTGAAATTATCCCTGATATACTTACATATCGTATGATTATATATGTATAGATCATTAATATATATCAAAAACAGCAATAGCCCCATTATTGACCCCTGAGGGATACCACTATATACTTCCCACCAGCCTGAAAAGCAACCATTCATCACTACTCTCTACATTCTGTCTCCTGGCCAATTTTGTATCCAAGCGACCACTGCCCTTTAATAAACTATTTCCTTTCTCCGATTAGGTGCTTCTGCCCCACAAATTCACCATTCACTGATCAAACCCATGCAGGCTTCTGGCAATGCTGCTCCTAAATTTGTCAGCAGGGGCGTGTAAGGTTGGCTCCAGTTACATCTGTCTGATTTCCTAAGCATTCTTTTGGGGAAGTTTTTCAACTCCATTTTGTACCTTTCCTGGGGCCCAACTAGAGGAAATCAGTACTGCGGATTTCTTTAAAATGATTAGACTGACATTTTTAACCTTATACTGACAGCTTTGAAAGCTGCCCTGGATGTACAATTTCTTATTGTTTGAAAAAGACTTGGAGCAAACTGCTGAATGTTGGATAAGGGTAGGAGTGTTTGATGTCACTTTTGTGGTATGAGCCAAAACTGGACTGAATTATGGAGCACAACCGCCCAAACACAAGTACAATCATGGAACATTCCACTTGATAAAAACAGTGGCTGGGATTTTATCCTAGGCGGACGGGAGCCAGCTACCAACTGAAAAGTCGGCGAACCTGCATCTGCCTCCCCGGGGATCCGACCCATATTTTGCAGGTCCTCAGGCTTCAATTGGTGTGAGGTAGGACTGCCACCCACTTGAAGTAGGAAGTCCTGCCTAATAGAGCTGCCGTCCAATCAGTGGGCCAGCAGCTCTTAGTCTTAGCGGCGCCACCAGGAGCAGTGGCCATCGCTGGGACTACAGCCCAGCGTGAAGAAAATATGTCGGGGAGTCTGGACCAAAGGTAAGTTTTGGTTGCCTCATCAGGGGTAAGCGGTCGGGCAAGGGTGGTCGATTGGGGGGAAGGAGGGCATGTTGGGAGGTAGCGGGGGCAGCCCGGGCGCGGAATCATAAGGTCCCCACTTCCCCCTCCCCCGCAACCCCCACCCCCACCCCACCCAGGACATTCGAGAGCCGCCTTCTTTTGTCAGGTGGCTTCTCTCAGGTCTAACACCCGCTCGCCATGTGTAAAATCAGCTTGGAGGCGGGTGAAGGCCCTTAAATGGCCTTTAAGTGGCCACTTAAGGGCCTTGATTGGCCTGGGGCGGGCGGGCCGTTTTCCGCCACCGTCGCCCTGTGTAAAGTGGCGGTGGAGGCGGGAGTGGGTCGGGAAGGCCACCCAGAGCCTCCCACTCCATTTTACGCCACCCATGCCGCCACTATCCCACTCTTTGGGGTGGCATAAAATTCAGCCCAGTGACTTGTTCAGTTACAGTGGCCTCTTTGTAAATGCTGCCACATCTAAGTGTCCCAATCTTTGTAAAATTAAAATAAATGGCAGCAACAATCATAATATTATCCTTAAGCAAATAAATTTTAACTAATGAATTTCATTTAAATATGTACAGATTTATGTTTACAAGAGCCTTATGATGTGTTACTCTAGACTGTTCCTTCAGAAGAAATATGTTAAAAGTGTCTTTAAAACATAAGAACATAAGAAAGTGGAGCAGGTCTAGGCCATTTGTCCCATCAATCCTGCTGTCATTCAATAAGATCATGGCTGATCTGATTGCGGCCTTAACTCACTTTCCTGCCTGCCCCCCATAACCCTTTACTCCCTTGTAGATCAAAAATCTGTCAAGCTAAGTCTTGAATATATTCAATGATCCAGCCTCCACAGCTCTCTGGGATAGAGAATTCCAAAGATTAACGACCCTCTGAGTGAAGAAATTCTTCTTCATCCCCATTTTATATGCACAACACCTTATTCTGAAACTGTGTGCCCTAGCTCTAGATTCCCCCACAAGGGGAAACATCCTCTCAGCATCTACGCTGTCAAGGCCCCCTCAGAATCTTATATGTTTCAATAAGATCACCTTTCATTCTTCTAAACCCCAATGAGTATAGGCCCAACCGTCTCAATCTTTCCTGATAAGACAACCCCTTAATCCCAGGAATCAACCTAGTGAACCTTCTCTGAACTGCCTCCAATGCAAGTATGTCCCTCCTTAAATAAGGAGACCCAAACTGTACGCAGTACTCTAGGGGCTGAATTTTACCATGCCCTTGACGTCGGGCTCCATGGTGGGATGAGGGTGCCGGAAGATGGTCCCGACAGAGGTCCGCCACGTAGGCTGATGCTGGGAGGGCCTGGCCCGATCCTCCGGTGGCAGTGAGGCTCCATGGTAGCCCCCATGCCGCTGGGCGACAGGACCTGGATTTAAATACTTAAATTAATGGCATGCATAAATTTAAATAAACTAACCTGGAATCTTCCGGGCCCGCCGTAATCTTTGACATGGCGGCCTGCACTCCCGCGCCTTCAATTCCCCATCTGGAGAAAGCCAGCGAGACACTGGTGGGGAGGGGGGAAGAGTTAAGATTTTCAGTGTGGGGGGGGGGGTGGTGGGGAGATGGGACAAATAAATGTAATGGGTGTATGGGATGTTGGGAAGGGGTGAACTTTAAACTTTGTGCAGTCTTGGGGGGGTGGGGTGAAGGTCAGATTTAAAAGGTAAGTGTTTTGGGGGAAGGGAAAATAGTTAATGTATTTGTTATTGGGTGGTGGGAAAGGGGCATTAGAAATTTATTTGATAAACTTCTGGGGGGTGTAACTTTAAATATGTAAATATGCCAGCAGGGCTGGCTGCCCTTTAAAAATGGCACCTGCACACAGGCAGCTGACGGCATTGCCAGCAATGGACAGCCCGTCCCCTCCACGTGAATGAGGGGGCGGGCTGCCCCAGCTATTTAAATGAGCCACCAAGCGGGAGATTGTGGCAGCGTGGGCTGCCATTTTTTAGCCCGCTGGCGGAATCTTAAAATCCAGCCCTAGGTGTGGTCTCACCAACACCATGTACAGTTGCAGCAAGACTTCGCTACTTTTATACTCCAACCCCCTTGCAATAAAGGTCAACATTCCATTTGCCTTCCTAATTATTTGCTGTACCTGCATGCTAACTTTTTTATGATTCATGTACGAGGATACGCAGATCCCTCTGTACCATGGCTCTGTACTCTGCAGTCTCTCCATTTAAATAATCTGATTTTCTATTCTTCCTACCAAAGTAGACAACCTCACATTTTCCCATATTGTACTCCATCTGCCAGATTTTTGCTCACTCACTTTATCTACACCCTCGCAGCTGCGGGATGAGGCCCTTAATTGGACCTTAATAGGCCACTTCAGGGCCTCAATTGACCTCTGGGCAGGAAGGCCGTTCCTGATATTGGCATTGTCTATTCTGAATAGATAATAGAAAACATCATGTATATTTACATGATAAAATTAAAGTTCATCTATGACATACAAAATTAGTTCTATAGATGATCAATTCAAAGCTTGTGGAAAGCACTGTAATAAGATGATGCTGCAGCACCTCAATCATAACAACCTCTCACTAATCTAGCTTCAGGGCAAATTAATCAACTTGTACTGCAAATAGGAAATTAATTTTCATATGGTTCTCCCACTTGTCCACCAGTAACTTTGGTAGGAGAGCCACCAAAACCTCGGAAAAATGGTACATGAGCGGAAGATGTTGTGACGGAAACCACACCTGCCAAAATGCGACATATTCATTTTGTCATATGGAACATTATTTTTGAACTGTTACTGGACTTGAAACAACTTGTTTAAAAAGACCACAACAGTGGCTGCAAACATGGCTGCGCATTTGCATTCTAAAAGATAGTTGCATGAAGAAGACATTGGGAGTACTCCCTGATTCAATTAGCCAGATGGGTTTGTCAATGGTGATGATCAAGAGACATTGAGAGTCATTGAACCAGCATTTCAACCTCCTCCACCTGCCCCCCTAACCCCTCCCCCCACCCCACTGAGAGTGTCTGGTAAGCTTGATGGAATCCACAAATCCCACAGGTGAGGCTGCTCTAAACAAGGAGCTAGTCACATGACTAACCTGCTGGCCAACCTGGAGTTAATTGAATTGTGCCCACAGAACAGTTTGGGAAGAGACTGCCCATGAACTTCAAGAAGAGAGCACCTCTCTCTCTGTCACACGCAAAGTTCCAGGGACCAATGGAAATAACTCAAGCCTCAAGACAGAAGACCAGTGAAACAAGTCTGAAAGTGTGCACTGGGGCCCAACTTGAACTGCAAGACTTAACTTCATCAAAGACTTTACATCTACTCCAAAACCAGTAACTGAACTCCAGCTATTACTTCAAACCTTTCCCCTTCTTTCTCCTCCCCTGTCTCTATTTGCATGTGTGTTTATCACGTATGCATGGTCGCGTCACTTAGTTTTAGTAGTTTTAACTGAATTAGAGTTTTAAGGTTAATAAAATTACACCTTTCTTGTTTAAATCTGAGAAAAGCTGTCTGGTTGATTTCTTTGCAATCCCATTCAGAGAGCAATGGGCAAGGACTCACTGAGGGAAAGGTAAAAACACAGTCCTTTAAAAATTAAACCCTGTTACGACCAAGCCAAAAAAAGGCTGAGGGGGAGCCCTAGACCCCTGCCTCACCTGGTCGTAACAATGATCATATTAGGCTGTATTTGAGCTGTCAGCTTTTTCCGAGCTGCGTCAGCATTTTTTGAAGCTGTTGTTACAAGTTTCTTTGGCAAGTAATATAGAGGGAAGGATACCTAAGTGTGTGTGCTGAGCCAGTTTAGTATTGCTAATTTATTTATTTAGAGATACAGCACTGAAACAGGCCCTTCGGCCCACCGAGTCTTTGCCGACCAACAACCACCCATTTATACTAACCCTACAGTAATCCCATATTCCCTACCACCTACCTACGCTAGGGGCAATTTACAACAGCCAATTTACCTATCACCTGCAAGTCTTTGGTGGTGGGAGGAAACCAGAGTACCCGGCAAAAACCCACACGGTCATAGGGAGAACTTGCAAACTCCGCACAGGCAGTACCCAGAATCGAACCTGGGTCGCTGGAGTTGTGAGGCTGCGGTGCTAACCACTGCGCCACTGTGCCACCCAAAATGAGGACAGAAACTTTCCTTATGGCAAAGAAAAATACACAATAATTCAAATATTAACAATAGTGCCTGTGCCTAAACAGGAAAGACAATATAAATTAGAGAGAGCTGAAATGAAATGTACTGCATCTGTGACTGCACTTAAATATCAAATTTCCGTTCAGCCGCTGATTGGCGCTGCGCTGTTGGCATGCAAGATAGGTACTTCAATCATTCAGCTAATGAGATAAGGCTGACTAAATGAGGATGAATAAATTTACAGTTTGTAGCAAAGGTTCATGTTATTAAGAGACTTTTAAAAAATAAATATCAAAAAACAATAAGCCAGTTGTTTCTCTTAGTCACTTGCACAGGTTTAATTTATGAAATCACAAAGTGAGTGCAAGTGAGAACACTTTATTTTTGTAAATCCTATCTTGTTAATTCCTTTCTATCCAGTGCCAGGAGAAGATTAACATTATCACTCACCATTAGTTGCGCATCACTTACAATGTGACATTCCAGAATCACTTCTAACTTTCCAAGGTAATTCCCTGAAATAAAAATCCACTAGTGCAAAGAAAACCAACTGAAAACTGGTCTTATCATTGGCAGAGAGGTCAGCTGAGAAAATATTAATGGGATTACCTCAAGTCTGGTGTTACTATCTCACTGCTTCCAAACAAATATTTTGGCATGTGTCACTGCTTCCTGGATGCACATCGCAATCCGTTTGGAACTGCAGTGTGAAACTGCAATCACAAATAATAGCCAAGTTGCTGAGCAGTGATTCTTTAACAAATTATCTTTCCAAATATATGACCATATATTAAAACTTTACCGAGACATTGAGCTGCTGGTGAGCTGCTTATCAAAAAATTACATGTGCAATATCTACAATTATCTATCCATTGAAATCAAAAAATTACCCTATCATCTTTCCAAATTAAATCTTAAAACTGTACATTTTGTTTACTGGTTTCTCAAGCATAACATTGTTCAGCTCCCAATGCTAGCATAAACCAGCAGGAAATCAAAATGATTCATTTTGGGCATTGTAAAGTTCAACTGGAATCCATATTCAATAGATCTGAATTGGTATTCAATGGATTGTGTCAATGTAGTGTAAATTAATAAATAAGAGACATCTAAAATGGGCAAAGCTACATCAGATATTGCTGATAGCCAAAAGAAAACCTGTAAACATTACCAGAAGCCACAAATAAAATACTGACAAAGAAAATCCAAAATAAAAAGGCAGATAAGAAAGAAGCAAAGTAAATCCTACTGTGTTGCTACAGAAATTTTACTTTAGAACAGAGAAAAGTGCAGGTGTCAGATTTCTGCTTTGCCAAATATGTTACATGACTAACAAAGGAAACAAATCTGTAGAATGTTGAGATGCAAAGTAGAGAAGTTAGTGATGTCCATGCATTTTGCTCATGGGAATATGTAGGCTATCTAAATTCCTCCACCACTGTAGGCATGTAATGCTGTTAGCAGTAACATTACTGATGCTACGTATTCTTGTCCTGCCAATACAAACTCTTGAACAGTAGTCCTTCCCTATTGGAAAAAAATCAATGGCAGTTATCCTGAATCAATTATGGCAAATGGATCCAAAAAATTGCAGACATTTCTAAGCTATGAACTATCTGGTTGGCAACTCAGTGTTCTAATCCATATACTGCTAGACCACTTGATAGCGTGTTATTTTACAATAACAATCTGTGATTCTATAGTACCCATTGTATACAGATAGATACCTAAGAGTGCTTTAGAGGGAAGAGGACAACAAGTGGATATTAAACAGGAGACAGAAATGAAAAAGGCATTACTAGAGTGCACAGTTTAAGTGTCCTTAGGAGGCTTTTCAAAGCAGGGAGAGAGGCAACAAAACAAAAATATTGGGAGTGAGAGTAACAGTGGTTCGGCGCACAGCACTGAAAAGAACATTCTCTGGGCTGGATTTTATGGGCCTCCCTGAAGCGGGATCGGAGGCTGCAAGGCCCATAGAATCAAGACAGGTGGCAGGGAGTGGAGGGCCCATCGCTGCCCCATCGCCAAGCGACGATGGCCTTCCCGCCCAGAGGCCAACCGAGGCCATTATTTGGACTATTAATGACAACTTAAGGATCTCTTCCCACCATCACTGGGACATAACCAGAGGTTGGGGGGTGCCTCTGCCATGCGGGGAGGGCGCCTTGTAAAATGAAGCACCCTCCCTGTGGATTTGGGGGGGGGGGGTCCCTCCTCCGTTGGCCCACGGAGGAACCCCGCACCAAAACCTCCACTTCCATAGCTCCCCCTGCCCCCCGAAAATCATGCCCACCAGCCCCCCTCGCCGGGGCCCTCCGTACTGGCCCCGATGACCCCGCCTCACTTACCTGAAGTCGAGGGTTCTAGCAGTAGGCCTGGGTCCAAGGCCTCTGCAGTACCGTCAGTGGCCACTGCTTAGTGGTGGCACTGCCAATACTGCTGAGCTGCTGGCCCTATGATTGGCCGGCAGCTCTTGGAGGTGGGAACCCCATCTTTAAAAGGACGGGGATCCCGGCGCGGGACACTTAAGCAGCAAGACAACGGAAGATCACTCTGGGATGGTGGGGGGAGCAGGGGCATGAAAAGGTCGAGGCGGGGTTCACCTACTTTTTCGGCCCAGCGCCAGGAGCCCCACCTCCTCCATAAAATCCAGCTTTCCACTGGCAAAGTAGAACAAAGAACAAAGAACAGTACAGAACAGGAACAGGACATTCAGCCCTCCAAGCCTGCGCCGATCTTGATGCCTGCCTAAACTAAAACCTTCTGCACTTCCGGGGACCGTAGCCCTCTATTCCCATCCTATTCATGTATTTGTCAAGATGCCTCTTAAACGTCGCCATCGCACCTGCTTCCACCACCTCCCCCGGCAGCAAGTTCCAGGCACTCACCACCCTCTGTGTAAAGAACTTGCCTCGCACATCCCCTCTAAACTTTGCCCCTCTCACCTTCAACCTATGTCCCCTAGTAACTGACTCTTCCACCCTGGGAAAAAGCTTCTGACTATCCACTCTGTCCATGCCACTCATAACTTTGTAAACCTCTATCATGTCACCCCTCCACCTCTGTCGTTCCAGTGAAAACAATCCGAGTTTTTCCAACCTCTCCTCATAGCTAATGCCCTCCAGACCAGGCAACATCCTGGTAAACCTCCTCTGTGCCCTCTCCAAAGCCTCCACGTCCTTCTGGTAGTGTGGCGACCAGAATTGCACGCAATATTCTAAATGTGGCCTAACTAAGGTTCTGTACAGCTGCAGCATGACTTGCCAATTTTTATACTCTATGCCCCGACCAATGAGGGCAAGCATGCCGTATGCCTTCTTGACTACCTTATCCACCTGCGTTGCCACTTTCGGTGACCTGTGAACCTGTACGCCAGATCTCTCTGCCTGTCAATACTCCTAAGGGTTCTGCCATTTACTGTATACTTCCCACCTGCATTAGACCTTCCAAAATGTATTACCTCACATTTGTCCGGATTAAATTCCATCTGCCATTTCTCCGCCCAAGTCTCCAACCGATCTATATCCTGCTGTATCCTCTGACAATCCTTATCACTATCCGCAACTCCACCAACCTTTGTGTCATCCGCAAACTTACTAATCAGACCAGCTACATTTTCCTCCAAATCATTTATATATACTACAAACAGCAAAGGTCCCAGCACTGATCCCTGCGGAACACCACTAGTCACATCCCTCCATTCAGAAAAGCACCCTTCCACTGCAACCCTCTGTCTTCTTTGACTGAGCCAGTTCTGTATCCATCTTGCCAGCTCACCTCTGATCCCGTGTGACTTCACCTTTTGTACCAGTCTGTCATAAGGGACCTTGTCAAAGGCTTTACTGAAGTCCATATCGATAACATCCACTGCCTTTCCTTCATCAATCATCTTTATGAAGGAGCAGTAAATGAGAAGAATGGCTGTCACAGGGTCATAACATCTACAAAGGGACAAATAACTGCAGGAGATAAGAAAAGTTGAGACTACGGACTGATTTGAAGTTGCGGATGGAAATCTTAAAGTTAGCTCTCACATATGGGGAGCCAGTGGTTCTTGGCAAGAACATAGTGATGGTGTTCTGGATTTAAGTGTGACAATGTCGCACCGCTGGTATAGTGGTATCATGCAAGATTCCCATTCTTGCGACCTGGGTTCGATTCCCTGGCGGCGCACTCTTTTTGGGTAGCACAGTGGCGCAGTGGTTAGCACCGCAGCCTCACAGCTCCAGGAACCCAGGTTCGATTCTGGGTACTGCCTGTGTGGAGTTTGCAAGTTTTCCCTGTGACCGTGTGGGTTTTCGCCAGGTGCTCCAGTTTCCTCCCACCGCCAAAGACTTGCAGGTGATAGGTAAATTGGCTGTTGTAAATTGCCCCTAGTGTTGGTAGGTGGTAGGGAATATGGGATTACTGTCGGGTTAGTATAAATGGGTGGTTGTTGGTCGGCACAGACTCAGTGGGCCGAAGGGCCTGCTTCAGTGTTGTATCTCTAAATAAATAAATGCAATCTGTGGTGTTCTAGATGAGTTGTAGGTTATGATGTGGGGGGGGGGGGGGCGGGTGCTAGAAATAGGGAAGTTGGTAAGGAGATCATGGGAAAAATTGAGCATTGAGGGAATAATATATACATTTGGGTTTCAACAGTAATTAGGGCGAGACATCAGTGGCCGTGGGCAATGTTTTGGAGGTTAAGTTAGAAGTGGTTATGATAATGGATTGGATTTGGGGCAGGAAACTAAGTAGTATGTCAAGATTCTGCACTTCTAGGCTTTGCCTAAAGGGGCAGCTGGACAGGGAGATGGAGTTGAGGCCAGAAACATAAAGTGATCTACAGGTCTAAACAGGATAGATTTGGTTTTATCAGCATTTAGCGGGAGGCTCATTCAAGCCTTATTAGCAGAAATACATTTTCAGAGAGTTGTAACAGCTTTAGGTCAATAGAGGAAATAGAGAAACAGAGGAATACATGTAAAAATTGTCCCCATGCTGCTGGATGATGTTGCTGAGAGGCAGTATGTGTATGCAGTAAAGGAGCTAAAATAAACAGAAATTCCTACTTAATTCTAAAGTTTGAAAGATTGTTCAAGGATGTGAGCTAAACTGATGTTTGAAAGGTACAGTACTGAAAGTTTGAAAGTGATTAGCCAGAAAAAAACATTATTGGTTTGCCTGATGTAGCAAAAATACATTTAGTCAATGAAAACGTTACTCCAAAGCATCTGCCTTTCTTCAGAAATGCAGCTGTTTTTGCATATGGTTCCTCTGTTCGTTTGTTACTTGAGATCTATGTAATCAATGCCGTGCCTGACAGGATCAGGTAGCAGTTTTGAGGAGCAAGATCTTGACGAATGATAACATTTCCAGATCCAAATTTTTAAAAAAAGAATCAGCGTGGAAAAGAAACGAGATGTACTTGCTTGAAAAATAAAGGGCAAATTCGATGCTCATAAGTCATTTCTGTATTCCTTCGCTTTGTCCTCAACTGCATTATGGCTAAAACTCTGATTCATATATATCACTTGTAAAGTTAGACCAAAATCTAGTCAGTAAACTACAAAACTACTGAAAATCCTGAATTAAAATCTAAGCTTCTTTAACCCTTCTAATACCATCAGAAACTTTCCTCTGATTATAAATGGGTATTTAAATCACTTGCACAGAAATAATTAAAGTATGAATGAACAACAGTACTTCGGTACTGCGTACTGCCTTGTAAATTAAAAGCAGTCTGTCCTGACTGCTATCATAGAGTCATAGAGTTTTACAGCACAGAAACAGGCCCTTCAGCCCAATGAGACTATGCCGACCATCAAGCACCTGACCTAACTAATCCCATTTCCCCGCACTTGGCCCGTAGCCTTGTATGTTATGGCATTTCAAGTGCTCATCTAAATATTTCTTGGATGTCGTAAGTGTTCCTGCCTCTACCACTCCTTCAGGCAGTGTGTTCCAAATTCCAACCACCCTCTGGGTGAAAAGGTTCCTCCTCAACTCCTCTCTAAACCTCCTGCCCCTTACCTTAAATCTATGCCCCCTAGTTATTGACCTCTCTGCTAAGGGAAAAAGTTTCTTCCTATCTATCCTATCAATGCCCCTCATAATTTTGTACACATCAATCAGGTCCCCCCCCCTCAGCCTTCTCCGCTCCAAGGAAAACAATCCCAGTCTATCTAGTCGGTCTTCATAACTGAAATGCTCCAACCAGGCAACATCCTGGTGAATCTCCTCTGCACCCTCTCCATTGCAATCACATCCTTCCTGTAGTGTGGCGACCAGAACTGTACACAGTATTCCAACTGTGGCCTAACCAGCGTTTTATACAGCTCCATCATAACCCCCCTACTCTTATATTCTATGCCTCGGCTAATAATGGCAAGTATCCCGTAAGCCTTCCTAACCACCTTATCTATCTGTGCTGCTGCCTTCAGTGATGTATGGACAAGCACCCCAAGGTCCCTCTGACCCTCTGTACTCCATAGGGTCCTACCATCCATTGCATAATCCATTGCTTTGTTAGACCTCCCAAAGTGCATCACCTCACACTTCTCAGGAATAAACCTTTATATTCATTATTTCTAGCTACATGAAACAGTATTCTTGGTTTTTACTGTATAAAATATTTTAGCTCCAGATTATATTTTGCCTTTGGTTCATCTCTGACAATATTAATTCAGCTATCTAATTTGATCTATTACATTGCCTTGCAAACTCGTATTTGCAAGTGCATACCTTTCGAACCAACCATTTTTGGCCAGGATCCTTCATATGTGAACAGGGAATTCTCCAAATAGCTTACCTGTTGCTCACAGGAAAATGGTTACCTTAAAGTTAAAAACAGACAATGACCTGGATTTTGTGGTGAGCAGCAGAGTGATAATGTTTGCCACTGACCTCAAAGAAAGTTGGCCACAAAGATCTAACAATCGCTGTGACATGGATTTCCCCTTTCCTGTCATCAGTTTGAATCTGGAGCCAAGTCAAGGAGATCTCCAGGTGTTCAGCAACAGTGATGTCATCTAGCAGGGTAAGCAGCCAATCACATTGAAGTATTTTCACAACAAACCAGGAAGCATTGATTATCCTTCATTTTTTAATATCATTTTACAGACAGTGAAATAAATGATTGGGAGATACACATGGGATTAAGGTAGAAGCTGAAATATCATAAACTTTTTTAAAGAAATATTTTTAAAATATGTGAATTCTTTTTTTTACCATAATGGAGAAGTTTGACATTCCACAAACCTAAAAATAGTCTTTCAGGGCCAGAGAGGTTCTCATCAGTAAATATTAAACTTAGTAGACTGTTAAAGCCCAGTTAACCCTCATTCTACAATGTGTAATTATTCAAGAGTTTTTACAGTGAAACTAGTAGGGAAAGGGTCAAGTTCCTATCAGTTCAGTGATTTCTAATTGATTGTGGTATGCAGGACCTTCAATAGCACCACCATGTGGAGAAATGTAGAATCACTGAAAGGACATTTTAGAGTTCTGTGTTTAACTGCACATGTGCAGAAGCTGCTCAGTTTCAGAGGAGTAATGACAATCAATGCTGACAGTTTTACTGTCATTAATACCACAAAATCCAGGACTATATGCTCTGTTAAAATGTGAAATATATTGACTTATCTTTTGACAGAGAGGTAATACAGAGGAGAAATACATTTTACAATGTCAACAGGTAAAGCGAACAATCAAAATCTGTATTCAAACAGATTCAACCAGTAGTGCTTGTAATACATTGTATACAACATGAAAAGATATAAAAGTGGATTTTTTTTATTTGTTTGTGGATGTTGCTAACTAGGCCAGCATTTATTGTCCATCCCTAATTGCCCTTGAACTGAGCGGCTTGCTAGGGCGTTTCAGAGGGCAGTTAAAAATCAACCACATTGTTGTGCGTCTGGAGTCACTTGTAGGCCGGACCAGGTAAGGACATTAGTGAACCAAATGGGTTTTTACAACAATCGACAATGGTTTCATGGTCACCATTAGACTAGCTTTCTTTTAATTCCAGATTTATTAATTGAATTCAAATTTTACCATTTGCCATTGTGGGATTCAAACCCATGTCGTCCAGAGCACTAACCTGCATTCTGGATTACTATTCCAGTGACATTACCACTATGCCGCCTCCTCATAGTATATGATAAATATCATGTCTAATGCATGGAAAGATATAACATAAATTTATGCATCAATCTTTATAAAATACTTTGACAGAAGCTAAATGTGATGTACATTACACAACATTATTGTCACAAAGGTGATTCCATTTTAAGTTGGATTGCTGTAAGGCAGTGAACTATTGATTAAATCATCTCTAACACCAAAATGGCCCAGATTTTGTACTGAGAATAATGGTGAGGCTAACAGCACTCACCGTTATTATGGAGTAAATTGGACATCAACTTCTGGAGTCTGCACATATGCACTTAAACATAGAAATTTGGAAGTTGCTATCCGAGTTACCCTACTCCTCCACAGGCTGTACTATAACAGTACCTTGTCCAGAGATCTGGCATTCAAATCTATGTCAGGGCGTGAAAATGCTGCACATACCCACTAGTTTGGGTGGCAGGGAAAGTTAGGGCTGGTGCATTCAGGTGTAAGTGAATTTTTAACGATGTGATAAAGCATAATTACTGACAAGCAACCTCTCTGACACTGAAAATTTAATTTTACAAACCTGTTTTTTTATTTCTTCAGCATATGATTAGTGTGGAGTTTTTAATTAAAAAAAATTACTTTTTGCATTTTCTTTCTGACTCTTTGATCACAATTAATCTCTTCTTTCTTTCCCTCTTTTTTGTTTTTTGTACATGATTTAAACCTAACTCATGCTTCCTGATTTAGACCCTGCGGCCCTGGTCTTCTTATCTTGGAGCATATTCGATGAGGGAGTGGGGGTGCTGCAGTGGTGGTGTGGAGTTAGGAACGGGAAAATCGAAAGTATGGGTTTCCCAAATGTCCTACAGATTTTAACTGCAGGTGTCTTTAATTCTTTCTTCGGTGGTTTACCACCCACAGCCAGCCTGATTGATAGGCTTGAGGTGTGTCAGGGGTCCTGGGGGGGGATGCCAACAAGACAAGGTCACAGCCAAGATGAGAGCAAGTAGGTTCAGTGGGGCACGGGAAATTTCATTGGGAGGACAATGGTCAAGGATTTCCAACTGTGGGTGGGGGAAGGCAGGGTGTTCGATCACAGGGGGATAATGATTAGATTAGATTAGATTAGAGATACAGCACTGAAACAGGCCCTTCGGCCCACCGAGTCTGTGCCGAACATCAACCACCCATTTATACTAATCCTACACTAATCCCATATTCCTACCAAACATCCCCACCTGTCCCTATATTTCCCGACCACCTACCTACACTAGTGACAATTTATAATGGCCAATTTACCTATCAACCTGCAAGTCTTTTGGCTTGTGGGAGGAAACCGGAGCACCCGGAGAAAACCCACGCAGACACAGGGAGAACTTGCAAACTCCACACAGGCAGTACCTGGAATCGAACCCGGGTCCCTGGAGCTGTGAGGCTGCGGTGCTAACCACTGCGCCACTGTGCCGCCCAAATAATGGGATGGTGATCAGGATGGGATGAGATGGTGGGTGATGGAACAGATAGATCATGGGGGAGTGGCTTACTTGTAAACTTGTTGGGCCTGTGGGAAACACTCCTGCTCCTCCTGGCCCACAAGCAGTGCCATAAGGGCACTTAACTCATGAATTCAGCTCTTTTCACTTCCTTCACCTGATGGGTTTCCTGAGACCAGGGAAACCCAGACGACTGTGGTTAAGAATAGAATCATTGTTACTGTGAAGGCATACAGCCTTATTAAAATATTTAAATGACCAACCCACCTCCTGAGAGAAGATTGTTTGTCCACCCCTCGTCCTGCTTCGTTAAAACCGTAAGTGGGCAGAAACAAGGCAGATTGTGTTTCTGTTCCAGATTTTTAACCTCCCACCTAAACCAAACCCATCCATTTTTGGGGCTTAAAAGTTCCCTCTACATGTCTCAGTCAGGATTATTCAATCTGGTTTGTTGAACAGCCACACTATTTCTTGCTCTGCTGACAGAAGTCACAGATCCCCTGTAAAGGGCACCGGGCCAGATCAGACACCCAATCATAGTACGTTGCCACTCAAAAACTTATGAAAAGTCTGTGGGCAGTTGTTGGTGTAGCAAATGGTGAGTGCTGCTCTTTCGCCACAGACCTTAAAATCAGGGCAAATTTATTTTTGCACATAATAATAAGCTGCAGCAACAGACAACTTCAGCACGGACTGATGTCTTGTGAACAAGATTCTGATGATTGCTGAGAGTAAGAAAGAAAGAACTTGCATTTATATAGTGCCTTTCACAACCTCAGGACATGCCAAAGCACTTTACAGCCAATGAAATGTATCACTGTTGTAATATAGGAAAGATTGTAGACAATTTGCACACAGAACGGATCCACAAACAATACTGAGATAATGACTGGATAATCTGTTTTAGTGGTATTGGTTAAGGAATAAATATTGGCCAGGATACTAGGGAGAACAGCCCTGCCCTTCTTCAAGTAGTGCCATGTGTTCTTGTAAGTCCATCTGAGATGAAAGACAGAGCTTTGGTTTAATATCTCATCTGAAAGAAAGCATCTCTGGCAGTACAGCACTCCCTCCATACTGTGCTAGAGTGTTAGCCTGGATTAGTGCTCATGCCTCTGGAGTGAGACGTAAATCCATAATCTTTTCACTCAGAGGTTGAAAGTGTTACCACTGAGCCAAAGCAAACAACTCTGTACAGAGAAACATGAAGTTGAGTACCAATATGCAAGTTTTCTCCGAGCTTAATGCATGATCCAGAAACCTGAGTGCACCATGCAGCAGTTTAGCACTGTATTTAAACTACTTTGGGGAAAAATTTATTTGCGTCGATTACCTGAGGGTAGACAGCGCTGCTGGTCGTGACTTACGCAGCCTGCATGGGTTTCCTCACTGATATCATTGAAGAACGCTGCGCTGGCTGTGCAGGTAATGGCTAGAGGCACTGCCGTCCCTGGTCATCGACACAGACTGCGTAGGACACTACGACACACCTTACATCCCACATCACAGAATCAGTTAAATGCTAACAAATACAAGATATTTTGGGGCAAATTATTCAACATATATGCATTTAAGAATAATGTTACATTTTTAAAAGCATAGATGTTGGCATTGGTATCTGCTGATATAATGCAACTATATGCATACAATAACACACTCATCTATAGTTACACATGCTGGGCTGAATTTTGTTCAGCCCCCAATGTTGTGCTGCCTGGTGGGGGGGGGTGCCAAAATATTAGAGCGGCAGCGGCCTGCCACAGAGCCCGGTGCTGGAGTGCCAGACCCGACCTTCCCGGTGGCAGCGAGGCTCCGT
This sequence comes from Heterodontus francisci, assembly GCF_036365525.1. Taxonomy (NCBI): domain Eukaryota; kingdom Metazoa; phylum Chordata; class Chondrichthyes; order Heterodontiformes; family Heterodontidae; genus Heterodontus; species Heterodontus francisci. The sequence goes on along the minus strand of NC_090376.1, from coordinate 84,262,589 downwards.
GGTGGCCCTCATGCCGCTCGGTGACGGGATCTGACTTTAAATATTTAAATAAACATTATGAATAGATTTAATTACAATTCCCGTGGTCTTATCTGCAGTTCGGGATCTTCTGTGAGATGCGCAGCACTCATGCGCCTTAACAATCCCGTTGAGGGAAAGCAGGTGCCACTGAGGTGGGGAAGGAGGCAGCTCTACTTTTTTAGTGCACTGGATTGGGCGGGGTGAGTGGTGGGTGGGGGGGGGTTAACTCTGCATTTGTAGTGTGGTGGGGGAAGGGGTGATCTCTGCACTTTGTGCAGTTGTGGGGAGAAGGTGTCAGCTCTGCAATTTAAGTGTTTTGGCAGGGGAAACAGGATGACCATTTATTTGCGGTGTAGTGGGTGGGCGGGAGATGGGGTTCAACTCTCTACTCTCCGGGCAGATATAACAGCCCTTTAAAAATGCGTCAGCACCTGCGCAGAGGCAGCGGACGCCATCTCGGCATCGCCGATGTCACCTCCACCAAGTTAATAGTGGGGGGAGCGGCCGCCCTGCATATTTTAATGAGTCACCGCGCACAAGATCGCAGTGGCGCATGGGTCGTGCTTTGGCGGCAGGAAATCAAAATTCAGCCCACTGTACTACCTGCTTGTTGTATCTGTGTAAGATGCATTTATTTATGTATCTATTTCCGATTTGATTTGATTGACATTAGAAGGGAAAATTACTCAAGAGGAAATCCTTTCAAACAAGTGCATCACAAGTACCCTCCTGGAGTTCAATCACATTTGATTTTCTAGTCATAATAGATTTGCCTGGATGGAACATATGACTTGTCCATTTTTGATATCGCTCCAGGGACCTCAACACTTTGGTCACTAAATGAAAAGGCATTTAAAATTATACAAGAGTTGCACCCTGTCGAGTTCATTAATTCATGTCTGGCCTCCAAAACGTTTAAGGTCACCCTTTGAATCTAAAAGAAAGACTTGCAAATTAGCTTCATGTTGCATATTGCACTTGAATAATGCAATAGCTTAAACTAAAAACAAGGTTGGAAGTCATATGTTTTTTACTACAGTGCATAATTAGACACAACTTAAAAAACAGAAGAATGCATTTTCTTGTAACACATTATGACTGTCATTCAGATTGATTTCTGCTTTAAAGAAAAAGGGCTAGCATTTGGATTTCCTTTTTTTTTAAGGCATGGGGCTCACAATTTGCAACCTACCTAGATGTGTTCAGATCAAAGTGGGAAGCATGCGAATTTGGTATACCCACTTCATCTGGTTTGGGTTGAGCGGGTCCCACGCTGCTCTCATCTCATAAAGGCTGCCTGCAGCCTCTGTGCTCAGCCACTGCGCCAGTTCCCTTGTCAGCCAGCCAGCCAGCCCAGACTGCTGCCTCCCATGCCGAAGTGGCGCAGTCTGAAGCTGAGCCCTCAAGCCCCAGAGCTGCTCGCAAGCATCCTGCAAGGCCATCTGCAGTCTCCTCAACTGAAAATTAGCAGCCTTCCACCAGCCATGCTGCAGCACTGAGGTATCACTGTGTAGGAACACCAGGCTAAGCAAAGGCACTCATAAAGACAGGAACTAAGGGAATGAACAAGGGTGATTAGTTCATTTCCTTTTGCATAATTGGATGTGTTGTATAAAGATATGTGGTCCAGCCAGGCTTCCCTTCTTAAAGATAAATTCCCTATTAAAGGGAATTGCTGCTCAATGGGAGTGAAAGACTACAGGTTCAGGGAAATGGCTCAGCAGGCAAGAGACAGGGCTCCAGAATTCAACGGAGGCCATGTTGAAAGCCTGGTGAGAAATGTTGAGTCCAGAAGAGGGGCAATGTTTCCACAGGCGGACAGGAGGACCCTGCAAAGGGAGTGGGAGCAGGTGATCAAAGAAGTGAATACCCAGAGTCTGACCCCAAACACATGTCAGATGTACCGGAAAAAGATGACCTCACACGTGTGGTCGAAGTGAGAGAATGCATCTATACATCAAATCTCATAAACACCATACCAACAATCTCTCACACTGCTTAATGTACTACACCCCCATCACTCACCCAGCACCACTCCTTGGCTCTCAGGACTCATGCCTAACATTCAAATACTCCACATCATCCTCACACACCTACTAATGTTGCCAGCCTCACACTTAGCTTTCACTGCCTCTGCAGACCTCTAGTTATTCAGCTGGGGCAGCACATCACCCAAACACTTTGCAATACAATCACTGATATTTTGCACTCTCTCTTGCAGAAGGTCACCCACAACAGATGAAGAGCCAGAGAACCATCAGAGGACCAGCACGCCTTCATCTGTTCAGCCCCCTCGAGGAGATGGGTCGCCGAGTTATCAGGCCACCAGCAAAGGATCCCATGGCATCTGGAACAGCAGAGGCTGTCCAGGATGATGGTGGCTGCCTAATGCCCATTCTCAACTCCCTCCTCACTCTTATCCTGTGTTGTGATATGAGGTGGAAGCTGTAGATGGTGTTACCATGGAACTCCTGCTTTCCTCCTCATCAATCCTTCCCTCACCCCACCCCTTGCCTTCTGCTTTTATGATTTCAGATTCCCAAGAACTGCCACCTGGACAGCCTCAATAGAGCCAGGAGGAGGAGCAGCAACCCTATGACATTGATGAAGATGCACCATCACTTGACCTTACACTCTCAGCCACCAGATCAGATACTATCAATGCATAAACCTTAGAGCCTAATATAGAGTCAGGAACCGCACCGGGCACCAGTGGGTTGTAGCCAAGCAGGGGGAAAGGCTAGCTTGTGTGCGAGCTACCCGCAGGGTGAGGCTGCAGACAATTTGTGCTGCAGGGGACTCCAGTGAGGAATTTGAGGGGGCCTGCAGGAGAAGGCTGATGACAGTGCTCACGGGCCTGCAGGAGAAGGCTGATGACAGTGCTCACCGAGATGTTTGGTGCATGGGCAGGCCTGTTAGCCAGCCTGCTGTCACTGTCTAGGAGCATGGAGGAGTCCGGTTCCAACATAGCAGAGGGCATTGCGAAAAGCCTGAAGCCCAACCTTTCCACCATGTAAGTGATTGCCAACTCCATGAGAATTGGCAGATCCAACCATGACGAAGTGCCTGGTGGCTGAGATCTCAGCGTCCTCTGCAACATAGGCAGAAGCTACCCAACGCCTCAGTGCTGTAGTGGAAGCTTAGATGGACATCATGAGATCCATGCTTGATACCAAGCAGGCTCAGACTGCTGCAATCATGTCTGCAGATCTCAGTGTTGCAAATGGAATGCAGGCTTTCACAGCAGTCCAGCAACCTGTACTCCAGCAGATTAAGAGGATTGCAGAAGTGCCGCCCTGTGGGAGTGGCAGTGGCACCATGGAACACAAACCTGCTGTCCTCTTTCAGGATGACAGCATTTGTGCCCCCACTAGTGCTACACCACCAGTGCCCTTGCTGTTGCCTATCAGCCAGCCAGCCCATACTGCTGCCCATACCAAGGTGGTATAGTTTGAAGCCGGGCCCTCAAAGCCCAGAACTGCTCGAGGGCATCCTGCAAGGCCACCTGCAATCTACCCCACTGAAAGTCAGCAGCCTTCTACTGGCCATGCTGTAGCCATAGGAGTAGCACTGAGTAGGTGCACTAGGCCAGGCAAAGGCACCCATAAGACAGGCACTAAAGGAATGCACAAGGATGATTAGTTCATTTCTGTTTGTATAGTTGGATGTGTTGTGTAAGGATGTTTGATGACTGTTTCTATTGGTGGCTTTTATTGCTAGATGCTGGCCAAGTGAACATGGTGATGGAAAGACTGAAATGGATGTGATGTTGGGGAATGGTGGGTCCATATTGGGATGGGGAAGTTGTTTTAGTGAAAGTAGAGTGTCACAATCCGCTCCTTCACAATCCGTCCATTTACATGGATTCCAGGATGCCTCCTCCCTGCCTCCTGCTCCTGCTACTTCTCCTCCCTCCCTCTGCACACAGCTTCCTCTCTCTGGCTCCACTGATCCATTTACAAGTCATGTTGCAGACCAAGAAGTACTGCAACAACTGCTCCCATACCAGGCAGTCTTTTCTCATCCTTGACTGCAATCAGAAACTGGCAAAAAGCTCCTCCAAGAATGAAGCACAGGGCTTCCATCAACTCTTCCTAAGCAAATGTTCCTCAAAAACAACGCGGGCATGAAATTCAATCGCGCTGCTACAAAAGCCATAGAGTCATAACGGCACAAAAGGAGGCCGTTCGGCCCATCAAGTCCATTCCACCTCTCTGTCAGGCAATCCAGTCAGTCCCATTCCCCTGCTGCATGCCCACAGCCCTGCAAGTTTACTTCCCTCAAGTGCCCATCCAATTTCCTTTTGAAATCATTCATCATTTCCACTTCCACCACCCTTGTGGGAAGCAAGTTCCAGGTCATTACCACTCGCTTGTAAAAGAAAGTTCTTCCCAACATCCCACCACCACCCCATCCCACCAGCCACCCGCCACCCCCACATAGAGGCAGCTTCTGACATGGAGGATTCACTCCCTAATGTCACAAATCCCACCACATGGTAAAACATTGATAACATAGTTTTAGAAATTGTCATAAAAGCTATCACAGTGTAATAGTTGATAAGATGGCTTTATGCATTCAGCCCTAAATCACAGTCAACTGAATTTTTGACAAAACTAACCAAACCCAAAACACTGAATTATGATCTTGAAACACAATTAGATGACGAATGAAAATTGACCATTGTGATGTTCTCGGTACTGGAGCAAGGTTTACCTGGGTTTAGTAAGAAATATGAGGCAAAGACTGAGACAGAGGCAGCAAGCTGTTGAACATAATAGAGTCTTCTGTCTTTTGTTTTACTTTCACTTTCTCTTTCAGCTCCCTCTGCTGGCTGATGTGTGTATGGTAACGTCAAGTGAACAATATGTACAATGCAATTCTCAAAACACTATAACCATCATGAGAGACTCACAGCTTGCTGCTAGCCTATCTCTCTACACCTCCATCCCCCACCAGGACGGTTTGAGGGCTCTCCGCTTCTTCATTGAACAGAGGCCCAACCAGTCCCCATTCATCACCACCCTCATCCGCCTGGCTGAACTTGTTCTCACAATGAACAACTTCTCCTTCAACTCCACTCACTTCCTTCAAGTAAAAGGTGTTGCTATGAGTACCAGCATGGGTCCTAGTTATGCCTGTCTTTTTGTGGGATATGTCAAACAATCCTTGCTCCAGTCTTACTCAGGCCCCCTCCCCCAACTCTTTTGCTGGTACATTAATGACTGTATCAGTGCCGTTTCCAGCTCCCGTCCCAAACTGGAAAACTTTATCAACTTTGCTTCCAATTTCCACCCTTCTCTCACCTTTACATGGTCCATCTCTGACCCTTCCCTTCCTCAACTTCTCTGTCTCCATCTCTGGGGATAGGCTATCTACTAATATTCACTATAAACCCACCGACTCCCACAGCTACCTTGACTACACTTACTCACACCCTGCCTCCTGTAAGGACTCCATTCCATTCTCCCACTTTCTCCGTCTCCGACGCACCTGCTCTGATGATGCAATCTTTCACAACAGCGCTTCTGACATGTCTTCCTTTTTCCTCAACCGAGGATTCTCCCCCACTGTGGTTGACAGAGCCTTCAACTGTGCTCAGCCCATTTCCCGCACCCCTGCTCCCTCCCCTTCCCCTCCCCCCAGAACCGCGACAGGGTTCCCCTTGTCCTCACTTTCCACCCCATCAGCCTCCACATCCAAAGGATCATCCTCCATCATTTCCACCACGTCCAGCGTGAGGCCACTACCAAACGCATTTTCCCCTCCCCTCCCCTGTCAGCTTTCCGAAGGGATCGTTCCCTCCGCGACACCCTGGTCCACTCCTCCATTACCCCTGACACCTCATCCCCTTCCCACGGTACCTTCCCTTGCAATCACAGGAAGTGTAATACCTGCCCCTCTACCTCCTCTCTCCTCACTATCCAAGGCCCCAAACACTCCTTTCAGATGAAGCAGTGATTTATTTGTACTTCTTTCAATTTAGTATACTGTATTCGCTGCTCACAATGTGGTCTCCTTTACATTGGGGAAACCAAACACAGATTGGGTGACCGCTTTGCGGAACACCTTCACTCAGTCCGAAAACATGACCCCAAGCTTCCTGTTGCTTGCCATTTCAACACACCCTCCTGCTCTCATGACCAGATCTCTATCCTGGGCTTGCTGCAGTGTTCCAGTGAACATCAACGCAAGCTCGAGGAACAGCATCTCATTTACCAATTAGGCACGCTACAGCCTACTGGACTGAACATTGGGTTCAATCATTTCAGAGGATGACTGTTGCTTTTTTATTTTTAGTTTTATTTTTTATTTCAGTTCTTTCATCATTCAATTTTTACCATGTGCCTGCCCACTGTTTTCTTTTCATGTTTGTGCTTTTGGCCAGGGCTGTTCATTATTCCGTCATTTAACAGCCTCTCCGCACTAACGCTTTGTCTTTAACCACACCATTAACACACCCTTTGCCTTCGCTCCATGAACTACTGCTCAGTTATTCTCTGTGACCCTCTGTCCTATCAACATCTTCCCTTGTGTTATCTTTTGCCCCCACCCCGTTTTATTTGCTTAAAACCTATTGCATATCTAACCTTACCCAGTTCGATGAATGGTCACTGACCTGAAACGTTAACTCTGCTTCTCTCTCCACAGATGCTGCCAGTCCAGCTGAGTATTTCCAGCAGTTATTGTTTTTTATTTCAGATTTCCAGTAACTGCAGTATTTTGCTTTTATTATTGCTGCTAGCCTAGCCTTTCTTAGGATCTTAGGAAGGTGGATCTTAGCTAGAAATTAACAGTTATGCAGCCTTATTTAGGAAATAGAGGGGGAAGAACTTACTTGCAGAAGAGTTAACACCCACATACATAAGAAATTAGCTTGCAACTTGAAAAACAGTAGAAATATTGGAAGCAAACATTAGATTTTTAAAATCATTGGACACGCTCCAAAGTCTCTCATGCTAAAGGTACAGCTATTGGGGTGAGGCGATGATAGTTCTCCCCTTAACAGGGACAGAGGAATCTCGCTAAACTCTGTAGTCTTTTATGCGGGGATTTAAGCAATAATTGAGGGATACCTTCATTAAATATTTTACTGTAACAATATTTAGATAAAATCTCAAGATATTCTATAAGTATATCAATGGGAAGAGGATAACCAGGGAAAGAGTAGGACCCTTTAGGGACCAAGGACCATCTGTGGGTGCAGCCAGAGGACATTGGTAGGGTGTTGAACGAATACTTCACATCTGTCTTCACCCAAGAGAATGAGGAGGTAGATATGGAACTCAGAGAGAGAGACTATGAGGTTCTTGAGCAAATTGTCATAGGGAGTGACAAGGTATTGGAGGTTTTGGAAGGCTTAAAAGTGGACAAATCTCCAGGTCCGGATGATTTGTGTCCCAGGATGCTGTGGGAGGCGAGGGTGGAGATTGCAGGGGCTCTGACCCTAATTTTTAATTCTCTCTGGCTACGGAGGAGGTGCCAGAGGACTGGAGAACAGCTAATGTGGTCCCACTATTTAAGAAAGGTTGTAGAGATAAGCCAGGGAACTACATACCAGTGAGTCTCACGTCAGTGGTAGGGAAACTATTGGAGAAAATTCTGAAGGAGAGAATCTATCTCCACTTGGATAGGCAAAATTTGATTAGGAATAGTCAGCATGGCTTTGTCAGAGGGAGGTCATGCCTAACAAACTTGATTGAATTTTTTGAGCATGTGACCAGGTGTGTAGATGAGGGTAGTGCAGTTGATGTAGTTTACATGGATTTCAGCAAAGCCTTTGACAAGGTCCCACATGGGAGACTTATCAAGAAAGCAAATGCACATGGGATACAGGGTAACTTGATAAGGTGGATTCAAAATTGGCTTAGCTGTAGGAGACAGAGAGTGGTGACAGATGGCTGTTTTAGTGACTGAAAGCCAGTGTCCAGTGGCGTACCACAGGGATCTGTGCTGGGTCTCCTATTGTTTGTCATTTTATTTATTTTTTATTTATTCATTTAGAGATACAGCACTGAAACAGGCCCTTCGGCCCACCGAGTCTGTGCCGACCATCAACCACCCATTTATACTAATCCTACACTAATCCCATATTCCTACCACATCCCCACCTGTCCCTATATTCCCCTACCAGCTACCTATACTAGGGGCAATTTATAATGGCCAATTTACCTATCAACCTGCAAGTCTTTATATAAACAACATAGATGACTATGTGGGGGGGTAGGATCAGTAAGTTCGCGGATGACACAAAGATTGGCCGAGTGGTTAACAGTGAGGTTGAGTGTCTTGGGTTACAGGAAGATATAGACGGGATGGTCAAATAGGCAGAAAAGTGGCAGATGGAATTTAACCCTGAAAGGTGTGAGGTGATACACTTTGGAAGGAGTAATGTGACACAGAAGTATTCAATGAATGGCCTGACACTGGGAAGTTCCAAGGAACAAAGGGACCTTGGCGTGTTTGTCCATAGATCTCTGAAGGCAGAAGGACAGGTTAATAGGGTGGTGAAAAAGGCATATGGGACACTTGCCTTTATCAATCGAGGCATAGATTACAAAAGCAGGGAGGTCATAGTCATAGTCATAGTCATAGAGATACAGCACTGAAACAGGCCCTTCGGCCCACCGAGTCTGTGCTTGTATAGAACTTTGGTAAGGCCACAGCTGGAGTACTGTGTGCAATTCTGGTCGCCACATTATAGGAAGGATGTGATTGCACTGGAGGGGGAGCAGAGGCGATTCACCAGGATGTTGCCTGGGATGGAACATTTAAGCTATGAAGAGAGGTTGGATAGGCTTGAGTTGTTTTCGCTGGAGCAGAGAAGACTGAGAGGTGACCTGATCGAGGTGTACAAGATTATAAGGGGCATGGACAGGGTGGATAGGGAGCAGTTGTTCCCCTTAGTTGAAGGGTCAGTTACTAGGGGACACAAGTTTAAGGTGAGGGGCAGGAGGTTTAAGGGGGATTTGAGGAAGAACTTTTTTACCCAGAGGGTGGTGACAGTCTGGAATGCCCTGCCTGGGAGGGTGGTAGAGGCGGGTTGCCTCACATCTTTTAAAAAGTACCTGGATGAGCACTTGGCACGTCATAACATTCAAGGCTATGGGTCAAGTGCTGGCAAATGGGATTAGGTAGACAGGTCAGATGTCTTTCATGCATCGGTACAGACTCGATGGGCCGAAGGGCCTCTTCTGCACTGTATTATTCTGTGATTTAAAAATTTGATTCTCTATTAGAAATAAAATTATGATTTTTTTTTTCCTAGAACTATTAATGTTGTGATTGACTGTCTCACCAATTGTGAATTGCATGTTTGGTTCTTTAGTAAACTTTTATATAATTTAGAAATTATATCTGTATTGCGAGTTTGTGAACCCATCTCCAAACACTCTTTGGTGAGGAGGTACATTACTGAGGACAGATTCCCAGACCCTTAGAATATCTGGGTTATTATAATCTGGCTGAAACCTGTTAAAAAGGCTATCTGGAGGATGGTAGTATTCTTAGCTGGTTCCTGTCCATTAGGGAGAGTTAGATCAGTCCTTCAGAACCATTCAGTGTTTTTAGGACCTGTCTTTTTCATACTTAAGTGAGAGTGATCATCTGAGAAGTATGTCTGATCTGGGATAGCCCCAAAAAGGGGCTACCATCCACCACATATGCACATGGACCCCTAGGTCCCTCTGTCCCTGCACACTCTTTAGAACTGTGCCATTCAGTCTATATTGTCTCTCTCTATCCCTTCTAACAAAATACATCACTGTACACTTCTCTGTATTAAATTCAATCTGACACTTATCTGCCCATTCTGCTAGCCTATGCCTTGCTGGAGTCAAGTTGTATCATCCTCACTGTTTGCCACACCTGCAAGTTTGGTATCATTTAAAAATTTTGAAAATTTACTCTGTATTCCAAAATCCAAGTCATTTATATATATATGTCAAAAAAGCAGTGGCACCAGCACTGAAGCTTGAGGAACACCACTGTCTCCCATCCTCCAGTCTGAAAAACAACCATTTACTATGACTCGCTATTTTCTGTCCTGAAGCAAATTTTTTTATCCAAGCTGACACTGACCCTCCTATTCCATGAGTCTCAATTTTGATAACCAGCCTTTTATGTGGTACTTTGTCAAACACTTTCTAAAAATCCATATAGACAACATTCATTGCATTCCCTTCATCAACCTTCTCTGTTACTTCATCAAAAAATTCAATGAGATTAGTCATGCACAATCTGCCTTTTACAAATCCGTGGTGGCTCTCCTTAATTAACTCAAACGTCTCCAAATGCCTGTTAATCTTTTTCCCTGATTATTGTTTCTAAAACCTTACCCACCATTGATGTTGAACTGACCTGCCTGTAGTTACTAGGAATATCCTTACACCCTTTCTTGAATAAGGGTGTCACATTTGCCATTCTCCAAATTCTCTGGCATCTCCCCTGCATCTCGGGAAGATTGACAGATTTAAGGCTAGCCCTTCCGCTAGCTCCACTCTCACTTCCTTTAGCAAGCTGGGATGCAAACCATGCAGACAAGGCGATCTATCCACTCTATACATAGCCAAGCTTTCCAGTACATCCTGTCCTGTCTATCAATTTTCATCCCATGTGTTACCTCTTGCCATCTCTGCGTCTACTTGGGTGGCACAGTGGCGCAGTGGTTAGCACCACAACCTCACAGCTCCATTGACCCGGGTTCAGTTCTGGGTACTGCCTGTGTGGAGTTTGCAAGTTCTCCCTGTGACCGCGTGGATTTTCACCAGGTGCTGCGGTTTCCTCCCACAGCCAAAAACTTGCAGGTTGGTAGGTAAACTGGCTGTTATAAATTGCCCCTAGTATAGGTAGGGGAATTGTGGGGATGTAGTAGGGATATAGGATTAATGTAGGATTAATATAAATGGTGGTTGATGGTTGGCACAGACTCGGTGGGCCGAAGGGCCTGTTTTGGTGCTGTATCTCTAAATAAATAAATACTGATATTTTGTTAGCATCCTCTTCTGTAGTAAACACTGACACAAAGTACTGATTAAGTATTCTAGCTGTGCCCTGCACCTCTAAACATATATTATCTTCTTTGTCCCTAACAGGCCCAACCCTGCCTCTTACTACCCGCTTACTATTTATATGCCAGTAAAAGATTTTTGGGTTCCCTTTTATGTCAGCTGTCATTCTATTCTCATATTCTTCCTTTGCCAGTCTTATTTTCCACTTCGCTTTCCCTCTCAAATTATTGTAATTGGCCTGGTTCTCGCTTGAAGAATTCACCAGACATGCAGCATACACCGTCTTTTTTGTTTCATCAAATTCACTATCTCCCTCATCATCCAAGGAGCCCTGACTTTAGTTCCCCTTTCTCCCTTGTCAGAACGTACCTGAAACATCTCCTCAAAGATCACCCATTTTTCCTTTACCATATTTCCAATTAGTCTTTGGTTCCATTTTACCCTGGCTAGATCTCCTCTCATCCATTGAAGTTAGCCCTCTTCCAGTTTAGAAGTTCTACTTTAGACTATTCCTTGCTTGTCTCCATTAATAATCTAAAGCTTATGATACCATGATCACTCTTACCCAAGGGTTCCCCCACAGACAGATGTCCACTTGGCCCTCCTAATCCCCCAGCACCAGATCCAGCAATGCCTCCTTCCTAGTTGGACTGAGAACATGCTGGTTAAGGAAGTAATCCTGAACAAATTTCAGAGATTCCTCCCCCTCCTTACCCTTTACGCTAACATTATCCTAGTCGTTATTTGTATAATTAAAGTCCCCCAATATCACCACTGTATAGTTCTTGTACATCTCTCTGTTTCCCTGCAGATTTGTTCCTCTATCTCTCTCACACTATTTGGAGGCCTATAGAATACCTCCAGTTGCATGATGATTGCCTTTTTGTTTCTCAACTCCTTGTCCCCTCAAGGACGTCCTCTCTTTTTAATGTCTTCCTGAATCAGTACTGTTACCCCAACTTGCCTGCATATCCCACTCTTAAAAAAAGTGTGGCACAGCAAGATGGGCCCTGCCCATTAAAGTGCCAGGCACGCTGATTACAAGTCAGTTAAATTTTTTGAACTTTTTCTTGGAAAGTGTCCGAAAGTACTCCTGAGTATTTTTGGTGGCTTTTTGGTGCATTTGCCAGAGAATGTTGCCACATTCTCATCGGGATGGTAGGGGAGTAGGTGACATGTCCACCCAAATGGCCGGATTTTATGGGCCCCCCTGAGGTGGGGTTAGAGGAGAGGGAGGCCCATAGAATCATGATGGGAAGCGGGGGTGGGGGGCCCGTTGCAGCCCCATCATCAAGCAATTTTGCAGGGGTTGGGATAGGCCAACAATGACCTTCCCACCCAGAGGTGAATTAGGCCCTTAAGTGACCATTTAATGGCCACTTAAGGGCCTCTTCCCATCACCACTGGGATTTAACCATCAGTGGGGTTGCCTCTGCCACATGGGGAAGGCACCTTGTAAAATGAGGCACTCTCACTGCGGGCTTGGGAGGGGTGGGTCCTCCTTCATGGGCATTTGTGGCCCATGGAGGACCCCTGCTGGCAGAACCTACAACCCCAAGGCCTTCAATTCCCAGTGGACGTCACACCCACACTCCCACCCTTCCTCACTGGAGTCTGCCGATACTGCTGAGCTGCCAGCCCTGTGATTGGCCGGTATTTCATGGAGGCAGGATCCCCGTCTTTAAAGGGACAGGGATCCCGGCGCGGGACACTTAGCTAGTAAAACAATGGAGGATCATTTTGGGGAGGGGGGGTGGGGGCACAAAAAGGTCAAGGTGGGTTTCTCCCCGCCTTTTCGGCCCAATGCCGGGTGCCCCACCACCTCCAAAAAATCCAGCCCAAAGGCTGCAAAGCTATGGGGGCTGCACTGACAGCGTCTCTGGGTATGCAGAACAACAGGGATATAGAGCAGAGGCTGTGGAAAGGGCAAGCTCCATGCCAAGCCCTCTGCCCTCGTGCCCTTCTCTTCCCAGAATGCCATGCGAGCCGTGCAGACTGTGGCATGATGCACACACAGCAAGCAACAGTAGGCATCCATAGCGGCACTTCAAGTGGTGCTATGCAACCTAATTTTACACCCAAAATATCTAAAAATGGTAAAGAAGAAAACCAGTTATTTAATTCCGGATTTACTAATTAGGCTAAAGTTGAGTGATGCTTAATTAGCAGAAACCCCAACTGTCAGTGGGTAGTGCTCTTACCTCTGAAACAACAGGTCATGGGTTCAAACCCCACTCCAGAGACTTGAGCACATCATCCAAGTTGACACTCACAGTGAAGTAGTGAGGGCATGCTACACTGTCAGAGATGCTGTCCTTTGGATGGTTAAACCCTGTCTGGTCTGTCAGGTAGATGTTAAAGATCATACAGCACAATTTTGAAGAAAAGTAGGAGAGTTTTTCCCGGTGTTTTGGCCAATATTTATCACTCAACTAACATTGACTTGCATTTATATAGAGCCTTTAATATAGTAAAATGACCCAAGGTGCTTCACAGGAATGTTAGCAAACAAAATTTGGCAAAGAAACATAAGGAGATTTTCAGACAGGTGACTAAAAGCTTGAACAACGTGGTATTTTTTAATCATCATCTCAAAGGAGAGTAGAGAGCTGGAGAGGATTAGGGATGGAATTTCAGAACTTAGGGCCTAGGCAGCTGTAGGTATAACCACAAATGGTGGAGCATTGAAATCAGAGATGTGGAAGAGGCCAGGATTGGTGAAGCAAAGAAATCACAGAGGGTTGCAGGGCTGGAGACAATTACAGAGATTGAGGGCTGAATTTTTGCATTGGGTGTGGGAAACGGAAGTCAGGACTGTTTCTGGGTCCTGAACCCATTTACCGGGGTAAGTAGATTAAAGCCATGATATGCACAGGAGCAACCCCATAATTGGATTGGAGTCGGGTTTGGTGGACAATTAGATGCCGCAGGGGTGAGAACAGAGGTGGGCCAGATGAAGTGTGGGCCTGATTTAAACTTCCCATGGCATCAATTACTGTTGCTGCTGTTTGAGTCTTTGGGAAGGAAGCAGAAGATTTCCTGACACCGTTGGACTGCACTGCAGTGTTACAGGATGGCAATGGAAAGCCAGAGGCCGGGCACCCAGGGCAGGGCAGCCCCTTGGTTATCAGATAACAACCTGGAGGTAATGCTTAAGACTATGAGGGACAGGAGGGAGGTCTTCTTCTCATAGGATGGCAGCAGAAGGCCAAAGCAGCCATGGGCTGAGATAGCTGCCACTATCAGCAGAAGAAGTGTAATCAAAAGAACCTGGATTCTGTACTGTAAAAGGTTCAATGACCTCATGCACTCTGGCAAGATGAATGCAAAACCTCCAACCCTCAGGACAGGTTTCTGGGCTTGGACCCTCCAGCAGACACACCAGCTGAGGAGCCTCAAGGTGAATGCTGCTCCTGAGCATGGGAGTGGTGTGTGCCCAAGGTACTTACTGATCCCTCAGAATGGCTCAGTGCCATAGTGCTGCTGAGAACCTGACACCACTGAAACATGGAACTTCTAATGGATAGGGGCAGATGCTATTGGCCACAGATAACAGTAGTACCATATCTCGCTCTCTTTTGCCCTTGCAGGAGAAACAGGGACATAACGCTCAGAAAATGTCTCAAACAGCAGTTGGGTAACATTCTACCAATGGAAGACCAAGCAATGGAGATCACCAGGATCCTGAACAGGGAGGAAGCCCACCCTGGTGAGATTGGAACTCATGATCCAGATAATGATTACAGAGAGCAAAGTGCTCATTTGTAGGGTGCCCTGGATGCCACCTTGTCTGGTTGAATGCCAAGCATGGAGATGAATTGGGTAGCGTCTGCACTAAAGTGTTTTCTGCTCTTCCCAGGCTAGTTCTCATAATCTATTCTGTTCCCCAAAGGTGGAGGCGCCCACCCAAGGACACCGTCTGCCTCTCCTCCATGGCCCCAAAGATACAAAACAAGATGGAGGAAGCACCGTCACACTTGACAAGTGCATTGTCCACCAGTGCAGATACTCTCACCTCGGTAGGTCCTGGCGCCCATTTAGTTAGCATATCACTGGGTGAGGAGCATGGCAGAAGTGTGCAGAAGGAGGTGCCATAGTCAGAAGCAGATGTGGGCAGTTCCCCTTACAATAGGGAGGGTAGACACACCATTGTTCAGCTGGGCACAGGTGCAGAGACTCAGGAGTCACAAGAAAGAAGGCTCTACCTAAAACAGCAGATGGAACAGGAAATATGCTCCCACATGTCGGAGTTCCCTGAGGCAGTGTGGGGTGTCGGTCGAATGATGATTTTTTAATCCACCGGCTGGAAACTTGAATATTAAACTGGTGGAGACAACCATTCAAACCTTGCAAGCTTCGAACTCAGTCTGCTGAGTGAGGCATATTCCCTACTGCAGACTGTAGTGTTCAGTCGTTTAATTGATCTGAGTTTGATTGCGTTAGTTTGTTCAGCGATCAATGCTCACTGTGCTTAATGACTTAAGCTGAAGGGGAACTCATGAGTAGAGAACTTTCTGGAAATAACAGATAGAGATCTCTCTCAAAGGAATTCAGCTGCATTGCTGTCCTGGAGAACCACCGAATCAGCATTCACATCTTCAAACCGGAAGCCTCAGGACCTCCAAATTCAGCCCGAAGCCAGTCGAGTCACCAACCTCCACAGACTGTATCCCTTATATTTCTCTGGACTCTACTTCAACCAATCTATCCTTTTTGTGTGTGGTGTGTTGTGTGTGTGTATGGGAAAGTTGGAGCATATTTTATTATTTTTACTTTGATCAGTTTAAGTAGAATAAAGTTAACCTGTTTCTTTGTTAAACTTGAGAAAACCTGTCCAATTGGCTCGTTTTATGATCACGTCGCATAAACAAATAAACATTCACTGAATTGGCAAGTTTATCTACTTAAAAAAGAAATAAACCTGTTATGGTCAAACAAGGAGAGGGAAAAGAGGGGGGCCCTTCGACCCCTCCTCACCAGATTGTAACAGGGGTCATGGACCGGGAATGGAGGAGTCCATCCAGCTCATGTGCAGCACCATGGCTCAGGGCTATGAGCTCATAAGCTCCTCCATAGAGAAAGTGGGCAACCTCATGAAGAGCCATATGCAGCATCACCCTCAGTGGATGCAGGAGCAACATGCTGACATTCACAGAATGCATGCCACATGGTGCAGCTTGGTGCATTCAGTAGTGCTGGTGGCACAGAGATGTTTGGAGTGGTTGCCAGTTGCGCCAGCTAGTGCCCCCTCCCACTTCAATTAACCAGTGCGTCTACCAAGGGCTGAGGATGTCACGGACGAGGATGAGGCTGCCATCCCTCACAGGGTGCCTTCCTCAGCCTCGGCCTCTTGACTCCTCTGAGAATGGGAGCAAGGCCAAGTAATGGAAGCTGCCCCTGCAATAATGCAGGTGCAGCAGCCTCTGGAGATGCCCCCTTGGCAATTCCACGACTAGGACATCCACCTCATGCATCTCAGCCGCAGGCAGAGACAAGTGAGCAAGCTGCCTCCACCTCCTCCAATGCCACAAGTGGAGCGTAGAAGTGGCCAAGCACGGAGGCCACCATGTCGCATGGAGCACTGAGTGGGTCACTGGGGTGTCATCTTACTGTCTCTGTGTACTGTTTCCCTTTCTTATCACTTTATTAATAATGACACTTCATGGCACACATCTGAGACTCCTTTTATTGCTGGCATGACAAAAAAAGTGGTATGAGGTGGTGAAAGAGATCAAGGATTCATCCACGATGAGGGCAAAGGCTCCGGGCAAATGGTATTTCTCATTGGCAGTAAGAGTTTAGATGTTCCAGGCTGCATCTTCAATGGATGTGTTAGCATAGGCACCTCAGAGTGTCTTGCATCCCACGCCTGTTCCTGAATCAAGTGATCCTTGACATTCATCGCATCCTGATGCAACCTTCACAACATGCCATGCCCAGCCACCTCAGTGTTCTGCATCCTTTCCCTCTGCTTCCACTTTCTCCTTCTGTCCTACCTCAGAATGCTCCTGTTCCTCAGATGAGATATCTTGTTCTAAGATCTCACCGTCCTTAAGGTCCACACCTCTCCAGAGAGCCATGTTATGGACAGCACTGCAAGCCACCAAAATGTGCGAGACCCTTGCAGCAGCATTTCAGGCAGCAGAAGCGCATCTTGAGAAGCCTGATAGCCTGCTCAATGGCTGTCCTAATGAGCAGATGACTTTGGTGTATAGCCTCTGTGGCTCTGTCTCAGGCTCTCATAGAAGGGTGAATAGCCATGTCTCCAAGGGATATCCCTTATCCCCAAGGATTCATCCAAGCACTTTGGGGACTGAAGTGAAGAGCTGTGGCAGCCTGAACTGCTGGAGGATGAAGGAGTCATGGCAACTGTCAGGAAAGTGAGCGCAATCATGGAGGAAGCTGGTCACAGACCAAATGAAAGTTGAGGGAATGGAAGCCCTTCCTGTTGATGAATCTGACTGGCCGGTCAGTTGGTGCCTTGATGGCCACATGGCAATTGATGATGATGATGCCCTGCACCTGGGGAAATCCAGCAATGACAGCAAATTAGTCTGCCTTCTGTCCCTGTGAGGCCTCAGCTATCGTGAAATTAATGTACTGTCCAGCGTTAGGAAATAGGACATCAGTGACCTGCAAGATGCAACAGTGTGCTGCTGTTTGTGTGATGACACCAAGGTCTGCAGCAGATCCTTCGAAGAAACCAGAGGCGAAGAACTTCAAGGCCACAATGACTTTGATGGTTACTGGCAGGGCATTTCAACCAATACTATGAGCTGTGAGGTCCTCTCGACGAGGGCACACACGTCTGTGACCATCTGCCTGGAGGGTCGCAGTGTCCTGCGGCACTGGGTCTCATCATCTGCAGTAGTTCCTTCTTCAACAGTAATTCCAATGTGAATGGTATGGCCTCCGTGTCCTTCCTGCCCCTCGTCCCTCTCCTCTGCACCAACCCCACCCACCCCCCCCCCACCCCACCCAATGCTCAGAGCTCCTCCCTTCCTGTGGAGGGTTTTGCTCCTCATTGCCACTGGGCCCAAAATTCGAGAACTGTTCCCCATTGCCAGCTGCTGCCTTCCTTGTGCTCAGCTGGTTACCCAATTGTCCTTGGCTGCCTTACTCCCTGATCTTCTGCCTCTGCGATGCCAGGATAGCGACAACCCCCGGCATTGCCCAAGCACTTACTACCCATTCTCCCTGCCACCTGTGCAGCACCAAGGGCACCTGTTTCCCAACATTCGAGTTCCCCTCTGCACCGTTGAAAATTCTATGGCTCCAAGTAATTCCCTGCAGTGGCCATGACTGGCTCCCCACTCAGTACCCATCTCCTTTCACCTGGACTGCCTAAGACAGCACATGTTGTCCGCGCGCCCTTGTGAAACTCTCAACAACAAACCCCCACCCGCCCTTCATTAACAAGCTCTTAAAGAACTCTTCAAGCAGCTTAATTGCCTATAATTGGAGATTGGGTGGGATCGTTGTACTGCCCTCCCCCTGTCCTGGTGAACATGGCCAACACTGGGAATGGTGCCGCGAAAACAGCATGCCAGCCAGTGCCGGTATTTTCGGGCCCTGTCTGCCTCTGTTCCCACTCCCCGAAAATTCAGTCTAGTGAGGGGCAAGACCATAGAAGGATTTGAAAACAAGGATGAAAACTTTTTAGATGGAGGCATTGCAATGTAGGTCAGAAAATACATGGATGATAGGCAAAGAGGACTTGGTGCAAGTTAGATTGTGGCCAATTGAGCTTTGAATGAGCTCAAGTTTACAGAGGATGGTGGGAGGCCAGCAAGGAGAGCATTGGAATAGTTGAACCTTGAGGTAATAAAGGCATAGATGATGGTTCAGCAGCAGATTAAATGTGGCAGGGACAAAGATGGGTAATGCTGCAAAGGTGGAAATAGGCAGTCTTAGTGATGGAGAGGATTTGGGCTAGAAACTGCAGGTCAGGGTCAAATAGAATACCAAGGTTACAAATGGTCTGGTTCAGTCTTAGACAATGGCCAAGAAAAGGGATGCAGTCAGTGGCTAGCATCACTTAAGACAAGATTATCTGGTCATTATCACATTGCTGTTTGTGGGACTTTACGATGCACAAATTCCCTGCCATGTTTCCCCCGTACAACAATGACTACACTTTAATTGTATTTCATTGGCTGTAAAGCACTTCAGGACATCCTGATGTTTTATATAAATGCCAGCCTTCCTCCGTGTGTTGACCTCATTAGCCTAATTGACATCTGTGGGCAAACTCTCAAAGTAAAAAAGGAAAGATTTGCATTTATTCCTGAAAATTTGACTTTGTCACCTTTTATTTTACTTTCAGAAGACAACCTATAACCTATATCCTATTACCCCATTCAAGGTGGTAATTCTGAAGACTCTGGGAAGAGATAAGCACAAAACGGGAACATAAGAGGAATAGTCCGAACTCAAGATTTGTACTGACCTATTATGTTTTCTTTTCATCTACTCATTCACTGACATAAAAGCAAAAGCTGCATTTAAAGACTTCTGTTCTTCATCTCTTTCCCTAGGTATGTCAGAAGAAGCAGAGTTATGACCCAGTGGGACCTAGCAAAGATGCACAGTCACTCACTCCAACCTACCAAACTATCAGCTTGGGTACTTCCATGAGTGATTTTGATATTGAGGTATAAGGGAATGTACTAGGTGATACAGATAGCATGATTGAGCAGGAGCTGGTGGTAGTGACAGAAGAGGAACTAATATTGATTAAGCTGCCAGCTTTCTGATTGAGCATCCAGGCCAACACTCAAGTCTGAACCCAGAGGTGGGCTCCATTCACACTGAACAAAAGAGCTTAGTGCCAGTACATCCTGGCACCTCAGCCCTTGTTGTTTAAAGGCCCCCTAACAATAGTTGCAATGTAGAACAGAGTATAAATCAGAAAATTAGAGGCACGTATAATAAAGGTAATACAGTAATCATGGGAGAGTTTAATCTTCATCTAGACTGGGCAAACAAAATTTGCAGTATTAGTGTGGAGGCTGAGTTCATGGAATCTATACAAGATAGTTTTCTAGACCAGTATGTAGAGGAACTAGGGAACCAGCTATTTTGCATCCAGTACTGTGCAATGAAAAAAGGGTTAATTAATAACCTTGTAGTAAAGGGAAGAGTAACCATAATATGATAGATTTTTATATTGAGTCTGAAAGTGATTTAGTTAAGTCCAAAACTAGAGTTTTAAAATTTAAACAAACTACGTAAATATGAGGGGGAAGTTGGCTAAGGTAGATTGGCAAACTCCATTAAAAGATATGACAGTAGACAAGCAATGGCTCGCATTTAAATAACTAATGCATAATTTGTAATAAATTGTTATGAGTTTTTTTTTAAAGCTAATAATTCTGTGTGTTCTTAAAAAATGAGAAAAATATTTTTTCTGTGAACATTGAATGCTGAAACTTGGTGTTTGAAATGAGTGGGACAGACTGCAAGACACCTGTTCCCAAACAACAGCAGAGGGAAATGACAGATCACATGATTTACTGTTAGAGATTCGGTTTCACTTGTGCATTGTAAAAGACCAGTGAGCTGGACAGGCAGGAGGCAGAAAAATCCAGCTGGGACTTGCTTGCAGACCAGAAAAGAGAACTCTCTGAAAAGGAAGACTTGCATCTCTTGGAAAGAAATCCTACATTTGAGTATTTGTGGTCTGCCTGGAGAGAGAAAAACCCAGGAAAAGTAGAGATGCTACATTCTGTGGAGGAAAACTGCTTTGCAGAGTGGAAGCCCTGCATTTTTAAAGATAGCAGATTCCTATTGCCTCCAGTCTCTGGAGAATCCCTGCCTCAAGAGTGATTCCTGTTGCCTACTGTGTTTTGGGAGATCCTGAAAAATCAAGAAAGCTTCTATTGCTGGACTGCTACTTCAAAACAAGCAGACATGTTGCTTCATGGGGCGGCACAGTGGTGCAGTGGTTAGCACCGCAGCCTCACAGCGACCCGGGTTCAATTCTGGGTACTGCCTGTGTGGAGTTTGCAAGTTCTCCCTGTGTCTGCGTGGGTTTCCTCCGGGTGCTCCGGTTTCCTCCCACATGCCAAAGACTTGCAGGTTGATAGGTTAATTGGCCATTATAAATTGCCCCTAGTATAGGCAGGTGGTAGGGACAGATGGGGATGTGGTAGGAATATGGAATTAGTGTAGGATTAGTATAAATGGGTGGTTGATGGTCGGCACAGACTCGGTGGGCCGAAGGGCCTGTTTCAGTGCTGTATCTCTGAACTAAACCCTTTGCTGAAAGATCTGTGTGACACCTGCTGCAGACAAATTGCCTTGAAAGCCAATCGATCACAAACGATTCATCAACCTTGCCTGGAGAGACTTCAAGTAGCATCCGACAATTTGACTCTGGGACACCTCACCTTGCCCGAAACATCCTAACAGAAAAAGATAAACTCAATTCTTTAATTTTTCCTTTTTATTCCTAAGAAACAGCTGTCAACCAAAACATCCTTTTTCCCCGGTTAACCGTTTTTTTTGAATGCATTTGTGCGTGCATGAGGGTTAGGAAGAATAAGAAATTTTAAAAGAATCTTTTCACATATCAAGTTATCTCATTGTTGTTTAAGACTTATTTTATTAATAAGTAGTTAATTTTGTTGTTGCTTGAACGAACCTGGTTTGGTGTGCTTTATTCTGGGGGACAAATAGAGTGTTTAATTTGGCTACTTTCCAGTATGTGGGAAACTTTACTAATATGTTATGACCTGTGGAGTAGTGGGACTGAATTAACAGTGCATTACTCCCGCCTTGGTCGTAACAAAATATACATTCCTTTAGGGTACAAAAACTCCACAGAAAAACTGGTCCAACAATGGCGAACAAGGATAGTATTAGATCAAAGCAAAAGGCTTATAATGTTGCCAAAGAGTAATGAGCCTGAGGATTGAGAATTGATGCATTATAGCATGATGCTTCACCTCCAAGAGGCTTCACAAGGCTGTGCTGAAACAAAGGGACAAAGGCCTGAAGGTAGAGGAGACAAATTGTATTTACTTTAGAAAAGAAATTGAATGAACTGTACAGCAGAGACTACGCTTTCCATCTGCAGCACACAATCACCTGTGATAACCCTATGAACCTAGGCGCTCTTCCTCATTCTTTTTCGTAAACTCCTATGAAGTGCTGACCCTGTGCTGTCAGTTGAGGTGGAAGTAGACTATGGACCTTGCTGCCCCTTGGCTAGGGATGACTTTGGCAGTCATCCTCTGGTTGCCTGAGGCCTGGTGGGCACGGGCATGTTGGGGTCCTCTTGCACAGAAGTAGTAGCACTCTCTGTCGTCAAGGATGAGGAGGCCCTGGCATCCACTGGCAGGGGCTGGGGGGGGGGGCAGTTGCAGAGGAACTACTGACCACACCAGCAGCATCCTGAGAGGAGCCTCCAGCAGCGGGAGGCAGCGTTCCTCCTCTCCAGCAAGGCAAATGTTTACCTCCCTGCTGGCCTGAGAGTGTAGAGGATCTGATGATGACTCCAAGATATGATTCTCCATCAGAGCCACCAATTTCTCAAGGGAGGATGCCACTCATGTACCAGTCAGAGACAGTGTCAAGCTGTAGGACTGGATGGACTCCTCTATCATCCGCACTTGGGCACACATTGCCTTCGGCACCTCTGCCAGGTGTTGCCTGACCTCTCACTGCAGCTGCTGCATTTCCCATAATGCTGGTGACACCAGAGACAAATCATAAGTCTGGGGCTCAGCATGAGCCTGGCCTCCCACAGCCCTCCGATTGTTGGAGACCTGGGCAGTCACAGCTTCCGTCAGCTGCTCAAGCATGTCAGTGATGCGTTCACCAGCTTCTGTGCCCAAATATAACGGCAACTGCATACTCACCAACGCGCGAGTATCTGCGCTGGTGAATGCTGTAGACATATGAGATGATGCTGGATTCTCCGAAGCACTGTCTTCCCCTTCAGAGGTGGTACGCTCTCCCACAGTCTCTTTGGCTCTTCGAGTAGGCACCACTCAACCTGTATGAAAGAACAGAGACTTTGAAGGTTCAAGGACCTCCCCTCCCGACATAGCGCACACCCCTACATTGGAGATCCCTGCAGGCACTGGTTGCCTGATGATCAGCATGACTCCATAACCGCTGAAGCAAAATTGTGCCCCATTACGACCTTACTCACTGTCTTGGGAAGGAGTCCCTGTCCTTCCGCCCACAATGCTCCATCCATCCTGCAGCCTAGCCAGCTCCACAGCCTCCTCCTCCATCACAGGACATGGAGAATCGACAGCCCACCACGGGTCTTGGCCTGCTCTCTCTGATTGTGTGCAATCTTCTCCTGCAGAGAGAGGGATGCAAGTTGTGGGTCCCCAGTGACAACAATCCCAAGGCATAGGCCGGTCGGAGTCCAGCTGCCGCTAATGGGGGCGCACAGATGCTTCCTGCATACAGCTCTGTTCCAGGGAGCTCATGAGGGTCTGCTATGACAAGGGGCCTCCTTTCAGGGTCATTTCACCATGCCTAAAGCAGTTTTCATGCATCCCCTGACCCTTTGCCCACATCTGGGGAGACACTCCCTCTCCAACCAATGCACCATCCTGCTTTGCCAGATGCAAGGACCAAGAGCTGAAGCCATTAAGAGGTACTCACTTTCACTGCCCAGATGAGTTCATTGAGACGCTTGCAGCACAGTATCCATGTCCTTGGGGTGACCCCATAGCTGCTGACCTCCTCCACTATCTGCAGCCAGGCTTGCTTGGTCAGGCTCCCAGCTCTCCTCCTCCCATCCCTCGGGAATAGTATATGCCACCTTTCCCTAGCAGCCTGTAGGAGCACCTGGAGGGAGGCATTAGTGAAGTGTGGGGCCACTCAGGGTCTACTTTCTGCCATCATTCTGCAGCCTTTATGAACTCTGCCTCTCCAATGCCTGCAGACAGCAAAATTAAATATAGGACTGGCAGCCCTTTGAAAATAGCACCAGCACCTGCCACAGTGTCAGCTGACATCAGCCTCTCCACCTACGACCACGTAATTGGTCGGCCCCTGTACCTTAAGGCCTTTAATTGGCGGGCTGCTGTTGGATCACGTGCATGGTGCTGTTCTGATGATCACAGATACGCTGCACCTTAATGGAGTGACACCGCCTGTGATTCATGAATGTACAGCCAAATTATGGGCTGAATTTAATTAGCCCACCACCTATCCCGGCGCGGGCCATTCCTGTCCGATTACGTGGGGGCACCATTTTCCATATAGGAGGAGCAGGTGCCGGAGGCAAATCGTTGATTACGGCCACAGATGACTCCAGAGCAGATGTTAGCGCCATATTTAAAGGCCTGCCAGCCCTGCATTCACTACTGGGGAAACGGTGCAGCCTGCAACTCTGTCCTACTGAGTCCTGTATCTCCCCCACCCCACAAGGAAGGGAGAAAATGATGGCAGAACAAAGACACAGGGTGGCTCCACGGTTCAATGATGCCTCCCTGCAGACTTGCCTCCAGGCTGCAAGGGAAAGGCAGGAGGGCTTTCCCCCCCATGATGACAAGGACACATCCTCCCACCTGACCAAGCAAGCCTGGATGGAGATCATAGAAGAGGTCAGTAGCCGTGGGGTCACCCAGCAAAACTGGATCCAGTGCTGAAAGAGAGCCAAGGTGCGTGCTCCATATCAATCGCCTCCTTGAGGCTTGCATATGAGCACGCAGGAGGCTGCACGTCATAGGGAGGGTGGCAATGATAAGGCATTGCCTGAGTGCCTAGAGATTTGTCTCTTCCTGACAGATGCATGGATCTCTCTTGACCACAGGCCACCTTCCTTCATAGTTCACCTCCCCCACCTTAACTCCCATGACAGCGAGTGTCAGCATGAGAGACATCAGATTCCACAGTAGGGAGTGAAGGGCTGAAAAGAGCTGAACTGTCATGTTAATCTGTGTACCATTCTCAACCATCTCCATCCTTCCTCTTGTAGGACAAGAGGGCCCATAATAGGAGGGAAATGTCCCGGATAGGTGGAGAAATCCCAGACGTACGTACACTGACCCCAACGGAGGAAGAGCCCTTGGAGCTGGCGGGCACACTGGGCGCCTGATCAGTAGGCGATGGGGAGATTGGAGTCCCTGTGCAAGAGAGTGAGGATACTCGCCCATTGGCATGTGCATCGATGTTGGAGACCCACATAATACGTAGTAGGCATCAGGAGCACTGCACAGCCTAACTGACATATGCTTGTGTTCTCTCATACAGGTAAAACATAGAAACATAGAAAATAGGAGCAGGAGTAGGTCATTCGGCCCTTCAAAGAACAAGAACAAAGAACAAAGAACAGTAGAGCACAGGAACAGGCCATTCGGCCCTCCAAGCCTGTGCCGATCTTAATGCCTGCCTAAACTAAAACCTTCTGCACTTCCGGGGACCGTATCCCTCTATTCCCATCCTATTCATGTATTTGTCAAGATGCCTCTTAAACATCATTATCGTACCTGCTTCCACCACCTCCCCCGGCAACAAGTTCCAGGCACTCACCACTCTCTGTGTAAAGAACTTGCCTGGCACATCCCCTCTAAACTTTGCCCCTCTCACCTTAAACCTATGTCCCCTAGCAACTGACTCTTCCACCCTGGGAAAAAAACTTCTGACTATCCACTCTGTCCATGCCGCTCATAACTTTGTAAACCTCTATCATGTCGCCCCTCCACCTCCGTCGTTCCAGTGAAAACAATCCGAGTTTATCCAACCTCTCCTCATACCTAATGCCCTCCAGACCAGGCAACATCCTGGTAAACCTCTTCTGTACTCTCTCCAAAGCCTCCACGTCCTGCTGGTAGTGTGGCAACCAGAATTGCACACAATATTCTAAGTGTGGCCTAACTAAAGTTCTGTACAGCTGCAGCATGACTTGCCAATTTTTATACTCTATGCCCCGACCAATGAAGGCAATCATGCTGTATGCCTTCTTGACTACCTTATCCACCTGCATTGCCACTTTCAGTGACCTGTGGACCTGTACGCCCAGCCTGCTCCGCCATTCATTATGATCATGGCTGAACATCCAACTCAGTAACCTGTTCCCGCTTTCGCCCCATACCCTTTGATCCCTTTAGACCCAAGAGCTATATCTAACTCCTTCTTGAAAACATACAATATTTTGGCCTCAACTGCTTTGTGTGGTAGCGAATTCCACAGGTTCACCACTCTCTGGGTGAAGAAATTTCTCCTCATCTCAGTCCTGAAAGGTTTACCCCAGATCCTTAGACTATGACCCTTGGTTCTGGACTCACCCACCATCGGGAACATCCTTCCTGCATCTACCCTGTCAAGTCCTGTTAGAATTTTATAGGTTTCAATGAGATCCCCCCCTCACTCTTCTGAACTCCAGTGAATATAATCCTAACCAACTCAATCTCTCCTCATACGTCAGTCCCGCCATCCTAGGAATCAGTCTGGTAAACCTTTGCTGCACTCCCTTTATAGCAAGAACATCCTTCCTCAGATAAGGAGACCAAAACTGCACACAATAGTCCAGGTGTCCTCACCAAGGCCCTGTGTAATTTCAGCAAGACATCCCTGCTCCTATACTCGATTCCTCTCGCTATGAAGGCCAACATACCATTTGCCTTTTTTACCACCTGTTGCATCTGTATGCTTACCTTCAGCGACTGGTGTACGAGAACACCTTGGTCTCGCTGCATATTCCCCTCTCTCAGTTTATAGCCGTTCAGATAATAATCTGCCTTCCTGTTTTTGCTACCAAAGTGAATAACCTCACATTTATCCACATTATCCTGCATCTGCCATGCATTAGCCCACTCACTCAACTTGTCCAAATCACCCCGAAGCCTCTCTGCATCCTCCTCACAACTCACCCTCCCACCCAGTTTTGTGTCATCTGCAAATTTGGAGATATTACATTTAGTTCCCTCATCTAAATCATTAATATATATTGTGAATAGCTGGGGTCCTAGCACCAATCCCTGCAGTACCTCACTAGTCACTGCCTGCCATTCGGAAAAAGACCCATTTATCCTTACTCTTTGTTTCCTGTCTGCCAACCAATTTTCTATCCATCGCAATACACTACCCCCAATCCCATGCGCTTTAATTTTACACGCTAATCTCTTATGTGAGACTTTGTCGAAAGCTTTCTGAAAGACCAAATAAACCACATCCACTGGCTGTCCCTCATCAACTCTACTAGTTACATCCTCGAAGAATTCTAGTTGATTTGTCAAGCATGATTTCCCTTTCGTAAATCCATGCTGACTCTGCCCGATTCTACCATTGTTCACTAAGGGCTCTGCTATAAAATCTTTGATAATGGACTCTAGAATTTTCCCCACTACTACGTCGGGCTGACTGGTCTATAATTCCCTGCTTTCTCTCTACCTCCCTTTTTAAGTGGTGGGGTTACATTAGCTACCCTCCAATCTGTAGGAACTGTTCCAGAGTCTATAGAATCTTGGAAGATGACCACCAATGCATCCATTATTTCTGGGGCCACTTCCTTAAATACTCTGGGAACATACCATCAGGCCCTGGGGATTTATCGGCCTTCAATCCCATCAATTTCCCCAACACCATTTCTCTACTAATACTGATTTCCTTCAGTTCCGCTCTCTCACTAAGCCCTTTGTTCCCCAACATTTCTGGTATGATATTTGTGTCCTCCTTTGTGACGACAGAACCAAAGTATGCATTTAGTTGGTCAACCATTTCTTTGTTCCCCACAATAAATTCCCCTGTTTCTGACTGTCAGGGACCTATATTTGTCTTCACCAATCTTTTTCTCTTCACATACCTATAGAAACTTTTACAGTCAGTTTTTATGTTCCCTGCAAGCTTGCTGTCGTACTCTATTTTCCCCTTCTTAATCAATCCCTTGATTCTCCTTTGCTGAATTCTGAACTGCTTCCAATCCTCAGGTCTGTTGTTTTTTCCTGGCGAATTAATATGCCTCTTCCTAAGATCTAATTTCCCTTGTAAGCCATGGTTTGGCTATCTTTCCCATTTTACTTTTGCGCCAGACAGGGATAAACAATTGTTGCCGTTCATCCATACGCTCTTTAAATGTTTGCCATTGCCTATCCACCGTCATCCCTTTAAATAACGTTTCCCAATCCATCATAGCCAACTCGCACCTCATACCTTCGTAGTTTACTAAGATTCAGGACCTTAGCCTCAGAATCAACTACGTCACTCTCCATCTTGATGAAGAATTCTATCATATTATGGTCGCTCATCCCCAAAGGATCTCGCAGCACTAGATTGTCAATTATTCCTCTCTCATTACACAATACCCAGTCTAGGATGGCCTGTTCTCTAGTTGGTTCCACAACATATTGGTCCAGAAAACCATCCTGTATACACTCCAAGAATTCCTCCTCTACGGTATTGTGACTAATTTGATTTGTTCAATCTATATGCAGATTAAAGTCACCCATAATTACAGATGTTCATTTATCGCATGCGTCTCTAATTTCCAGTCTAATGCCATTCCCAACATCACCACTACAGTTTGGGGGTCTATATACAACCCCCACTAACGTTTTTTGCCCCTTAGTGTTTCTCAGCTCTACCCATACAGATTCCACATCGTCTGAGCTAATATCCTTCCTCCCTATTGCTTTAATTTCCTCTTTAACCAGAAATGCAACTCCACCGCCTTTTGCTTTTTGTCTGTCCTTCCTAAATACTGAATACCACTGGATGTTCATTTCCCAATCCCTTGCAGCCATGTCTACGTAATCCCGACTATATCATACCCGTTTACATCAATAGCATTCGTAGGGGCCCGCAACCACCGGGGAACAGCGGTTCACCTCTGAGGAGGAAGATGACTCAGAGGATGCACCGTCCCATGACTCTCTTGCACCCACCACTCGTGCAGATCCGTTCACCTCTGTGGGTACAAGCTCAGTTTTAGAATCTGGGTCACAAGCTGGTGAGAGCACCACACATGTGCGAGCAGCTGGTGGAGGCTGAAACAGTCAGGGGACTGTGGCTGGCCAGCCCCATGCTGAGCCCCAGGATGATGATCAGCCCCTGGTGTTGACAGCACAAGGCATGCTGGAATTGCAAAGTGCAATAGGGCAAAAGCTGGCAGAGATGCCACAGGACATGCACAGCCTTGGGCAGATGATGGAGTAGTCCATCCATGCCATGACAGCTGTCATGTCTCAGGTGCCTGAGCACATGGCTTCCTCCATCAAGAGGTTGGCAACCCTCACGAAGAACCAGATTCCACTGATCCGCATGGAGTTGCACACCATTGCCTTGGCCATGAGCTTGATGCAGCAGTGGCAAGGCGAGAGAAGGAACAGGAGCCCAGGTGATTCTGCACTCTTGGTCCTTCCCTATGAGCAGGGTGGCTCAGGAGAGCCTTCAAAGGTAGAGGAGGAGAGGCTGACAGCCACATCTGGGGGCTCCCTACAGGGCGCTCCAAGTGTAGCACCTGGCTCCTCAGTCAGTGAGCCCAGCTCTAGCAGTTGTGACGTCTGAGGAGAGTCCTGCACTATCCAGGACTCCCCCAGGAAGCCGGGGCCTTCCAGGCCTCAGGCAGCCAGGACACCCGCCGAAGTCATCACTGGCCAAGGGACAGCCTGATCAGCAGCCTGCCTCCAGCACAGCAGCTGCCGCAGGGATCACACCGTGTAGAAACACCCGCAAACGGTTTAAAAATACATAGCAACACTTTGGATCTCATGGGTGTAGAGTATATCTTTTGTGTTAAATAATTAAAAGATGCTTTGTTGAAATCATTGTTTGAAAACCATGCACCATTATTCCTTAATTGTGAGATAGCCTTTGGGCTATGTCAATGTGACCACAGCACTCATTTACATGCCAATGTGATGACAGCCTTCGTTAACAAATGTTCTCCCAGGAGCACTGACGCACATTGCCCATCCACACGCATGATCAGGGCCACAAATGAAAAGGTCGCAACAGAGCTCAGGCATTAAGGTGAGCCTTCAGTTCAATCTTTGTGAAGGGAAATCACGATGGCTGCAAACGATTGTGAGGTTCTCTGTTGCCTCCTTCGCATGCTCCTGTACACATTTGACCTCCTGCCTTGGTACATGAGGATGTGCAAATTATGGCAGCATGGTCGCTCATGGACCTCAGATCCCTGCATAAATGAAGGCCTAACCTCTGTTCCAGCTATGTGATCGCAAAGTCCCACCTCACAGCTGTTTGCCCACCCCATACTGACACCCCACAACTCCCCACCTAATGTAGATTGAACCCCTTTGCAAAGCCGCTGCTACCCTGGACCCCTTCAAAGAGTCCTCAAGCAACCCTGGATCCCTGTTGAGATCCATCCAGCAATGCGCTTTTGCAACGGCCTCCAACCCCCCACTTCCCTTAGGCTGCAGTGTTCAAGGCTGCCTACCCGTCATGTCAATGTGCCCTCTCGCCTTTGTGCCACCAGATTTCACTGGTCATGAAACATGAGGCACGTCAGTGTCGCCCGCTGTTCAGAGAATCGGCCTTCGGGCATAAAATTGCTTTTAATGATATGAAAATGCATTCAAATCAATGTGCAAGCAACTTAAAATAGGTTCCCGCCATGTTGCAGATAGAGAGCCGCCATTGTGCTTTCCAGCCATGACAAAATCCAGAACCAACATCACAACGCCAGATTTCTAGCCAGGCAGCTGCATTGTGTAATGTTTGATTGATCCAGAATTGTTTGCATTAGTCTGTTCATTGATCAGTGTTCACTGCGCTTAATTGCTTAAGCCTATAGGTGGAGCTGAAGAGTTTGAAACTGAAACCAAAAATTACAGAAACTGTTCTGAGAAGACATTGTGCTGAGATCTTGTAAGAGCTGAGATAGTTTAAAGTGCTGTAAACAAACTTTCTTTCTTTCTTTCTTTGGCCTCCTTGTCTCGAGAGACAATGAGTAAGCGCCTGGAGGTGGTCAGTGGTTTGTGAAGCAGCGCCTGGAGTGGCTATAAAGGCCAATTCTAGAGTGGCAGAGTCTTCCACAGGTGCTGCAGATAAAATTGGTTGTCAGGGCTGTTACACAGTTGGCTCTCCCCTTGCGCTTCTGTCTTTTTTCTTGCCAACTGCTATGTCTCTTCGACTCGCCACTCTTTAGCCCCGCCTTTATGGCTCTCCGCCAGCTCTGGCGATCACTGGCAACTGACTCCTATGATTTGTGATCAATGTCACAGGACTTCATGTCGCATTTGGAGACGTCTTTAAAACAGAGACATAGATGGCCGGTGGGTCTGATACCAGTGACGGGCTTGCTATACAATGTGTCCTTGGGGATCCTGCCATCTTCCATGCGGCTCACATGGCCAGGCCATCTCAAGCGCCACTGGCTCATTAGGGTGTATATGCTGGGGATGTTGGCCACCTCGAGGACTTCTGCGTTGGAGATACGGTCCTGCCACCTGATGCCAAGGATTCTCCAGAGGCAGCGAAGATGGAATGAATTGAGACGTCACTCTTGGCTGACATACGTTGTCCAGGCCTCGTAGAGCAAGGTACTGAGGACACAGGCTTGATACACTCGGACTTTTGTGTTCCATGTCAGTGCGCCATTTTCCCACACTCTCTTCGTCAGTCTGGACATAGCAGTGGACGCCTTTCCCATGTGCTTGTTGATTTTTGCATCAAGAGTCAGGTTACTGGTGATAATTGAGTCTAGGTAGGTGAACTCTTGAACCACTTCCAGAGCGTGATCGCCAATATTGATGGATGGAGCATTTCTGACATCCTGTCCCATGATGTTTGTTTTCTTGAGGCTGATGGTTAGGCCAAATTCGTTGTAGGCAGCCGCAATCCTGTCAATAAGTCTCTGCAGACACTCTTCTGTGTGGGATGTTAATGCAGCATCGTCAGCAAAGAGGAGTTCCCTGATGAGGACCTTCCATACTTTGGTCTTTGCTCTTAGACGGGCAAGGTTGAACAACCTGCCATCTGATTTTGTGTAGAGGAAAATTCCTTCTTCTGAAGACTTGAACGCATGTGAGAGCAGCAGGGAGAAGAAGATCCCAAACAGTGTCGGTGTGAGAACACAGCCCTGTTTCACACCACTCAGGATAGGAAAAGGGTCTGATGAGGCGCCGCTATGCTGAATTGTGCCTTTCATATTGTCATGGAATGAGGTGATGATACTTAGTAGCTTTGGTGGACATCTGATCTTTGCTAGTAGTCTGAAGAGACCACGTCTGCTGACGAGGTCAAAGGCTTTGGTGAGATCTATGAAAGCAACGTAGAGGGGCATCTGTTGTTCGTGGCAGTTCTCCTGTAGCTGGCGAAGGGAGAACAGCATGTTAATGGTGGATCTCTCTGCTCGAAAGCCACACTGTGCCTCTGGGTAGATACGCTCAGCCAACTTCTGGAGCCTGTTTAAAACGACTCGAGCGAAGACTTTCCCCACTATGCTGAGCAGGGAGATTCCACGGTAGTTGTTGCAGTCACCGCAGTCACCCTTGTTCTTATAGAGGGATATTGGCATCGCACATGTCCTGTGGTACTGCTCCCTCATCCCAGCACAGGCAAAGCAGTTCGTGGAGTGCTGAAAGTATAGCAGGCTTGGCACTCTAACTAATTGGTGATTTAATACAAGTGTGATATCTGCATTGCTCTGAGGTAAATCAGACATACATAATATATCTAGCAACTTGCACAAACATAACAAAAACGTGGCTATGAAGATGATTCCGCAAAATGTCATGTTATCCACTCCAGAATCTTTTCTTTCAATGCCAGGAAATCCTCCATGTGCTGGGAGCAATGGATTTTGGGGTTCAAAGCCGACTTGCTCGCAACGGGGTTGGACAGCCCAGATATAGCAGTGAACCTTAAGAAAGTGATACTGGTACATTGACTGGGAGCAGGCCAGCAATTATTACAGCAGATCACAGAAGATACGTCTACGTTTGATACTGCAGTAAGTGATCTTGAAAAATACTTGGAGCCAAAGAAAAGTGTGATGATAGAGCGATACACATTTCACCAGAGATCCCAGGGACATGGCGAGCCCATTAAACAATATGTGACAGCATTGCAGCAATAGGCGGCTACATGTAAATTTGGCACACTAACAAACTAATTCTTGACCAATTAATTGAAAAGACTTCAATTCTACGAATTAGGGAATGTCTCCTCATGGAGGAGTATGATTTAACCTTGAAAAAAGCCATAACCTTAGCAGTCCAGATCGAATCTGCCATGTTAGATTTGAAGAGATTACACACACATGTACCCTTAGACTCAGGGTTGCAGACACAGCATGCCTAACCAGCTTCAGTGCAAGGGTTAAGGACAAGACCTCAGCAACCTCATCAAAATGTGCCCATCACAGTCAGTTACCTTCAAAACTGTGTCCAGATTGTGGAAATGCTCAAGTTGTCATGTGTTCTTTGTGTTGTCTTAAGCAACACAATGAGGTATGTGGATTCCAGTGCCTTGAAGATCTCTAACAGGTTTATTAACAGCTGAACTAGTATATACAATACAGAGCAAACTATGTACAGAACCTTTGTCCAGGGTGTTACAGTTGCAGACTGACGATGGCTTCTAGTCACATGACTAAATCCTGGTACTTAGCTCATTAGCATACTGAGTTCTTAATGAAGTGATCAAAGAACACAAGTCACAACACCAAGTCCTGCTCGAGGAAAAAAGTGCAGCTCATGTTTAAAGTGGAACCATTTTGCAAAGATGTGCAGGTTGTCAAAGGAAACATGTATTTACCATCCCAAAAAGTAAAGCACTAGGTCATTCTAAGGAGTGCTCAGTCGAGATCACAGGCATCTCAGTATCACTTCTTATCGATGTTGGTGCACAAGTATCTATTTTTTTGCAATTCTCTCTCACCCCTGCAACAGGCACTCTTCAAGTTTATGATGACACTATCATTCCACTTTTGGGGACGATCACAGTTCCAATATGCTACAAAAATGTCATCCCAGACAGGTTCACTTTCTATGTAGCTAAAGGCCGGAGCCTTATGTGGGTAATCCTTTTCTATAGATAAAAACTCACTGATCCCACCAGAGCACACATTAATGGGTTTGATAATGCAGATTATACATGCTGGTATCCTTCCTTATTTACTGGATTTGGGGAGATTAAAGGGTACTGTCATGTTCCTCGCATTGACACAACAATTCGACCAGTTTCACAAAATTTGATACGGTTGCCGTTTGCAATCCATGCTGAAGTGTCACAGGACCTGAAACGACGAGAAGCAATGGTATCATTGAACGAATTGACTCATTGCTGTGGATATCAAATCTAGTCAATGCACAATGAAAAAATGGCGAACTTAGACTATGCATTGACCTAAAGGCAGTCAACAAAGATGTCATACCAGACAAGTATCCACTTCCTACAATTCACAAACTGTCAGCATCATTTCATGACTCCAGTCTTCACAAAGCTTGATATACGACGGAGTTATCTTCAGATACCTCTAGCAGAACAAAGCCGATATCTTACAGCTTTTGTTACCTATGAAGGTGTGTTTCAGTACAGCAGAATGCCCTATGAACTAAGTTCAGCACCTAGCGTATTCCAGAAGATTGTTTCTTCAGTCTTGTCAGATGTTGATGGAATGCTTAACCTACTTGATGATGTCGTTGTGCATGGAAGGGACAAAGCTGAACATGATCAACTATTATCAGCAGTCCTTACTCGACTTGGAAAACACAATTTGATGCTCAACAAGGACAAATGCACATTTGTGGCGCCCGTGATTGACTTTCTAGGTTACAGAGCAACAGCAGCTAGAGTAAAGCCTATGCACTCTCTGACTGGAAAGACACCAACTGAACTTATGATAGGTCGTAACTTTCACATGCCACTGACCATTCTTAAGGCATCACTACCAGTTAATGAGAAAGCCAGAGCGAAAGCAGATGAAATCGCAAAGTGACAAGGTAATGCAAACTTTGACAAACGTACAGGCGCAAGGGAACCACAATTTAAAGTTTGAGATTGGGCTCGAACCCAAACGGCCAAATCGCAACAATAAAATTGCTTCCTCAGTATCAGGTCCAAAGTAGATGAAACATTTGCTCGGTACCAATGCTTATCTGTTGGATGACAACACCAAGTGGAATGCGAGACATTTGATAGGGAACAGACCAGGATATTTTGAGGATAACGGTTATGAGTGATATTGATCATCCGCCTCATCAAGCTGATCAAACAGATTCACAACCTCAAATTCATAAATTTAATCACAGAAAATAAGAGACCTTCCTATCTCAAAGATTATTTCTGTACTTAGAGAAAACAGACAAGTTGAACACTAAGAAATAACTTGATGTTTGTTGCTTGGAGTACTTCAATTCAAAAATAATGTCTTTAGTTAAAAGGGGAAAAATGTAGTGTTTGATTGATCTGGGTTTGCTTCCATTAGTCTGTTCATTGATCAGTGTTCACTGTGCTTGATTGCTTAACTCTATGGGTCATGCTTAAGAGTTTGAAACGGAAACCATAAAAGACAGAGACTGTTCTGAGAAGACATTATGCTGAGATCTTGGAAGAGCTGAGATAGTTTAAAATGCTGTGTTACAGTCAAGCGAGAAGCAGGTCTGAGGCTCCCCTTCGCCCCTTCTCTGCTTTTACCACAACAGGGTTTATCCTTTTTTTTAAAACAAAATGATTGAACTTACCACCTCAGTGAGCGCTTGCTCCTGTTCCTCTAATGTAATTGCAGAAGAACCAATTAGACAGGTTTTCTTGAGTTTAAACAAGAAAGATGTAAGTTTATTACTCGCAACACTCTAACCCGGTTAAAAGGCTCAAATACTCTGCACATTCATGCACACATTCACACAAGAGTCACACACACTCAGAAATAGATTACAGAGAAAAAATAGATTTGGTGGTTGGGGTAGGGTCCAGAATACATGGAATTTAAATACAGTTTATTAGTCCCATAGTCCTCAGTTGAAAATGTAGTCCTGAGGTCCTCATTGGCCACGTGCACGGTTGTGGGCTTGCTTCTCTCAGAGCTCCTGAAGGCAGAAGAGGGGTTTGATTATTGACCCCTGGTTGCTGGTTGTGGCAGTCTGTAGGCTTGAGAGGTTTTCCCAGTTGCAGCTGGGTCTTCTCTTGATCTTTAGTGGGGAGCGATCGAGAGAGAGACACGTGCTTTGTTGATGGCTTTTCAGTTACCCCTGTCTGCTGTGTGTGTGAGACAAAGCTTACAGTCTCTCCAGAGCTGCGCATGCAGTCACATGATGCTATCAAGCCCCTTTGTTGTTTTAATTAGGTTTTTTCTGGAATCTTCTCTGATATTCAAAGTGCTACACCTCAAGCTGGCCAGTCACACTTGGAGGGAGGGTTGGCTCTTTCAAAGTCAATGGGTGTAGATGGCCCTGACAACCGTGCTGATAAGGCCATTCCAGGTAATTTAATCTCTGAGATCACTCCATTGTTTTGGCTATGTTGAATCAGACTTGTCGTCTCCAGTCTGATCTTTTGGTGTTTCAAATGTAAATTGCAGTGGCCATCTTGGCTGCTAGTTTACTTTTAAAAAAACTTACTTGTAAGAATTTCCAGTAAAAATCTAACGCAAAGTTCCAACCGATGAAATTAAT
Source organism: Heterodontus francisci (assembly GCF_036365525.1). Taxonomy (NCBI): domain Eukaryota; kingdom Metazoa; phylum Chordata; class Chondrichthyes; order Heterodontiformes; family Heterodontidae; genus Heterodontus; species Heterodontus francisci. The sequence goes on along the minus strand of NC_090376.1, from coordinate 84,226,009 downwards.
ATTTCCCATTTGGAATATAGGGTTTTCATGACAGCTCTGTACCATGCAGAATAAAATGCGATGATGGGAGCATTTCATTAAAGGGATGGAAAGGAAAACACACATTCATCTTTCATTCACTCTCCAAATCATTCAACCTTAGAATTGGTGCAGCTGTTTTTTTCTCTGTAGCAGCAAGGCTGATTTAATTGCCTTTTTTTCCCTTGAAGTTTGTCTGGGATAGTTATGTGTTGTCCAACGGGTTTAAAGTTTCTTTAATATCTGTTTGTAATAACCTGGGGATGGCCGTCTCAATAAACATGTGGTTGTTGGGGAGGCTTGGAGTCTGTACATTCCCATGATTATTGAGGGCAAGTTCTCCTGTATGCACAAGCTTAACCCCTCAGCTGCTGTTTCTGCAACACGTGGTTCTAACCCTTCAGGTCCCAGTACCTTCATAATTTTTCTCCCTGTAGTGGTATTGGGTAATAAATTGGTTTTAAGCCCCTGTGAGGTGTCTAAAATGTCCTCTGGGCCCTTGTTCCTGCTGGAGTTTGAAGTGAAATTGTTGATTTGGGCTTGAGCCCTGATCATTGGATTCTGCAGTGGGTAGATCCACCTGGACCTCACTTTTAGTGTTCTGGTGAGTTTATTCGTTCATGGGATGTGGGTGTCACTGGCTAGGCCAGCATTTATTGCCCATTCCTAATTGCCCTTGAGAAGATGGCGGTGAGCTGTCTTCTTGAACCGCTGTAGTCCATGGATATGTACAGTCATACAAGTGCTGCTTGCTCTTGGGACATTTTTGTTTCCCTTTTCTCTTTACTGTGGGTCTCTTTTCTAATCTCCCCCATGTCCTCTGGGACATACCTGGTCGCAGGTATCTGTTCAGTTTCCACTGCACTTCCCTGCGGCACTCCAACTAGGTGAGGCATCGCCCTCACTATTGATTTGCATTTTGGGAACTTTCCTTGTCGCTGCAGGTTTTTGTAAAGGCTGTTAGCAACCTTGGTAGGGTGCTTCTCTGGCCTACATTTACGTAGGAGGGTGTGAGGTCTAATTTTCCAACATTTCAGGGTTGGCTGACGGGGGTTCCATCTGGGAATCCTCCTGACCCTCCTTTAACCTTTCCTCATCGTCCTTTTCATCCCATTCCTCCCTAATGGTCTGCCAGACCTGTGCTTGTCTGTCCCCTTTTGTTTTTGCAGGAGTCCCTCACAATTCACCAGCAATCTGCTGGAGGGTTCCCCAAAAGCCTGTACAGGAATTAGGGGTGCAGGTTTTAGTGCAGGTTGGGGCTTCCCCACAACTTGGCACATGTGGCAAGTTTTACAGAACTCCACCACATCTTTGTGGAGTTTTGGCCACTCAAACTGCTGTCTTCTGCAGGCTTTGATTTTTTGTACACTGACATGTCCAGCCATTGTAAGCTAGTGGGCCATTCTTAATATTTCTTCACGGTACCTCAGTGGCATGACTATCTGGTGAACCACTGTCCACTCTTTGTCCACGGGTCTGTGAGTAGGTTCCCACTTCCCCACAGCACCTCATTCTTTACCTCAGACTGGAGCGGCGGCGGACCTGGGATGAGGAGGATACGGAGCAGGACCTGGAGAAATAAAGAGCGGGGCTCGAGGCCCTCACCTACCTCAGACCAGAGCAGCGGCAGTCGGCAGGCTCGCTAGCTGTGTCAGCACCCACTGGTTTGAAAAGAGGGGGAAAAATTACCAGTGACAACACGGGAGATCTGTAAGCTGATTGGTTGGTAAGTAACAGCTGTTATTACCTGTAAATAGCTTTGAAAAAAATCAAAGAAAAAAAGTTCTTTTTTTTTTAAATCCTCAAATAGCTACCTTGTAAGTGATGAGGTTAGTACTACTAAGGTTTTGTTTTAATTCGTGTAATTTATTAATAATTACTGCTCAGAATAGTGTTGTTTGGACAGAGTCAGGCTGTGAGTTGTGCATGAGGGATTTTACCGACTGGGGAAGAGGAGCTCTTTGCAATTTTTCTTTTTTTACTGCCTTTTCAGCCTCCACAGTACAGGGGAAGAAGCTGATTGGCAAGAAACTGGTAAGTTACTCCACTTATTACATTAGCAATAGTTAGTTTGTAAAGCTAAGTAATGGTAGGGCAGCTCGGCCAAGCGGAATGTGCCTCCTATGGCACGTGGGAAGTCATGGACACACCATGTGTCCTTGACAAACACATCTGCAGCAAGCATCATCAGCTGCAGAAGCTTGAGCTCTGGGGTTTGGAACTCAAGCAGCTGCTGGAGTCACTGTGGAGCATACGCGAGGAAGAGAACTACGTGGATAGCACGTTTCAGGAGGTAGTCACCCCGGAGCTTAAGAGAGCACAGGCAGAGAGGGACTGGGTGGCTGCCAGACAGACAAGAAGGTCAAGGCAGATAGTGCTGGAGTCCCCAGAGGGCATCCCACTTTCTAACCAGTATTCAGTTCTGAGTACCGATGGGAGAGAGGGTTCCGCTGGAGAGTGCAGTGAGAGTCATGACCAGAGCACCATGGGTGGCTCAGCTGTGCAGGGAGGGAGGAGAAAGGACAAGAGAGCAATGGTGATAGGGAATTCTATAGTTAGGGGAACAGATAAGCATTTCTGTGGTCGCAGATGTGATTCCAGGATGGTATGTTGCCTCCCTGGTGCAAGGGTCATGGATATCACCGAGCGGCTACAGGGCATTCTGGAGGGCGAAGGTGCACAGCCAGAGATTGTGGTCCACATTGGTACCAACAATATAGGAAGAAAGAGGAATGAGTTTAGGGAGTTAGGAACAAGATCAGCAAACAGGACCTCAAAGGTAGTAATCTCCGGATTACTCCCAAGGCCATGTGCTAGTCAGTATAAAATAGGAAAATAAACCAGATGACTGCATGGCTGGAGAGATGGTGCAGGAGGGAGGGCTTAGATTTCTGGGGCATTGGGACCAGTTCTGGGGAAGGTGAGACCTGTACAAGCCAGATGGTCTGCACCTGAACAGGACTGGGACAAATATCCTTGCAGGAACATTTGCTAGTGCTGTTGGGATGGTTTAAACTAGCTTGGCAGGGGGATGGGAACCTGAGCACAGTCTTAGATAGGTCAATTTCAGGGCAGGGAACAGGAGGTAGAAAATTAGCGAGTGACTCTGAAAGACAGAAGCAAAGGTTAAAAAGTGTGCAGCACATGAATTTGGCAGTGTTAATGGGCATTTATTTAAATGCAAGGGGTATAGTAAATAAAGCTGACGAGCTGAGGGCACAAATAGACACATAGCAACATGATATCTTGGCTATAACGGAAACTTGGCTTAAGGAGGGGCAAGAATGGCAACTCAACATCCCTGGATATAGAGTATTCATGCAGGATAGAGAGGGAGATAAAAAAGGAGGGGTGTCGCATTATTAGTTACGGGATCAATGACAGCTTTGAGGAGGGATGATTTGCTAAATGAATCATCAAATGAGGCCATATGGTTGGAGCTCAGAAATAAAAAAGGGGCAGTCACGCTACTAGGACTGTACTATAGACCCCCCAAATAGCGAGACGGAGGTAGAAGAACAAATATGCAGGCACATTTATGAGTCCAAAAACTACAGGGAAATAACAGTTGGGGATTTCAACTAGCTAAATATCAACTGGGATACAAACAGTGTTAAAGGCGCAGAGGGGACAAAATTCTTGAACTGAATTCAAGAGAACTTTTTTAGCCAGCACGTAACAAGCCCAATGAGAGGGGGTGCAATTCTAGATTTAGTCTTCTTTAATGAAGCTGGGCAAGTAGAGGAAGTAACAGTGGGTGACCATTTTGGAGATAGTGACCATAATACAGTAAGTTTTAGCATAATCATGGAAAAAGAGTTCTAAATTGGGGGAAAGTAAATTTTAAGAAGCTGAGAGATGACCGGGCGGAAGTAGACTGGATACAGCTACTTGAAGGAAAATCAGTGGCAAACCAGTGGGAGGCATTCAAAAATGAGATTCTACAGGCACAGTGTAGGCATGTCCCCACAAAGATAAAGGGTGGTACTGCCCCATGGTTATCTAGAAGCTTACAGGTAAATTAATGCAGAAAAAGAAAGCTTATGACGATCACAAAAATCATAATACTTTAGAAAGCCTAGAGGAGTATAGAAAGCGCAGGGATGAAGTAAAAAGAGGAAATTAGAAAAGCAAAGAGAGGACATGACAAATTATTGGCAGGTTAAATCAAGGAAAACCGAAAGATGTTTTATTAGTACATTAAGAGCAAGAGGATAACTAAGGAACAGGTAGGGCCTATCAGAGATGCACAAGGGAACTTATGCGTGGATGCAGAAGATGTTGGCATGGTTCTTAATGTGTTTTTTATCTGTGTCTTCACAAAGGAGAGGGTTGTTGTAGACATTGTAGCTAAAGAGGAGGAATGTGAAATATTAAATACCTTAAGCATAATGAGAGAGGAAGTATCAGAGGGTCTGACATTGTTAAAGGACGCCAGGGAGAAAATAGCTCCCCTTTTGTCCCTTCTCTGGTCTGACCGCAACAGGGTTTATCCTTTTTTTTAACACAGTGATTGAACTTACCACCTCAGTGAGCGCTTGCTCCTGTTCCTATAATATAATTGCAAAAGAACCAATCAGACAGGTTTTCTTGAGTTTAAACAAGAAAGCTGTACGTTTATTACTCTTAACACTCTAACCCGGTTAAAATGCTAAAATACGCTACATAGCCACACAACAGTCACACATGCACAAGTAGATTACAGAGAAAAAGCAGATTTGGAGGTTGGAGTAGAGTCCGGAATAAATCGAATTTAAATACAGTTTATTAGTCCTGTAGTTCTCAGTTGAAATTGTAGTCTTGAAGTCATCGCTGGGCCACGTGCACAGTTGTGGCCATGCTTCTCTCAGGCTTCCTGAAGGCAGAAGAGGGGTTTGATTCTTGACCGCTGGTTGCTGGTTGTGGCAGTCTGTAGGCTTGAGGGGCTTTCCCAGTTGCAACTGGGTCTTCCCTTGATCTTTACTGGGGAGAGAGGTAGAGAGAGAGGGGCTTGCTTCATTGTTGGCTTTTCAGTTACTCCTGTTTGTGTGCATCAAAGTTTACAGTCTCTCCAGAGCTGCGCAGGCGGTCACATGATGCTATCAAGCCCCTTTGTTGTTTTAATGAGGTGTTTCTGGAATCTTCTCTAAGATTCAAGGCACTACACCTCAAGCTGTCCAGTCACATTTGGAAGGGAGTTGGTTCTTTCAAAGTCAATGGGTGTAGATGGTCCTGACGACTGTGCTGATAAGGCCATTCCAGGTAATTTAATTGCTGAGAGCACACTATTGTTCCAGCTAGGTTGAAACAGACTTGTCATCTCCAGTCTGATCTTTGGGTGTTTCAAATGTAAATTGCAGTGGCCAACTTGGCTCCCAGTTTACTTATTAAAAAAAGTTACTTGTAAGAATTTCCAGTAAAAGTCTAATGCAAGATTTCAACTGGTGAAATTAATATCTCCCATTTGGCATATAGGGTTTTCATAAGAGCTGTAAATAAACTAATTGGTGATTTAATGCAAATGTGATATCTGCATTGCTCTGAGATAAATCAGATATACGTAATATATCCAGCAACTCAGCATAATATGTTGCAATTCTCTGCCCCCTCCCCCCACCAGCATTCCCACCCTCAACAGCTACACTAAATCCAGCCAATAGTGTGCAGAAGCATGTAAGGTCGCATGGATGCCATTAATTACATGCTGGACTTTGAAGAATCTACTTGATAAAAATGAAATGCCCTCTCACATTTTCCATGGGGGTAAAGTGATGATATTGCTGACTTTGGAAAACAATGCACAAGATGTTTAACGCATCTATGTAGTGCAGATTGATTGATGTCACTAATGTACCATCTGGCAGTGTGAGGCATAAAATTTCAGGTCTGAAGTACTTCACAGCTACTGGCAGTATCAACATTTAGGTTGTAGCATCTATCACTGCCTCCCAGGGGTATCTCAATCTGCACAGAGGCTACTCCTCATACAGTTCAAGGAAAATTCATGTATGTTGGCAAGTGGATACAGTCCTCCTCTGATGCAATCTCAGTTGCAGTGCCTCTATTCCAACTTTTTCTCCAATCAGTGAAAAATTCCCGTAGGAACACCCATTCTTCCAATTTCTTGATGGCAAGAAAAAGTTATGCCCAAACTCATGATACAAATCCTTTTCAGCTATTACGTTGTCTGAAGAAAAATCAGAAATACCAATGCAAAAAGACTTGAAAATAAGACAAAGGCATATATTCAACGTACTAAATGTTCCTTTAATTTCTTTTCCATTCAGAGAACTGTTAATTTATATGGGAAAACTTATGAAGCAGTAAACTTTGTGCTCCCAAGAAATACTGAACGCATCAAAGTTGTAATCTAACTGATTATAATATTGAAAATGAAACTCCAGCCTTCTTGCCAGTCTGTACCTTCATTGGAAATGTGTGCCATGCATGTTATGGGTAAAGATACAGCATTATTGTCTCCAACCTTATCTCTGCTTGCTTACATCTAAATTACGCACATTTATGCAGGTAGCTCATTTATAGGGTGTAACTCAGCTGAAAATTAAGGGTAAAATTACATTAAATACTCAAACTTTAAAAAAAATTAAGGTAAGTACCATATATTTGGAAACTATCTGGTATTCACATTGGGATTTTCTGCATTGGCATAATCCCAGCACATCCTCAATGAGACAAAAATTCTACCCAATGCTGATCCTGGCTGCTTTTCCAAGATCATGGTCATAGAAACAATATTGCCAAGCTCCAGCTGGATTTCTGCTCCTGCAGTGGGGCCTGCCTCAGATAAGGTGCCTGAGGGCATTCTCTAGGGTTGTTGAAAAGGAATGTACCTTATTTTTGACATAAATTTTAAAGGGATAGGCAGATAAATTCATCGCCTTGTGATGTAAGCTCACAATTTGAACACCCCTTTGAGTATGTCCACCCATATTTGGGCAGACATATTCTACATCCCCAAAATTTCCTATGCAAAATCCCAGAAGCAATAAAGTAGCGTAGTGAGCTGTTAGATGGTCCAGGAATGGCACCAAAGGTGGGAGAGGACAACTGTGTGTAAGTTAAATGCTAGCAAATGAGGATTAAGTAGAAAATTGAGTGTGCAGCATAAACTGGAAAACTGCAGGAAACCGGAAATTTGGGCATGAAATGCCTGCAATTTTCCAACCATTATAATCTATGGTATTAAAAATACTTCTAAACTAAACATAAACTAAAATTAAAAACATTAACAGAAGTATGTGTGCAATTGAATTACTAATTCTATTGACCAACAATTTTGTAATAAAAAAATTCCATACATAAATACAATCTTTAAATGAGATTGCGTTATAAGCCTTTAAAACAATGTTTTTTAAGTAAGAAAATTGCTCAATTTCCAGTATCTGTACCAAACCAGTCCTGTTTTTTTAAAAAAAATACAAGCCATCTTTCGTCACACTCTAAAGGGTTTATCGTGTGATTAAAATATTTCGGCTTTACATAAAGGGTTGAGATATGCAAAGTTACTTAAGTTTTTTTTATCCAAGTTGAGGCAGGCAATCCACCTCACTGCTCATTTGAATTTCCTTTGGATTATTTTTCATTAAAGTAACATAGACTTGATATTGGTTAAAGCTTTTAAAACTGCTAATTGTGAGTTGGTCTCCTTTCCCTCTATATATAATCTTACAGTTTATTTACTCTGCAATTCCTTACTGTCTTATCCACCCACAAAGAGCAGAAGCCAAGGAGTAAGCAGCTATGAAAATATAGGGGAAGGGTGTGATCATGAGAGAGAGGAAAATGAAGTCAGGCTGTCAAAGAGTGGGAACATCCAAGTTGTGCATTCACAATGCAATAGTAGAGAATCTAAGACTTCAGAATACTTGCAAGTAAGATGCAGATTAAGATCATTTGTTATTGAAATGGGACAGAATTCAAAAGGTGTGCCCAAAGAGAGCAGCAGTTTTGTGCAGGGGAAAATTGACACAGAGCCTTCTAAAGTATCACGATTTAATTTATGGGTAACCTTTTGAAGAACTATGCATTTTTACATATACTTACTGTAAGTTTATTTTTATGTGTTTAAGATGTGATACGCCCAGAAAGCAACATGATCACCGAAAAGTAGGTTGTAAAAAATATTTTCGCAATTAGATTTTTTGGCTCTAGTTAGTTCCAGATTGGTATCATTAGAAAAATAAATAAGTGATTTGTTTCGTTAGTTTTGTGTGGATTGCTGCTTTCTGATTGGTTATTGTGACTTCTCCAATGTTTCCAATGGCAATCGGATATTTGAACAAATCAAGCTGAAAGGACTGTGGTTATTTGAAAAAAAATCATTAAAGTGTGGTAGATAATATCTCGACAAATCAGTTTTTTGGTCCCTAGAAGATTTGCAAGTGTGAAGGTCCTTTTAGGTATGAAACACATTGGTTTATGTGACTTTGATTTGTAATGAACACTTTTCCACACCCTCCAGATCCATGTTAGATAGAAGATTTTTAATTGTACAGATTCATAACGCCACCTTGATTTCTTCTGGTTTGCACTATGGTAGGAGATTTGACAATATAAATTTAGCTTCATTGTAAAGTTCAATCTTTAATAGAAAGAGTTCAACAACATAATGCAATAAGCTTAGTGATAAATCCTGCGCTAAAATTTGCTCTAAAGAGAAGAAATCAAAGCAGTGGAGTTAAATGGCTAATCAATGGTCTGAAATAAGTGGGTAAACAATAAACAAAATGCTCAACATAGACATCAGCTGATTCAATCTTAACTGAAAAATAAAGAAGATAATCTGTATATTTTATTGACAAAACTTCAATATTAATTGGACTGTTCATATTTTAATAAATTGTTATGTTTTATTCCATAATAAAAATCATAAATTCTCCCTTTTGTGTATTTTTATTGATTTACTTAAAAATGCACAGACAAAAAGGAATCCTATCCTTCTGTCTAACCTTGGTATCACCTAATTACCACCTCATGATTTGCTCTGCCTTGCCCTTACACTTTTCAACACTGTTGGTGTTCTAACTATGCCTTGGTCCTTCACCTAAGTTTCTTAGTTAAGACTACCAATGCAACTATTGGGCTGAATTTTATGGGGGTGCCGTCCACGGTGGCGCCCTTTGAACACAGCGGTGCGCCTGCATTCGCCAGCCGCTGCCGAGCTGCTGGGGCTCATTAGAATCACGGTGCCGAGCCACCCTCCCATTTTTATGTGGGGAGAGGCAGGATGTTCGGTGCAGCGAGTTGTGCAACAGGTGCTGGGACCCTATTTTAAGCGCCCCAGCACCTGCTTCCTGACAGCTGTCAAAGAAATACTTACCTCACTGCTGAAGAGTGGGGCTGCTGTCAATCTGGCAGCAAAACAGAAAGTCCTGCCGAAATCCAGCAGGTCAGGCAGCATCCGTGGAGAGAGAAGCAGAGTTAACTTGTCCAAGTTCACTGACCTGAAAGTGAACTCTGCTTCTCTCTCCACAAATCCTGCCTGACCTGCTGAGTTACCCCAGCACTTCCCACTTTGCTGACACATATTTACCCTGCTGTGTCCCAATGTCCTGTGAAGTTTTGATCCTCTTCTCCCAGTCAAGTGTAACATTCCTTCTTGTAGGCGTGCCGCACCTGGGTGAATAATCTTAATTTTGCATATTCCAGGACGTGAGACTTAAATAGACCATAAAAGGTATTAGAGGTTTACAGAGAACACACTGACACAAATGGGAATGCACGGGTGTCACAGCAATGTAAATACGTCTTTCACTAGATGTTCCTCACCAACATGTGTGTCCTTTTCTCTGTGTGAATGATGTGTGCCAACATGTAGCACCAATGTCACATCCCTTTGCACCGTTGGCCCTTCAGGACAGCCAACTTATGCAATAACAGCATTGCCATGCTACCATTACTCATGAGCGTCTCCACGGACCTTGACATGGACATTGGCTCAGTTAGCTGCTGCCTCTAATGGTTTACACAGGGATGCTGCAGATGTAGACTGGTGCACAGCAGATGAGCAAGGGTGATGTGTGGCTTGCAGAGCTCATGTCGGTTCCGATGGAGCAGACAGCCTTTGTCTGATAAGCCACTTCCGTACATCCCTATCTCACTGCTAGCCCTGCGTACAGAGCCTGGGTGTCATCTGCCCTCCCATGCGTCTTCCCTTTAAGAATGCAGAGTTAGACCCCTGAGTATGCCCCCTCCACCTACCTTCCAAAATGCAGAGTTAGACTCCTGCATATCCCCCCCTCCCCCACTTCCAGAGTGCAGAGTTAGGCCCCTGTGTATCCCCCCTCCCTTCTCCCTTCTGTAATGCAGAGTGAGGACCCGCCGGCTTTTCAGATCGTGAACGGGATGGCACGTGACAGCCACCCGTTCAACGAAAAATCCGGCAGTGTCGGTGGAGAGGCAGCGAGCTGCACAATCAGCAAAGGTAAGTACTCATTAGCATATGTTGATTGTGTTGCCGCTGCCGTGTGGCGGGGGGGGGGCCGCACCAAGGTCCCACCGCCGGTACTATGCGGCGGGCACTACTCGATGTCACAGGTCGAGGCGGGCCTCTCCCCGCAGCATTTTACCGGCCCCCGCACCACAACCCGTGGTGTCGAGGGGCTGGTAAAATTCAGCCGATCATGTTCACAGGTGAAAGATCAGCAATGATACTAATAGGTCATTCCATTTGCACAATACAGATAGATTTACATAGATTGACCAGAAAAAGCAAAATTACATAAAGTCTTCATTAAATATGTTTTTCAGTTTAAGAAATACTAATCCTCTATGGAATAAATATGATACAGAGCATGTCAGGCAAGTTTTGTTCTCTGCAACTTCAAATCAATGTTGCCATTCATTTGATCCTTAGTGGCTTTCACAGAAAAGATTATGCTATCCATAGAATAATAATGTAGAAGTTATATTTGAAAATATGGAAATTGAACTGAATGAAGTGTCGACAAGTCATACTTGTTCTAAGTAAGAAAACATGCAAGCAGTACTTTTAGAAATTTATAATCGTGACTTGTGCTTTATAATTCACTTCTACAGCACTCCAGGGCCAATATTTTGCAATTATAGTCAAAAATCTGCAATTAGCATTTGCATCACTCTTTTCTTTTGCTGTAGTCAATTGCTAATGCAATAACAAGGATTGCAGCTCCAGCCCAGTTGTATAAGCAATATAGGGACATTAACTCAGTGTTACAGCCATGTGGTGAGATTTGGGTGGTTCCCACTGTTGAACTCCCACCTGACCGCAGCAAGTGTGTTTTATTATTTGGGTTTAACCCCTTGGTGTTTTATTTGTTCAATAAACAGACAGCGACAGGTTTTCTCGTAGGTTTAAGATAGAAAATAAATTTTTATTGATCAATAACTTGATCAATATGCCTTAACCTGAAATTGTTGCAACCCCCATTCCCTCACACATTTACCCGTTCGCGCACGCAAGCACGCGCACACACGAGACAGAGAGGAAAAAGGAATAAGCGATTATAAATGCGGGGTACGTTTCAGGGACGGCAAGGTAAAGCCGTTGATTTCTCTTGGAAGTCAAGTTCTCATTGGCTGTGCGCTTAAGGTGTTTGTAGCTTTCTCACTTGATTGAAAGTTCAGTTGAAGACAGTGGATCACTTCTAGTTCACTGTTGTATAAAGTGCAGATGTGGAATTCTACAGCAGGGCATGTGCCTTCTGGATTGCTGGAAACAAGCTTCTGGGATGCTACTTTCTGTGGTGTCTCTCTCTCCCTCTCTCTCTGGGCTGCTTTTTTAAGATAAAGCTGTGATACATCTCACCTTCAGGTAGAAGACGCTTTGGTCTCTCCCCTGTGGTGATCACACAATGGCCCAGGATATGGCTACTTCACACCTTCTTTGTGTCAGGAGAGTCCATTCAATTCTGGAATATTTTAGGATGGGTGTAGGATGGTTGCAATTGATACCTCTTAGCTTTGAAGATTTTCCTTTGTTCCCGTCATGCAGTTTGAATATACAAAGGCCAAGTCCTTTACCTTCGGCGGCCATTTTTGAGCACATTGTCCACTTTTTGAAAGAAAGGTCAATTTTTTAAAAGACAAAGTCTGTCTTTATAACTCTTCAGATTCTGTCCATAACCTTTGTATCATCGCACTTCTTGTGCGCATCACAGCAGGACTACTAATGGAACAACAAAAGGGGAGTTGGAACAATTTTTTTATGCAGGAGGTCTTCAGAGACCATGGTTGTCTATTGAAGCTGAATCACTTACTACACGTAAGAGGGAATTAGGTAAAGTATGGGAATGGTAATATAGTGGTTTTGTTACTGAGCTAGTAGGCCTGGACCAGTAATCCAGCTAATGAAAATTCAAATCCAAATGTGGCAGTTTGAGAATTTGAATTCAGTTTCAAATTGTCAAGTTGTCAGATTGTTGTAAAAACCCATCTGGTTCAGGGAAGGAAACATGCTATCCTTACTCAGTCTGCACTTGCAGATTCCAGTCAACTTGAACCAAGTGTGGCCTTGCAATTTTAATGTCAAAATGTTCACCCACATATACACATAGAACAGGAACACAATTCCTAACTTATTCCAATTTTAAAGTTTAAATTCTATTTAAGCAACAAAAGTTAACATGTAACACTGGGCAACTAAATCAATAGTGCATAATATAGACATAGTCATTAACAGCGACTTTGTTTGACATGTTCGAAGATCATGGCCAGAACCAAGCAGATAGCGCAGGGCGGCCCAGTGGCTAGCACCGCAGCCTCACAGCTCCAGTGACCCAGGTTCCGTTCTGGTACTGCCTGTGCGGAGTTTGCAAGTTCTCCCTGTGACTGCGTGGGTTTCCTCCAGGTGCTCCGGTTTCCTTCCACATGCCGACGTCTTGCGGGTTGATAGGTAAATTGGCTATTGTAAAAAAAAAATTGCCCCTAGTGTAGATGTGTGGCAGGAGATTTGAGGGAAGGTGGGGATGTGAGAGGGAAAAATGGGATTAATATAGGATTAGTATAAATGGGCGGTTGATGGTCGGCACAGACTCTGGTGGGCCGAAGGGCCTGTTTCAGTGCTGTATCGCTCTATGACTCTATATGTGGCTCCAATGTCGTTGACTCTTCAGATGTATAACAAGCCACCCAGATGTATCACCAACTTCTCAGGGCAACTACAGATGAGCAATAATTTCTTGCTTTGCTAATGACTCCTACATCTCGAGAATTAACTTAAAAAAGATAAACACTGGAAGAAGAAAAACCTTAAAGAATATGAGTGCAAGCAGGGAAGAGAAGAGATAGCTCCAGTCAGGAGGTAACTTCAGAATAAGCATGATGAGCTGAATAGCCTGCTTTGTACAGCAGTTTCTACGACTCTATAAACCGTTTTCTGTTCTTTAACTCTGACATAATTTACTAAACAATACAATACATGCATTCATCTGGTAAGCAAAAGGAAAAGCTTGTTTTCATACTGAGCGCTGTCCTTTAGCTTAGCCAGCCAAGTTCATACTAGAAACTGATACCACAAATAAAATAATGCATATGCAAATTAGTATTCCCCACAAAAAGCAGTAGGAACATAGATAATAGGAGCCCTTCGAGCCATTCAATACAATCACGGCTGATCGTCCCAACTCAGTACCCTGTTCCCGTTTTCTCCCCGTATCCCTTGATTCCTTTAGCCTGAAGAACTATATCTAACTCTTTCTTGAATATATTTAACGATTTGGACTCAACTGCTTTCTATGGTTGAGAATTCCACAGTTTCACCACTCTCTGGGTGAAGAAATCCCTCCTCATCTCTGTCCTAAATGGCTTATTCCTTATCCTTAGATTGTGACCCCTCATCCTGGACACCCCCGCCATTGGGAACATCCTTCCTGCAACTAGTCTGTCCAGTCCTGTTAGAATTTTGGAGGTTTCTATGAGATCCCCTCTCATTCTTCTAAACTTTAGCGAATACAAGCCTAATCGACCCAATCTCTCTTCATATGTCAGTCCCGCCATCCCAGGAATCAGTCTGGTGAACCTTCGCTGCACTCCCTCTATAGCAAGAACATCCTTCCTCAGATAAGGAGACCAAAACTACACATAATACTCCAGATGTGGTCTCACCAAGGCGTTGTATAATTGCAGCAAGACATCCTCGCTCCTGTACTCGAATCCTCTCGCTATGAAGGCCAACAAACCATTTGCTTTCTTAACTGCTACACCTGCATGCTTACTTTCAGCGACTGGTGCACAAGGACACCCAGATCTCGCTGCACCTCCCCCTTTCCCAATCTATCGCAGTTCAGATAATAATCTGCCTTTCTGTTTTTGCCACCAAAGTGGATAACCTCACATTTATCCACATTATACTGTATCTGCCATGTATGTGCCCACTCACTCAACCTGTCCAAATCACACTGCATCCTCCTCACAGCTCACACTCCCACCCAGCTTTGTGTCATCTGCATATTAAAATAAAAATATCCACAATGCAAGTGTTATGAATGCTGGGCTTTGTAGTATGGTTATGTTTTAAAAACTGTGATCTTTAATGCAAAGTTCAGAGGAAACATATGACCTCATATAAATTCTGCCCAGAGACAAGCTTGGTTACCATGAGAACAAGAAAATCAGATCAAAGACCCTTTTGAAAAAAGGGTGCCAGTTTGTAACACCTAAAGAACAATGGGTTTTGCTCTCCCAAACTCTCAGATTGTAAACAGGGAGCCAGGGGCTCTAAAATGCATGTTTGAGTTGCAATTGCTAACACCTGGGAACAAAGGAAACTCCAGGTGGTTTTGGTATGTTCGGACTTATGTCTCTGAGAATTGTCAATGGCAAATAACTATTGACTTTTGATCTGAATAAATTTTAGATGCTGTCTTTGGTCTAGAGGCTGAAAGGAAGACCAGCAGTCAGCTGCGCAGTCTAAAGAGAGAGAGAGAGAGAAAGAGACCAGTGGGCTGTTTTCTGGGGAGACAGCTGCTCTCAAATCACCGATCCAGCAAAAGGCTGCTAAGAATTGAAACTGGTTTGAAGGTTTGAGGTTTGTGGAGGAGAAAAGATCAACGGGGTCACCAGAGATTGCCTTATTCATGGAAGTCCAGTCAAAAGTGCTCAGAAAAAGAGAGCAAAGAGGACATTGGCTTTGAGAAGGACATTGGGAGATGCAACTCATTGCAGCTGGGAGGAGTCTAGGACTTTTAACTGCAAGGATACCTTTTCAATGAGAACACTGTGTAATGTATAAATGTGATGCGGGGGTTTTCAAGTGTGTTAAGTTAATGGGAAATACCTTTCTATGTAATTTAGTGTATCAGCTACCTACTATGTACTATTTAGCTAATGTTGATTTTTAGTTTAGTTGCTACAGTAAAAATCTTAAAACATGAAATCTTGTCATGTAATTCTTTAATCTGTCTGGGAAGTTCATATCTCTTGTTTTAAACTTAGTGGTCTCTACTGAGGTCGTAACAGCAAGTTAAGGTAACATTTTATTGAGCAGACAGAAAGTTATTACTTTTACATTTTGCATTTATAAAATGCCTTTAATGGAGTAAAACGTCCCAAGGTACTTCACAGGGGTGTTACCAAACAAAATTTGACACCGAGCCACATAAGGAGCTATTAGGGCACATGACCAAAAGCTTGGTAAAAGAGTTAGACTTTAAGGAGCACCTTAAAGGAAGAAAGAGAGGTAGAGATGCAGAGAGGTTTAGGGAGGGAATTCTGGAACTTAGGGCCTGGCAGTTAAAGGTACGGCAACAAATGATGAGTGGTTAAGTTGGGAGTGCTCAGAATCGAAGGACCAGAGATATTTCAGAGGGTTGCAGGGCTGGTGGAGATTACAGAGTTAGGGAGGGGCAAAGCCATGGAGGGATTTGAAAACGAGGATGAGAATTTTAAAATTGAGGTGTTGCTTAACCAGGAGCCAATGTAGGTCAGCGAGCACGGGGGGGGGGGGGGGGGATGGGTGAACAGGACTTGGTGCAAGTTAGGAAACGGGCGGCAGAGTTTTGGAATAATGTCAAGTTTATGGAGGCTAGAAATTAGAAGGCTGGCCAGGAGTATATTGGAACAGTCAAGTCTAGCGTTAACAAAGGCATGGTTGAAGGTTTCAGCAGCAGATGATCTGAGGCTGGGCTGGAATTAGGCAATGTTACAGAGGTGGAAATGGGCGGCCTTAGTGATGGTGGAGATAGGTGGTCGGAAGCTAATCTCAGAGTCAAATAAGTTACAAAAGTTGCAAAGTGTCTGGTTCAGCTTGAGACAGTTGTTGGTGGGAGGGATGGAGTCAGTGGCTAGAGATTGGAGTTTGTAGCAGGGACTGAAGACAAAAGCTTCAGTCTTCCCAACGTTTAGTTGGAGGAAATTTCTGCTCATCCACTACTCAATGCCGGATAAGCAGCGTGACAATTTAGAGACTGAGCAGGGGTCAAGAGAGGTGGTAGTAAGGTAAAAATAGGTGCTGTCAGCCAATGTGTGGAAACTGACCCCATGATTTTAGGATGATGTCGCCAAGGCGCAGCATGTAGATGAGAAATGGGAGGGGACCAAGGATGTATCCTTGGGGGACACAATAGATAAGAGTGTGGGAGCAGGATGAGAAGCCACTGTAGGTGATTCTCTAGCTATGATCGGATAGATAAGAATGAAACCACGAGAGCAGCCTCACCCAGCTGGGCAACGGTAGAGAAGAGGATGGTGTAGTCAACCGTGCCAAAGGCTTCAAGCAGGTTGAGAAGGATGAGGTTGGATAACTTACCACTGTCACAGTCACATAGGATGTCATTTGTGATTTTGATAAGAGCCATTTCAGTACCGTGGCAGGGGTAGAAACCTGATTGAAGGGATTCAAACAGGGAGTTCCGGGAAAGATCGGCAGAGATTTGGGAGCTGACAACATGTTCAAGGCCTTTGGAGAGGAAAGGGAAGTTGGAGATTGGGGTTGGGGGTTGCGGGGGAGCGGTGGGGGGGCTTGTTAAAAGGCATCTAAAAGGGACCTGGCAAAAGGGGGGTCCATTGAGAAGCACCCACTGCCCTTGCTACTGGCCCTCCTACACCCCCTTCCCTGCGACCCCTCCGATCCTGCGAGACCCATCCTGTCCTGACCCAACTGTGGCCTGGATCCAGCGATGCTCCTCGAGCAGCAGCCAACCCCTCCGTCGTGGCACTGCAGCCACTGGCCTCTGATTGGCCGGTAGCTCTCTAAGGGTGGGACCTCTGGCGATGGGGTCCTTGACCCTAAGGAAGGCCCATCGCTGTCCACTTAAGTGCCTGATTGGCACGACATTTGGCGGGCCTTCTGGAGAAGAGGCGACACAGGGGGTCTGGTGTCACTTTTTCCGGATGTCGAGACCCCAATCACCAGAATAAAATCCTGGCCATGGTGTCAGAGAGGGAAAATTTCCCTTTGAAATGTGGAAAAGGGAGGGGAGGGAAAGATGTTTTTGGTGGTGATATCAAGCAGTTGTTGGCGCAACTAACAAAGGTTGATCCACTGAACATGGAGACTGTTGACATGGACAAGGGCAATCCTATTGTGGTTCTGGAAGAGAAGGGAAGGTGTGCGAGCAGAATTGAGGGAACTGGGATGGGCACAACCAAGAACCCTGCCAATCACGATGGAAGGGAATCGTCGGTTGACTGAGAAGGAAGACATATCGAAGCACTGGTATGGAAGACTGCATCATCAGAACAGATGCAATGGATAGGAGCAAACTGGAAAAATGGAACAGACTCCTTAAAAAAAGCAGGGTGTGAGGAAGTGTAGTCAAGGTATGGGAGTCAGTGGGCTCATAGTGGAAAATGGTTGATACCCTATCCCCAGAAATGAAGGTAAAGAAGTCGAGAAGGGGAAGGAAACCGAGTGAAGGCAAGAGAAAGGTGGAAATTGGAAGCAAAGTTATTGAAATATCCCAGTGCAGGGCGAGAGCAGGAAACAGTCATTAATGCACTGAAAATAGTCGTGGGGGAGGGGAACTGATTAGGAGTGGAACAATGAATGCTCCACATATCCCCCAAAATGTCGTCATAGCTAGGATCCATACAGGTTCCCATATCAAACTCTTTCAGTTGGAGGAAGTGAGTGGAGTAAAAGGAAAAGTTGTTTATTGTGAAAACATTAAGTTCAGCCGGGGCAGGAGGGTGATGTTGGATGAGAACAGAAAGTGCTGGAAATACTCAGCAGGTCTGGCAGCATCCGTGTACAGAGAAACAGACTTAACGTTTCAGGTCTGTGACATTAAAAATAAATAAAAAGAATGGGCCTCAATATTGAGTCCAGAAAGCTGTAGAGTACCCAATCAGAAGATGAGGTGCTGTTCCTCGAGCTTGCATTAAGCTTCACTGAAACACTGCAGAAGGGTGAGGACAGAAATGTGGGCAAGAGCAGGGTGGCGAATTAAAATAGCAAGCAACCAGAAGATCGGGGTCATGCTTGCAGACCAAGCGGAGATGTTCTTCAAAGCGGTCACCCAATCTGCATTTGGTCTCCCCGGAGACTGCATCTTGAGCAGCGAATACAATATACTAAATTGAAAGAAGTACAAGTAAATTGCTGCTTCACCTGGAAGGAGTGTTTGGGGCCTTGGATGGTAAGGACAGAGGAGGTAAAAGGGCAGATATTACAACCTCCTGTGATTGCATGGGAAGGTGCCGTCGGAAGGGGACAAGGTGTTGGGGGCAATGGAGGAGTGGACCAGGGTGTCGCAGAGGGAACCATCCCTTCAGAGTGCTGTTACGGGAAAGATGCGTTTGGTGGTGGCATCATGCTGGAGGTGGCAGAAATGGCAGAGGATGATCCTTTGGATCTGGAGGCCGGTGGGGTGGAAAGTGAGGACAAGGGGAACCCTGTCACGGTTCTGGAAGGGAGGGGAAGGGGTAAGGGCAGAAGTACAGGAAATGGGTAGGACATGGTCGAGGGCCCGGTCAACCACAGTGCAGGAGAATCATCGATTGAGAACGAAGGAAGACGTATCAGAAATGCTCTTGTGGAATGTTGCATCATCAGAACAGATGCGTCACAGACCTGAAATGTTAACTCTGTTTCTCTCTACTGTTACAACCGAGGTTGGAGGAGTGCACTGCTTCCCTCTAGTCCCACTACTCCACTGGTAACAACATATATTTAAAAATATTTAACCAGTTACGGATATGGCCAATTCTACACTTTTATCTATCTGTTTCAGAATACAAATCCACCAACCAGGTTTCTTTAATAAACAAAATTATTAATTTATTATAAAACAAGACTCATTCAATAAAAATGCACAGCTTATTAACACACAGGTTGAAATATAAAAGTATAAATATATTCCCTTCTAAATAACCCAACACACACACACAGGTTAAAGGAAAAAAATAAGGAAGCTTTCTCTGCAGAGATCAACTTTACAAAAACAAAAATAGTTTGGCCAAATACTCGTTAATTCTTGCAGGAAAAAAGGATAAGATATGAAATTTTCAAAATGACTTTTGATCTGGCGTCCTGGTACACGTAGACATATGTAGTTGTCACTGGGATCTTTTCAGAAGCAGTTCATTCAGGAGATGTTGAGGAGTAGTCTTGCAGACTTTTTGGGAGATTTACTGCATCAGTGGATTCAGCTATCACACTGGATTCTCAGAAGGTTTTTAAAAACAGGTGGTAAAGGATGAGTTGGGTGGCTGCTCTCTTAGCAGGATATACATCTGCCCTACAAACAATACAAAAAAGAAACCAAAACTCCTGACTGCCATAAATTTAGACATGTGACTTCTCTGTAAACAACTCCAAATAGTTCCATAGGACATAAGGTTCCCGCAGTTTATTTAGCTTCAGACATGTGACTTCTAGTAAGTATTTGTTTTTAAACAAAGTCCCAAGTGTCCTTTAAAAATAAAAGTCCAGCATCTCCTCAGGTATTTTCCACAGTCTTTTAAACACAAGTCCTCAAAAAATATTAAAACAGGAAGCATGTCCATGACACCACACAGATGCTGCCAGACCTGCTGAGTATTTCCGACACTTTCTGTTCTCATTTCAGAGTTCCAGCATCCACAATATTTTGCTCTTATTTTGATTTTGGATGGGGACTGGGGACACCATTCAATGAAGAAGCGAAGGGCCCTCAGATCATCTTGTTGGGTGATGGGGGTGTATATTGCACTGTCCTTGTGGAGACAGAATTCATCTTTACATGGAGAACACCCTCCATTGTGTTACATGGCACTACAATTGTGCTAAATAGTATAAATTCAGAACAGATCCAGCGGCTCAAAACTGGGCATCCATGAGGTGCTGTGGGCCATCAGCAGCAGCAGAATTGTATTCCACCACAATCTGCAACTTCACAGCATGGCATATCCCTCACCTACCATTACAATCAAACCAAATGATAACCCCATTCAATCAGGAGTGCTGACAAGCATGCCAGAAGAAGCACCAGGCACACTAAGAATGAGGTGCCAACCTGGTAAATCCAAAACTGGGACTACATGCATGTTAAACAGTAGAAGCAGCATGCTACAGATAGAACTAAGCAATCCCAGAACCAATGGATCAGATCAAAGCTCTGTAGTCCTGCCATATTCAGTCTTCAATGTTGCTGGACAATTAAAATAACTAACGGGAGGAGATGGCTCCATGAATATCTTCAGCCTCAGTGATGACAGAATTCAGCAGGTGAGTGCAGAAGACAAGACTAAAGCATTTGCAACCATCGTCAACCAGAATTGCCTCCTCGAGGTCCCCACCATCACAGATGCCAGTCTTCAGCCAATTCAATTCACATCAAGCAATGACTGACTGCACTGGATATAGCAAAGGTAATGGGCCCTTACAACATCCTGGCTATACTGCTGGAGACTTGTGCTGCAGAACTAGCCGTGACTTTAGACAAGCTGTTCCAGTATAGATACAACACAGGTGTAATGCCCAGTAAAGATGTCATATTCCTACTTTTAAGATACAAACGTTATTCAAAGTGAACTCTTTAAAACTGACTTTACCTTTAAAACAAAAGGTTTGCTTTTGGTTTGCTCCAAAAGCTGATCACCGAAGGCCAGACAACCTGGCCTGTGTATTTGAACACTGCCTTCTTGTTTGTTAAGGACAAAAGGATACATTCCAGGTTAAGAGGTGTCAATCACACCCATCCTGAAACCATCAAGAGACATTCCTAAATTGAACGGGTTCTTCTTAAACAAAGAAGGTATGAAGTAGGCACATCATAAGATTACACTCATCCAGACATTAATGGATGGCCATGGATTCCACATTCTGGTTCACTGTGTGGTCACACCAGGGAATAAAAACCATATGTCAGGTACCAGAAATGCTAATGATGAACTGTGACCTTAAAAGGCAACCCTCTGGAGAGGCAGGCAGTGATCACAGGAACATCACAAAAAGCCTACCTAGCCAAGAACTGTGAGGGATCCATCAAAAACAAGGAAGGAGCCCTGAGGCTAATTTTACACTTTAACTTGGTGCAGCAGGGAACTGAAAGTGACCCACCACTTCCAATCTGAAGCCTTAACCACCAGAAATCTACAACAGGTCAACAAGTCAAGACTACAAACAAACCAGGTCTGCATCTTTAAGAGAGACTGTTCTACTTAGAAGATTCAACAGGTTTACTGTAAACCACAAACACCTACCACACCTTGAACCCTTACCTTTTGCCATGTATTTATCTTCTCTTGAGATGCATGTGAGAGTGAATGCATGCATGAGTGCTGTTGCAATCATTTCGGGGAATGTATATTGTTCAATAAATAGTTAATCTTCTGTTTTAAACCTACAGGAAAACTTGTCACTGTCTGTTTATTTGGCAAGAAAAACTCATCATTTTGAACAAAACATAATGGCGGTCAGTTGGGAGATGAACAATGGGATCCACCCACATGCCTTACCACCTGTCCATAATATTGCCATCTACCTGACAATATGGAAAATTGCCCAGGTATTGTTAGTTGTATATCAACTGTGTTGAATTGTATGCAGGTGGTGGGCATTAACTTGAGATTCACCAGCACCTACAAAAATAGGCACAGACTAAAACTGTGGTTGTTGGGTTAGGAGGTAATGTGTAACTCTAAATAAATATAAAAGTATGTAAAGATTGGCTCTAGTTCTATTCTCCATCAACTGCCTTTCTGGAATAGAACAGGTATGTCTTGTCCACATTAGACAAATCCAATCTGGCCGAACACCATCCGATCAGCCCACTTTCAATCATCAGTAAAGTGATGGAAGGTGTCATTGACAGTACTTTCAAGTGACACGTACTCACCAATAACCTGCTCACCGATGCTCAGTTTGGACTCTGTTACAAAGGTTTTATTTTTGTACTCAGAATTTAGAATTCTGTGGGTTTAAAAAAAAACTGAGAAAAGGATTTTTTGCTTAGTGAAAGACACCTGCAAAATAATTGGAATTCCTGCAATGTTTTGAAAGGAAGTTCAGAACAAGAGTTGAACTTTATGGATGTTTTAAAGGAAGCTGAACTTGGACAAGGACAAGCCAGCAATTTCAAGGAATCCTTTCTTCAGAGCAGCTTTTGAACCGGGGGAGATACGGTGTCTGGACATGTGACCATGTTCAGGAAGGTTCTTTTTCACCTTGGACCCTTTAAAAGGCCTGTGAATTGGACAAAGGGCAGGCATTTGAAATCTTTGCTTTGACCTGCTTGTAGAAAGAGAGAAACGACCCAGAAAAGTGTTGTTACCTCTCTCTAAAGGAGACTTGCATCTCTTGAAAAGGAATCCTGCATTTGAAAGGTGGCAGATTCCTATTGCCTCCAGTCTCTGAAGAATTCCTGCATCCAGTGAGGTTTGGGCTGCCTCCTGTGTTCTAACAAATACTGAAATCTGAAGAATTCTTCTACTGATAGACTGCTGCTTCAAAACCCAACAGACCTGTTGCTGCACCCTGATGGAAGACCTATGTGATGCCTGCTGCGGTTAAATTGCCGTGAATGCCTGACCATCACAGACTGTTCATCAACCTCGCCTGGAGAGACTTCAAGTGGCATCCGACTATTCGATTCTGGAACACTACACCATACCAAAAACATCCTACTAGAACATGAATCTCAATTATTTTTATTATTCCTTCTATTCCTAAGAAACAGCTGTAAACCAAAAATCCTTTTCCCGGTTAACCAGTTTCCTTTTGAATGTATGTGTATGTGCTTGAGGGTTAAGATTTATCTCATTAGAGTTAAGACCTATTATTTCTTTTCTAATAAATAGTTAATGTTGTTGTTTAAAGAAACCTGGTTTGGTGTGATTTAGTCTGGGGGAAAACACAGTATTTAATTTGGCTATTCTTCGGTAGGTGGGAAACTTAATTTGATATGCAATGACCTATGGAGTAGTGGGACTGAATTAACAGTGCATTACTCCCATCTTGGTTGTTACAGGCTCCACCAGGATCACTCAGTACAAACCTCAGCACATTTTTCATCCAAACATGGACAAAAGAACTGAATTACAGAGATGACGTTAAAGTGACTCCCCTTTTAACATCAAGGCAGTATTTGACAGAGTGTGGCACTCAGAAGCCCTGGCAAAACTGAAGTCAATGGGAATCAGGGGAAAGAGTCTACACCTGCTGAATTCATACTGAGCACAATGGAAGGTGATAGTGCCTGTTGGGAGCCAATAATCTCAGTCCTGGGACATTACTGTATGAATTCCTCAGGGCAGCATCCTAGGCCCAACCATGTTCAGCTGCTTCATCATTGACTTTCCCTCCATCACAAGGTCAGAAGTGAAAATGTTTGGTGATAACTGGACAGTGCTCAGTTCCATTCACAATTCCTCAGATACTAAAGCAGTCCATGTCCACATGCAGCAAGACCTGGACAGCATTCAGGCTTAGGCAGCTAAAAGACAAGTAGCATTCATGCCACACAGGTGCCAGGCAATGACCATCTCCAACAAGAGAAAGTCTAGCCACTTCTCCTTGGTATTCAATGGCATTACAGTGACTACATCAAAATCCTGGGGGTCACCATTGATCAGAAACTTAACTGAATCAGCCATATGAATACTGCAGCGGCATGAACAGCTCAGAGTTTGGGTATCTTGCAGCAAGTGACTCACCTCCTCACCTTCTCCAAGAACTTTCCACTAGCTGCAAGGCACAATCAAGGGTCTAATGGAATACTTGCCTGGGTGGGTACAACTCCAACAACACTTAAGAAGCATGATACCATTCAAGACAAAGCAGGCTGTTCGAATGGCACCCCATCCATCACCTTTCACACATCCACCGGTACAATGTGGCTACAATGCCAAGGATTCTTCAACAGTACCTCCAAACCCATTACCTCAAACACTGAGAACTACAAGGGCAACAGGCAGATAGGAACACTACCACCTCCATGTTCCCCTCCAAGTCATACACCATTCTGACTTGGAAATATATTGTCATTTATTCATCGTCACTGGGTCAAAATCCTGGAATATAAAAGCAATGTGAGAGTACATTCACCATATGGACTGCAACAGTTTAATCACCACCTTCTCAAGGGCAATTAAGCACAGGCACTAAATGCTGGCTGGCCAGCAATGCCGACATCCCATGAATGAATTAAAAATAAAAGATCTGGTTTATGCAGCCCTCCGTGGCAAAAGGCAGTCAGAGTGCCCAAAAATTGGCATGACCAGCCAAAAAAAGTTGCAGGACCATCTCAGGTACTAGCTAGAGAGGTTAAGGGTTACTTGAATCCCAAATGGTGTCCAATGAAACCCAGAAGCTAATTAGGACACTAAGGGAGTGAAATACCACGGGACTGCTCCCACTTAGCCACAGTAACCTCAGCAGAAGAGCCTCAAAAATGCTGAGAAAAATGGGATAAACAGCGTTTACAGTGAACTATTGTGAGAATGCCGAAAAAATTCACCCCCTAAGTCTTTCCACTAAAAAGTCACTTAGAAGCAATTACAGGTTATAACTTGTCTGATATGGTATCGGTGGTGACTGAATGTCAATGGGATAGAAACCTTTTCTGTTCATGGAGGTCATAGTAACATTCCAAGGGACCTAGGTGTTGCCAATGACTCCCTGTACTTTGGAAAATCCTCTGGTATGTGAAATTAGGTATTTCTTTCATGTTGCTGTTCCTGTTAATTTGTAATGGAGATAAAAATGTTGCCCATTGTATTGAACAATGCATCAGCCACCTGCTTGATTGATCTGTGAACAGCAGGTGTCCCCTTCCAGTGCTAACATGGAAGGAGCTAGAGGTGTAACACTGAAGGCTGTAGTCACCTTGACTTCCACTGGCAGTGCTATCTCGAGATTGACTGCAGGTTTTCTTGAGAGAGAAGGGACAGCTCTGAAACTGCATGTCTAACCCCAGTGAGGCAGTTCTTCTCCATCATTGCCAAGCACCTATGAATGGGCCTGTAAATATAATTGGTGGCATATTGATGTATGTGGCAAGTTTCTGGTTCCATTTGATGTCCCTGGCATCCCTTCTTTGTTCTTTATCCTATTACATTACATCAAATGAGAAGGTGGTATTGAAATAAATCGCCTTAACTTACGATGGCAGCAGAAAGAAATGAACCCTATAGCTTTACAGGAATTCTTCCCAACAGAAGAGACCCTTGCTGATCTTTAACACATAATTGAAATAGGTGAGATTAGCGCACTGCACAAGCAGTTGGGAAAACCACAGGCTTCCTTCCTTAATACCTGCACTGCCAATAATTTAAACGTGTAATGAGTTCTCGCACACTGTGCAACAGAATGCACCACAGCAGGCAATCAGATCAGGAAATCGCTAAGAAGTACAGAGCGGATGGGAAGGGAGACAATCTTCTACCTCCACTCGTGCAATTCCTGCTGGTAAGAGCACATTTGCTGACAAGAATTTCCAGATTTGTAACTTAGTGCAGAACCAACAAAGAAACTAGTTTTTGTATAGGACCTGTAATATATAAAAATGTTCCAGGAAGCTACACTGAGACATAAGAAATGATACTTACTCACTAATAACCTGATCACTAACGCTCAATTTGCGTTCCACCAGGATCACTCAGCTCCAAACCTCAGTGCAGCTTTTGTCTAAATATGGGTAAGAGAGCTGAATTGCAGAGGTGAGGTGAGAGTGATTGCCCTTGACATCAAAGCAGTATTTAATTGAATATGGCACTCAGGAGCCCTAGCAAAATTGAAGTCAATGGGAATCAGGGGAAAGATTCGACATTGGCTGGATTCATACTTAGCACAAAGGAAGATGATGGTGACACAGAGACATAAATAAGAAATGATCACAAGCCAAAAGTTGATAATGGGGTGTGTTGACCAAAAGCTTTTAGCTTTATGGATGTTTTATGGATTTTTTATGGAGGATCTTCAGCACTCGCGTGCATCTCATGTACCCCCAACACCATTACCCTCCTCCATCTTAAAATCGGGGTCAACATTTCAGACTCATCAGTCAGGTGAAACAAACCAAACCAGCAACATTTCCATCTGACTGGAAGAAAGTATGCCAAGGATGTCAAATAGCTAATCTCAGTATTAATTGTTAACTTTTTCATGTGGGATGCTATTATTTAAATAGTATTGAAAACACCGATTTTGTAAGCAGTTCCAGAATGAAATCTATAAAATTCTGCAAACTGCAGTGCTGTCAGGAAATTGCCATGGAAAGGCATATATCTTTTAGTTTTATTGACCCCCAAATCCAAACACGGACAAAGAAGTTGAATTCCAAAGGTGATGTGAGAATGACTGCCCTTGACATCAAGACAGCATCTGTCTGAGTGTAATATCAAGGAGCCCTTGCAAAATTGAAATCAATGGGAATTAGGGGGGGGAGACTCTCCACAGGTTGGAAGCATGCCTAGCACAAAGGAAGACGGTGTGGCTGTTGGAGGCCAAACATCTAAGCCCCAGGATATTGCTGTAGGAGTCCCTCAGGGCAGTGTCCTAGGCACAGCCAGCGTCAGCTGCTTCATCAATGACCTTCCCTCGAACATAAGGTCAGAATTTGTGATATTCACTGATGATTGCATGGAGTTCAATTCAATTTGCAACTCCTCAGTCTGTGCCTGCATGCAGCAAGACCTGGACAATTTTCAGGCTTGGGCTGATAAGTGGCAAGTAACATCTGTGCCACACAAGTACCAGGCAATGACGATTTCCAACAACAGAGAATCTAACCACCTTGCCTTGTCATTCAATAGCAATACCATCGCTGAATCTTCCACCATCGACATCCTAGGAGTCACCATTGACCAGAAACTTAACGGGACTAGCCACATAAATGCTGTGACTATATGAGCAGGTCAGAGGCTGGATATTCTGCAGCAAGTGACACACTTACTGTCTTTCCAAAGCCTTTCCACCATCTACAAGGCACATCAGGAGAATGATGAAATAGTCACTACTTTCCTGGATGAGCGCAGCTCCAACACCACTCAGGAAGCTCGACATTATACAGGACAAAGCAGCCCGCTTGATTGGCACTCCATCTACCATCTTAAACATTCATTCGCTCCACAACCAGCACACCATGACTGCAGTGTATACCATCTACAAGGTGCACTGCAGCAACTCGCCAAACCCTTCACCTCTACCGTCTAGAAGGACAAGGACAGCAGGCGCATTGGAACATCACCACCTGCAAGTTCCCCTCCAAGTCACATAACATCCTGTCTTAGAAATACATTACCATTCCTTCATTGTTGTGGGTCAAAATCCTGCAACTTCCTACCTTAAAGCACTGTGGGAGTACCATCAACACATGGACTGCAGCGGTTCATGAAGGTTGCTCACCATCATCTTCTCAAAGGCAATTAGGGATGGGTAACAAATGACGACCTTGACAATGACACTCACATTCCATGAACGAATAAAAAAAAGGTATATGGCGAGCAACTGAGGAGGAGGAGCAGGAGGAAGTGGAGGAAGAAGAGAAAGTGGAGGATAAGGGGTAGGGAGGAGGCCCCTTTGTGGCCTGGCTGTCCATAATTGGCTTATTCAACTGCAATACCAGTGAATGCAATGCCAATTTCCCATTTACCAACTCTCCAACTCCTTGCCTTCCCTCTGTTACTGACCATTACAGTGTCTGCTTGGCCACAATGCTGAAATAAAAAGTATCACAAAATAAACATTCCAAACCGACTTTATCAATCAAACCAAGCAATATTCTATACAAAAATCAACTAATCACCCTTGTGCATTTGGGCCTTTGCTCCTATGCAGTTCTATCCCGGTGGCTGCTGCGTGGCTGGTGGATGGCTGCTGACTTTCAGTGGGGAAGGCTGCAGATGGCCTTGCAGGAAGATCTCAAGAAGCTCTGACCCTAGAAGTTCCACCTTCAGACTGCACCACCACAGCAGTTTGGGCTGGTTGGTGACAAGCAAAAACAAGAGCACTGGCAACATGGCAATTGTGGGAGGACGAATGAAGCTAACATGAGAGAAGACAGCAAAGTTCATGCTCTACGGAACCACTGTCACTCCAACGGGACGGTGCCTCAACAATGCGAGCAGTGTGTGTGAGGACAGATTGTTGGGCTGCTGTGATACCCTCGAAGCCCTTTGCACACTGTAATCCATAGCCATGATGACAGCAGTCTGAGCTTGCATGGCAGCAAGATGAACCTGCATGACTTCAGTCTGAACTTCTACTACTCAAACATTGCATGGCTTCTTCTGGGCAGCAATGGAAGCAAAGACATCAGCCATTAGATGTTCCATTATGGTTGTGTCCACCAGTGTGCTCATGGAATTTGCCACCACTTCCACATTGGAAAGAATGGGCTCCAAGATCTGCACAAAACCCTATGGCAAAAGTTGGTGCCAGACTCCTCCATGTTCCATGGCATTGGCAGCAGGCTTTCTGGCAGGCCTGTCAATGTACCAAGCATTGGTATGCATACCCATCAGTCTTTTCTGTTGGCCGCCCCACTGAAGTCCTTATTTGAGTCCTCTGCAACAGAACGTGTGTGCAACCTCACCCTACCAAGATAGTGCAGTGAGATAGTTTTTAGGAACATTCAAAACATAGTTAATTGCTAGATTATGTTAGGACAAACACTAGGGGGAAAGTTTTATTCCCCCAAATGACCTTTTCTCACCTTTCTCACTTTTCTCATCCTTATTTTCAAATCCCTTCATGGCCTCACCCCTCCTTATCTCGTAACCTCTACAACATTCTGAGATCTGCGCCCCTCCAATTCTGGCAGCCTAAACATTTTCATCACTCCAGAATTGTCAGTCCTGCCTTCAGCTGCCAAGGCCCAAAGCTCTAGAATTTCCTTCCTAAACCTCCCTATTTCTCTTTCTTCCTTTAAGACACTCCTTAAAACCTGCCTCTTTGACCAACTTTTTGGTCATCTGCCCTAATATCTTCTTTGTGCCTCAGTGTCAAATTTTGTTTGCTCAGGCTCCTATGAAACACCTTGGGACATCTTACCACATTAAAGACACTATATAAACACAAATTATGGGTATTGTTAATATTAATTTCAATTACATTTTTAAATAATAGTATAATGTTCTTTTTTATAATAATGCTTACCTATAAATCTTAATTAGATTTTTAATAAATTGGATTGCTAGACTGACACTGCAGTAGTCAGAGAGGTGCTACAAAAAAGAAACCTAGTTTAAAGCACATCTTTTTGAATTGCTTAAAATATTTGTAAGTAAGTTAAAATCTGTATACATATACATATTCAAAGTAGCAAATAATGAGCTGGATTTTGTGGTCAGAAGTGAAGCGACAGCACTCACCCTGACCTGAAAAAAAACTGCATTGATTTCCCTTCTCCCGACAGTAGTTTGAATCTGGTGGCAAGTCAAGTGGATTTTCAGGCATCCAGCAGTAGTCATGTCAACAAGCAGGGTAAGCAGCCAATCACACCAAAGTATTCTCATAGACTGTAAACCAGGAAGTTCGAATGAAAGGTCCCAGACCTGAAACGTTGTGCTGGATTTTCAAATGCCACTGGGTTTGGTATCGGGTACGGACGCAATTTAAGAATCACTATCTTGGAGGACATCTTTGGATCCTGACACTTCTGGGATAGACTACAATTTTCAAAGTGAGGCTGGAGGGAAGAGGGAACCTGCTTATCTCCAATTAACAAGCCATTAAGCTCCTAGGGGAGCTTGTTAAAGAGCTGGGAAGGTTGGGACCGGAATTTTCAATTTGGATTCCGCCCAGTCCCCACCCCGGCGGCATTTCAGGTCTGGGACTTTTCATCAGGACTCCCTGGTTTGTAGTCTGTGCACAGCTGTCAGGTTCACAGTGGGGCGAAAGGAAACTTTTTTATCAGGTTAAAAATTATGGGGCTGTCACGCCAGATCATGCACATTACCTTAGATTTGGATGTTTGCCCACTGTCTTATTGTTTTATGTTATTGGCCCTCTAAGGAGCTGCCTGTTCTCTTCAACAAGGCAGCAGCAGGCCCCATTATCACTGCCATTTGCCTTTGCCACTCACACTCTGCAGGCAGCTCCTGCCTCCTGGAGATGCTCAGTGTCACCAACTGGGTGCCAAGCTCACCTCATGCCCAATTAGGGCATTTAAATTTTCAAATAGCTTTGCATGAGTGGTACAGTTGAGGCACAGGGTCAGGACCCAGAAATTATCCGGGCGTTGGGTTCCCAACCTCATTTTGAAAATCTGGCCCATTAACTCTGCTTCTCACTCCACAGATGCTGCCTAACCTGCTGAATAATTTCAGCATTTTCTGTTTTTATTTCAGATTTCTAGCTCTGCAATATTTTGCTTTGTTAAGGAAGTTAAAAACACTGATTATCCTTCACTTATAATTTAAATTTTCATATAGCAAAACAAATGATTATGATTGGATTAAGATAAAAGCTAAAATATCAAACTTTTAAAAAATTATTTTAAAAATAAATGCAATTTTTATCCGAATGGAGAAATTTAGCATTTCACCAATATAAAATTAGCTTTTCAGACTGAGTGAAGGTATCTAATAATAATTATGAAGTTAGTACGCCATTAAAAATCCAATTACACCTCATTCAACAAGGTGTAACTTTCTCAAGGGTTTTTGCAGCAACATTAACAGCATAAAAGTCGAAGTTTTCATCAATTCACTGATTGTTTAGGGATTGCCCTCTGTGGGGCCTCAACAGCGAACCCTCTGGAGGAGCACAGAGTCTCTGACAGCAACTTCTCGCCTTCAGTATTAATCTGCGTGTGTGTGAACTTCCGATGTTGATGTCAGTTTGACTGGATTAACGACCATGAATGCTGACAGTTTCACAGTCTCATGACTGTGACCACTGCAAAATCCAAGCCAATATGCATGAAAGTGATTGTGGGCTTAATGGGCTGTTTGTAATTGCAAATGCATAAGTAAACCAGTGGCACAGTTCTGATGGTAGCTATAGTTGGATTAGTTAGATTAGAAACTAACAACCTCTGCATAGATAGTCGAGTACCATAAGAACTAGGCTACTTTAACTGCTTGATATAACCATTCTGAATCACATAGCTATGGAAAGAACTTCATTTCTCCATTTCTCCTAAACCTAAAGGTACAACAGCACAGCAGCAGGAAGTCTGTAGAAATTCAGGGCCCTAATCTCCTTTCCTACTAGCTAAGCTAACCAAAAGGATACAGCCCCATGCCACCATTTCTTTATTTTGTACAATCATCCATTACAGAGACTATTAATGTTCATTCTTTCTTTTTTGTCTATTCTATTGTGATCTGATTTATGTCACACCCTACTCCTTTTCACTTGGCAGGCTTTCAGTCCAGGTTTCTTGGAGCTGATACTCTAACGAAAATGAAGTTGGGCAACCCAGTCACCAAACTCAGGACCTGGTGATCATAGATATGAAAACTGGCAGTGTTCATACAGCTTTATATTATTGACTGAGGATAAACTGAATACCATGGGGAAAAACAGGAGATAAGTAGCATTTGCTGTATTTGTTGGCTATTCAGCAATAAAACGTGGATACAATAGGCATTACAAACCTAATGGAGGATAACCTCCATTAATAATATCTATCCACTCTACTAATCACTTGAATGTGTGATTCTCAAATAGGTCAACTATTTGAGGTAGATGTTCCTGGCCCTATACCTAGGTGCACTGAATCATCTATAAGGGAGTCCACCTGATTTAAATGAATAAATAAAAATTGAGTGGGCTCCATCATAGCCACTTGCTCCTCCCTATCCAGTTTTCCTGCATTCGTTGCACCTATGTCATGCAATACACTTAGACACAAAACAGATAAATATTACCTTGCTAAATCTTGGGAATTTGGATCCCATAGCCCAGCATTCCACTATTCCAGCATGGCAAGAACTTGCTGTAAGGGATACTTCATTATGGTTAAAAGGTCAAAAATGAGGTATCTCTAAGTCTCGAATGTTGTTTCCAGCTTTTAGAAGCCTGGCTTAAGTGTGCCAGACCCACGAACCCAGAGAATCTATTTTGCTTATGTTATGGCCACGTGGTGCGATGTGAGTGGTTCCCACTGTTCAACTCATCACCTGACCACAGCAAGTGTCTTTTATTATTCGGGTTTAACCCCTTTGGTGTTTTATTTGTCAAATAAGAAGACAGCGACAAGTTTTCTTGTAGATTTAAAAACAGAAAATCAATTGTTTATTGATCAATACACCTTATCCCAAAATTGTCACAACTGTATCCACTCATGCATTCGCGCGCACACACACACACACACAAAGAGACAGATAGGGAGGGAAAAGGAGAAAGTAATTTTTTTGGGGGGGGGGTGGGTGGAGATCACAATAAACTTGTTGAATTCTTTGGGAAACCGAGTTATCGTTGGCTGCAGGTCTGAAATGATTGAAAGTTCAGTTTTATTTTACTTTTATTTGGAGATACAGCACTGAAACAGGCCCTTCGGCCCACCGAGTCTGTGCCGACCATCAACCACCCATTTACACTAATCCTTCATTAATCCCATATTCCTACCACATCCCCTCAATTCCCCTACCACCACTAGGGGCAATTTATAATGGCCAATTTATCTATCAACCTGCAAGTCTTTGGCTGTGGGAGGAAACCGGAGCACCCGGCAGAAACCCAAACAGTCACAGGGAGAACTTGTAAACTCCGCACAGGCAGTACCCAGAATCAAACCCGGGTCGCTAAAGCTGTAAGGCTGCGGTGCTAACCATTCTGCCACTGTGCTGCCCCAGTTGAAGATGGTGAATCACTTCTAGTTCCCTGCTGTCTGGTATAAATGTAGAATTCCACAACAAGGCATGTGCTTTAGGGCCTGTTCCTGTGCTGTAATTTTCTTTGTTCTTTTAGGCGACAGGTTTAGATAGAGGATCTGGATTGGCGCATGCTTGGAGGGCCGAAGGGCCTGTTCCTGTGCTGTAATTTTCTTTGTTCTTTGCCTTCAGGTTTACTGCAAAACAAGCTGCTGGATGTTGCTTTGTCGCTCTCTCTTTCTCTGGAGTCTCTCTCTCTCTAGATTTTCTTTTTGAAGGTAAAGCTGTGTTACTTCTCACCTCCTGGTGGGAGACGCTTTGGTCTTTTCCTCATGGTGATCACACAATGGCCCAGGACATGGCTACTTCACATGTTCTTTGTTTCAGAAGTAGATATTCAATTCTGGAATGTTTTAGGATGGGTGCAATTGACACCACTTAGCTTTGAAGATTTTTCCTTTGTCCCTGTCAGACAGTTTGAATCTACAAAAGTCAATCCCTTTTTCCTTCAGCAGCCATTTAGAACCATTGTCCACATTTTTTAATAAAGGTTAATTTTTAAAAGATAGTCAGTTTTTATAACTCTTCAGATTTAGTCCATAATTCGTATCATCACACTTCTTTTGTGCATGATATTTTAAGTTGAAGTAGAAGAGGGCTCTTGGCTCCCTAGCTGCCAAGAGTATCCCAAGGCCATTTACATTTTTATTTCTGGGAGGTCAATAGATTGCCAGTTTTTCCTGGGGGGGAATGACATCTAAGTCAACTGATAAGCCATATTCATATGGAGCTGAACTGCATAGCATGAAGTGACCATTATGGATGCTTTCCTGGCTGATGCAATCATTTTTTCCCTGGGTGTTCTCTCATGCAATGGAGAATTTCTAACTAAGTTGGTCAGTTGCAAGAATCTGCTGCTTAACCACTCCCTCAACTACACCTTTGATGCCAATGTCCCCAGCAAAAAGCTTTACTCTCTCCCCATCCTCCCTGATACCCTCTCTGAACACATCTCATCCATGAGACCCACCTCCTGCTCTCTTTCCCCAGTCTCATTAAACTGCTAACCACTCATTTCTCTTCCTGGTTCTCATGCTAGATGACATTGCAAATGGTTCCCTCTCCTCAGGTACTGCCATTCTCCCTTTCAAAACCACCACCATCATCCCTTCCTCAAAAATCTCATCCTTATGTTTAAATCCCTTTGTGGTTTCACCCAACCCTATGCCTGTAACCTCCTTTAGCCCTGCAGCCCAGCTTCCAGAACTTAACATTCTTTAGATACTGGACTCTTGTGCATTCCCTTTTCCCTTTGCCCCTCCATTGTCAACTAGATCTTCAGCTACCAAAACTTCATACGCTGAAATTCCCTCCCTAACACCCCTCCACCTCTCTACTTCCATCTCTTTTAAATCCATCCTTAAAGAGCAAATCTTTTACCCAGCTTTAAAATCTCCTTTTGTTCAGCATCTGTTTGTTTGATTACAACTCTGTTAAGTGCCTCAAGATATTTGTCAGTGCTAATGGCATACTACTGCTGGTGGCTGATCACAGGAGGAAGTAATGGTTTAGTATGGGCTCACATGTTCCAGTCCTTGACTGACTTAAAGGCCTAGTGCATGGATAAACTATGGACACAATAACTGGCAGGCAAAATGTACTAAGGATATTCTTGATCCATGAAGCATAGCTAGAGATTTAAATAAGCATAAATTAGCATTCTGTTGTGCTCCTAGCTGGATTAGAGAATTGCACAGTCTATTTCGACATTCTTTGCCTGTCATTTAGATCATTATATGCCTCTATATAAAATGTGGTTTTCAACAAATATGGCATCAAATGATTAGACACTTCAAAAAAATCTAAATGCTTTTCTTATCAAGGGCAGTGAAGCAGCAACGTTGAGTCCATTTGTTACAGTTTCACTGTTAATTTAAAAATTAAACTATTTGGCCTCTTAAGCTGCTTTTGAATGTTTACCCTCTTTTGATGTCTCCATCTGTTCCTTGCTCTTAGTAAACCTTTTATTAATCATCCCAAATCCTGGGCTGGATTTTATTCTGTTCCAGGCTTCGGAGTCTGTGTCAGGGGTTGCCTGAAGATGCCTCCGGCACACACCCCAACGCTGGGAGGGCCCAGCCTGATATTATCAGCAGCAGTGAGGTCTCATGGCAGCCCCCTACCACTCAACGACAGGACCTTCATTTGAATATTTAAATAAATTAAAATTAATGATACTTACGTCGCCGCCTGCTGTCCCGCTGCGATCTTCGGCCCAGTGGCCGGCAATCCTGTATCTTCGGATCCGGGAAAATGAGGCGCCACACTGGTGGGAAAGAGGTAGGTTTATCAGTGCAGTGGGGGGGGGGGGGAAACAGGGTCAAAGTATCTTGATTGGGGTAGGGGATGGTGGAAAGGCTTTGAGGTTAAAGTTTATGCAGTTTTTGGGGGGGGCGAGGAAGGTCTCATGGACAAGCTAAGTGTTTTGGGCTGGAGAAGAGGGCAAATAATTAAATTGTTATTGGTGGGGTGGGAGAGGGGCAGAAAAAATGTCTTTATTTTTATTTTCTTGAGTTTTAAATATTTAAATTTACCAGTAGGGCTCAAAGCCCTTTAAAAATGGCATCAACACCTGCGCACAGGCAACTGACACCATTGCCGGGGACAGACAGCCAGCCCTCGCCATGTGATAGGAGGGGGGGGGGGGGTGAAAGAGGGCGGCCTGCCCGACTATTTAAATGAGTCACTGCACGGAAGACTGAGACAGCTCCGCGACATGCCGTTCTCTTCATCCGCCGCCAACATCAGCGGCAGGCACAGAAGAGCTGCATTACTTTTTTCTAACTTCTCAGCATATATTACCTTCTGTTTCTAGTTATCAACCAACACACTGTCACTGCCTTTAACACTGTCATTACAGTGCCCTCTCCTGGCTGTTTGATTCTCCACCTTTTTCCATAGAAATAATATGAATTGACATTGAAAGGAGACAACTTTGAAGCTTAATTCTTTTCACTGTGACCTTTTTCTAGCAATTCACTTCTATTCTATTTAACACTTTTATGTACACCACGCAACAAAGCTCTTATTGCTTGACTCTGTATGGTCTGCTTTTAAATTGCAAAGAATATTGTACAACCACATTAAGCATCCATCCACTAATATTGTCAAAAGTAATTTTAAAACTTATAAATCTTAAACAGTAGGGTTCCTAAATATTAATGGAGAAATCCTGTGTGTCTTTTTTTTTGGTTAGATGATTGCAAAATGAGCATAGTAAATCATGTAAGTTATATTTTCATGTGTTACACCTTCTGAAATTGTTACACTAAACAACTCTGAACAAATATGCATATAAACAGATATCTAGGATTCTTCCAAATAAAGTTCTCCAATCTCTCTAGAATTCTCTTTTATACTTAATGGCCTTGAGATTCCTTCAGAGTTCCATTGGTCTTCCCAACTCCAGCAGAATCCCAAGGGAAACTATAAATGGTTAAAATCAGATGTTTACCATGTTTCCATCAGGGTTCCATCCATTTCCCACTGTAACACTGGCAGAAGACCAGTGGACCCCATGAAATTGCAGTGCCATGCCCTCTTTTCATATTAGGTTGGCTGAGTTTGCAAGCAGATCTAACTATCTTATGATGCAGCAGTTAAATTATATGTAATGACTGATCTCTGTCCCACATCAAATGGTGCTTCCTACAAGAACTCCCTTCCTCCATTTTATTAAGATCCACCATTTTTATTCAATTTTATATGGTTAACTGTATTGAATTTCAGTAAATTACCATTTATGCCATAATAGGGTGATTTAAGGTATTATAACTATTGACTAATGAAACAGCACAGTGGCGCAATGGTTAGCACCGCAGCCTCACAGATCCAGCGACCCGGGTTCAATTCTGGGTACTGCCTGTGTGGAGTTTGCAAGTTCTCCCTGTGTCTGTGTGGGTTTCCTCTGGATGCTCCGGTTTCCTCCCACAGCCAAAAGACTTGCAGGTTGATAGGTAAATTGGCCATTATAAATTGCCCCTAGTATAGGTAGGTGGTAGGGGAATATAGGGACAGGTGAGGATGTGGTAGGAATATGGGATTAGCATAAATGGGTGGTTAATGGTTGGCACAGACTCGGTGGGCCGAAGGGCCTGTTTCAGTGCTGTATATCAAAATCAAATCATAATCTGACATGAATAAATTAATTGTTGCTGAAGCAATTTATTTTACCTTCACTCAATTATTTTTGACTCTTAAAGATTGAGCTGAATTACCAACCACCCTGATGAATCAGTACTCCTCCATGTTGGAAGAAGCACTGAGGGTAATAGAATGTATTCTGGGTGGGGAACATCAATGTCCATCTCCAAGAATGGCTCAGTGGCACCACAACTGACCAAGCTGACTGAGTCCTGAAGGGCATATCTGCTGGACTGGACCTGCAGCAGGTGGTGAGAGAACCAACAAGAGAGAAAAACCGACTTGACTATGCCCTCAACAAACTACCTGTCATAGATGCATCTGTCCATGACAGTGTTGGTAGAAGTGACCACTGCACAGTCCCTGTGAAGGTGAAGACCTGTCTTCATACTGAGGATACCCACCATTGTGTTGTGTAGCAACACCACCGTGCTAAATGGGATAGATTCAGAACAGATCTAGCTGCTCAAAATTGGGTATCCATGAGGCATTGTGGGCCATCAGTAGCAGCAAATTGTATTCAACCACAATCTGTAACCTCATGGCCGAGCATATCCCTCACTCTACTATTAAGCCAGGTGATCAACCCTCATTCAATGAGGAGTGCAGGGGAGCATGCCAGGAGCAGCACCAGATATACCTAAAAATGAGGTGCTACATGCATGCTAAACAGCTGAAGCAGCATGTGATAGAGTTGTGTGATCCCGTAACCAAAAGTTGAGATCAAAACTCTGCAGTCCTACCACATCCAGTCGTGAATGGTGGTGGACAATTAAACAAGTAAGCAGAGGAGGAGGCTCCACAAACATCCCCTTCCTCACTGATGGGGGAGCCCAGCATGTCAGTGCAAAAGACAAGGCTAAAGTATTTGCAACCATCAGCCAGAAGTGTCGAGTGGGTGATCCATCTCGACCTCCTCCTAAGGTCTCCAGTATCACAGATGCCAGTCTTCAGCCAATTTGATCACTCTACATGATACAAAAGAAACTGCAGATGGCACTGGATATAGTAAAGGCTATGGGCTCTGAAAACAATCCAGCAGTAGTACCAAGGACTTGTGCTCCAGAACTAGCTGTGCCCCAACCAAACTGTTCCAGTGCTGTTACAACACTGGCATCTGTTAAATTCCAGAAAGCTTGTTATGTAAATATAATGCTGGAACTTATATTTACTCACTTTCAGATTTATTGTGCAGAGAAAAAGGATTACAAACATTATAACTCCAAACTTCTCCCAGATCCAGTGAGTGTCTGCTTACAAGTGCTTATAAAACCCTAATTAATACCTTCACCTGCATATAATCAAACCATTGACACACAATTAACAACATCTACCTGTCAATGTGGAAAACACCTGTTGTGATACCACTTTAACAGTCTGAATACATTACACATCATTACAGGAAATGACATCAACCAACACATGTTGGTTGCTCAGTTGGAGCTGTTAGTCATTTGATCATATGTATTATAGAGCTCTCTTGT
Organism: Heterodontus francisci; assembly: GCF_036365525.1. Taxonomy (NCBI): domain Eukaryota; kingdom Metazoa; phylum Chordata; class Chondrichthyes; order Heterodontiformes; family Heterodontidae; genus Heterodontus; species Heterodontus francisci. The sequence continues at coordinate 84,187,145 of NC_090376.1, read as the reverse complement.
AATTTGTTACCTAATAATAAAGAACACACTCTTTCATTGCCTTTCAATCCAAGATTGTTTGATGCCTTATTGCTGAAGAAGGCAATACCATGATATGGTGGCAGTGTATGGTCTCTGAACATTTTCTAGTTTTAAGATCACCAAACACAATATGGTGGCAGCTTGTGGTTTCTGAAGCTGTTCAAGTTTTGGGCACACCATCCACATCTGGTAGCATCTAGGTGTAGTTGAAGACCACAGCATAGAGGTAGCAGAATACATCGAAGTAGCAGTACAGCAGAGAGGCTCAGCAGCGTTCATTGGGTACAGCAAATTCTCCCGTTGGAGTCCATCGGAGGTAGCAGTAATGACATAACACTGTCAGCTTCGACGATCATCTGCTGAATTTGGTGCTCAAGAGTAAGTGAGTACACAAACGGGGGTTGTTATTTTGACGAATGTCAGCGAGAAAAAGCAAGAATCGGGTGGAACGGGCTCGGGAAAGGTGAGCAGAGTCAGTTGGCATCGGGGCAGCAGAGCGGCACCGCCATTGCACGCTGTAATTTTTCCTGTCATAACTGCTTCATGGGCGGAGTCTCCCGATCACAATCAGAAAGCCCGCGCTGCAGGCACTGAACACAGGCTGAAGTCCGACACTGTGCGCACAGGAGACGTGCATTTTTTTTCCCTTCGGGGAAAGCCTCAGAAAAAAAAGGGTGTCATTTAAAGGGGAAAGCTCCAGCCAAGGATTCTTGCAGACCAGTAATTTGGCACTATGACTACCAAGTACCCATCAATGAATTGGAAAGCCCAAGACCTTCTCCATGAATTCCAACTTTTAAGGCAATGCATAGAGTTGTATTTCATGGATCTTGCTGTCACTGAGCTGGACAAGCAAGTGATCACAATAAAAATCACGATTGGCAGTGAGGGGCTGCATCGTATTAACACCTCAGGATTATCTGAAGCAGACCAGAGGGAGCCAGCGAGACTCTGGACTACACTGTTGGACCAACAGAAGGTCAAGATTAATTTTTGAATTCATCGTTTTGAACTAATGGCATACAGGCAGGAATCGAAGAAGACCATCGATCAATTCATGAACAAGGATAGGACTATGATTTTTCAGAAATGGAATTATCCGAAAGGATCATAGAATTTGTCATTGCATCTACTCCAATAGAAGCTTTTCAGGAAGAGCTACTAGACCAAGAAAAAGGATATCATATAGAAAGTCTCCTGAGAGAGGGTAAGAAATTTGAGACCATTGCTACAGTAGGCAGTATGTACGAGCACCTAGAGCAACAACCATAGGTGAGGTAACCAGATCACCTCAGCAAGACAAGCGGCAAGTGCGGACTGGTGCACCAACCAAGAAATTGTCCTGCTTACACAGAAAACTGCAAGGTGTGTGGCAAGAAAGGGCACTAGGCAAGACTGTGCAAGAGGTCTAGTACTGGAAAATCGGCCAGAAGCCACAGCAGACCACAAACTGACAAGAAACAAGCACCACCTTTGTGAGAGGAACAAGGATACATTCAGAAAAGGGCAATCCAAATGCAGACAATCCCACGAGATCAACAAGGACTTGTATCAAATAGAGACCCACTGATGGTGAGCAATCTTTTCACAAAGTAACAATTGCCCACCAGATGGACTCAGTTACTCGCAGGAAGCATTCACCACCATTGATATAATTTGCCCAGAGAAAGATGGACAGCACAATCTGCGACTCAAGATCGATACAAGATGGGAAGCCATGATACAACATACAAACGCAAGACTCGCTGCATACAACGGTACCCCAATCAAATGTAGGGGAGCACTAATGCTGGAATGTAGGTATGGAAACTCATTGTAGTCACAGCAAACATTCTACATTATCGATACAAACAGTTCAGCAGTTTCAAGGCGACCAAAATGTAGTAAGTTTCGAATGGTGACAATCCACGAGATCAGTAGTGTGTGCCAAGGTCAGACATTCAAAACAGGTGTGATCCCATTGAATCCATCCAAGATTTACAACAAATGTACCAGGATCATTTTGATACAGTGGGAATTTTCAAAGGAGTAATCACTTTACATATGAAAGATGATGCCATTCCTTCTATCGATCTACCAAAGAAATGTAGCATCCTTATTACGGACAAACTCAAAGCCAAGATGGAGACTATGAAGAAGCAAGAAATTATCAGGCGCGTTCAGAGGTACATGGATTGGTGCAGTTCTATAACAGCAGTGATTAAAAAACGACAACAACATCAGGGTATTCTTAGACCTTAGAAGTCTGAATCAGGCATTAAAACGATGTCCTCAATAAATCCTCACTTTGGAAGAACTTAATCCAAAGTTTGCAAAGAATAGATTCTTTTCCATGCTTGGTGCAAAGTATGTATATTGGTCAGTCCATCTCTCAAAGTTTGCATTTGGGAGATATTGTTTTTTGGGCCTAACGTTTGGATCATCAGTAAGCCAGGATTTATTTCAGCATCGTATGGATCATATGTTCCAGGGTGTGTCTTTACTGCTGACAATATAACAGTGATGGGCAGCACAAAAGAGAAGCACGACAGGAATCTGCACATCCTCATGCAAACTGCCAGAAGTGTGCCGTCAACACGAAACATATCAATTTTATTCATTTATATTTACACAGATGCAGGCATAAAACCGGATCCTGGCAAAGTGGAGGATATCCAGTCCTTGCCAAGTCCACAAGACAAGGAAAACTTATGGACATGCTTCGGTCTATTTAATTTCCTAGCTCCCCTCATTTCAAACTTTGCAGAGAAGTCCTCATCTCTATGGGAACTCCTTAAAAAGGATACGTCTTATCTGTGGCATGAGGAGCACCAGCATGTATTTGATTTGCTGAAGCAATCACTGTTGACAGAGGCATGTTTACAGTATTATGACCTGAATAAGGATACTGTTCTTGAAGTAGATGCTTCGTTGAAATGTTTGCTTACTGCAAGAGGGTCATCCAATTGCTTTTGGATCAAACAGCTTGTCGCCCACACAGGCATGTTATTCCAACATAGAAAGGGAAACACTAGCTCTGGTATTCACAATCACCAAGTTTCACACTTATCTTTTTGGGAAGTATTTTGTAGTCGAGACGGATCATAAACCACTGGCTATGACATGGCAGAAACTGCTCACCAGTGCGCCACCCCATTTACAACGACTATTGGTAAAAGTGCAAGGACATGACTACGAGATTAGATTTAAGCCTGGGAATCTTATGGTGACCTAGACACCCTTAGCAGACTACCCAATCCCAGAAAGTGAGAAGACATTCCATTAGACATTTAAGTGGACAAAATCCACATAGAACAGGAAGATGTATACCAGATAGGTATTGATGCAGTTTGGACAAAGGAAGAGCGAGGAACTACAGGAAAAAACCTTCTGGAGACCCAGTCTTAATGGAGTTATGGCAACTCATTGTCAATGGATGACTTGACACAATACAAGAAGTTCCTGCAGAACTTAAAATCTTTTGACCATACCGAGATGAGTTGGAGGTTTCTGGAGGCGTAATCTTCAAGGGAAGGCAGGTGTTAATTCCACAATTGGTTCGCCATGACATTCTTTCACAGTTGCACCTAAGTCATTTGGCTGTAGAGAAATCTAGAAGACTTGCAGGCGAAACTATCTACTGGTCAGGAATTAACAATGATATCAAGCGAGCAGTACAGTCATATGAAGCATATCAATCAAGCCAACATAAAGAGCCACTTCTCCCTCACAAAGTTCCGTGGCATCCTTGGACACAGGTCACCGCTGATCGCTTCTTTATCCAAGGTGATGACTATCTTTTGCTAACTGATTATTTCTCTAAATTCCCCATAGTCTGGAAATTGAGGGACATGTTGAGCCAATCTATCAGTTGCTAACACTATCAGCAAGATACACAGCTTATTTGGCCCACAGAGGAGATAATATCAGACAATGGACAGCAATATACCACCAAACTGTTTGAGATATGTGTAAGAAATGGGCAGTAAACCATGTCATATCTTCATCACATTACCCCTAGTCAAACAGCCTAGCCAAAAGAAGGGAATGTGGTTTCCTCTGGAGGTGTCCAGAATCTGCACTGAACCAGTAATAAGGAGAAACCATTATCAGCTGAGGGAACCAGTTAACAACATTATGCCTGACAACCCTATTGCTTTTAAAACACATTCACATTCCAACCCACAGAACATAGCGAAGAAAAATGATAAATGTAATGCTCAAGCACAGGATGACTCTCAGACACACAGTCAGGTCAAGGGAAAAAGGTTGACAAGTCTAGTTCTCAACCAATCTACAGACTGACATGATCAAGTCGAGTCAGTAAACCACCAGCACATTATAGAGATAGTTGACGGAAGGACTTGAAAGTCAGTGCATCTGTAAACATTGTTGAAAATGGTTTTCTTTCGTCATGTACATAGTTTACCTTTTATGTATTTCCATTTTAGGAAAGGGGATGTTGTGATACCACTTTAACAGTCTGAGTACTTCACACATCACAGGAAGTGACATCAACCAACACATGATAGCTCAGTTGGAGTTGTGTTAGTCATCTAGTCACACGTGTAATATAGAGCTCTCTTGTAAACACGTTACTTAATAATAAAGAACCCACTCTTTGATTGCCTTTCAACTCAAGATTGTTTGGTACCTTATTGCTGAAGGACGCAATAACACAACATTGCCCAGGTATGTCCTGTTCACAAAAAGCAGGACAAATCCAATCCAGCCAGTTACTCCCCCATCAGTCTAGTCTTGATCATCAGCACAGTGATGGAAGGTGTCATCGACAGTGCTATCAAGTGGCACTTACAAAGCAATAACCTGCTCACCGGTGCTCAGTTTGGGTTCTGTCAGGACCATGCGGTTCCAGACATCATTACAGCCTTGGTTCAAACATTGTCAAAAGAGCTGAATTCAAGAGGTGAGGCGAGAGTGATTGCCCTTGACATAAAGTCAGCATTTGACGAGTGTGGCATCAAAGAGTCCTAGCAAAATTGAAGCCAATGGGAATCAAGGGGAAAACTCTCCACTGGTTGGAGGCAAACCTTGCACAAAGGAAGATAGTTGTGGTTGTTGGAGGCCAAGCATCTTAGCCCCAGGACATCACTGCAGAAGTTCCTCAGGGTAATGTCCGAGGTAGAATCATCTTCATCTATTTCATCAATGACTTTCTCGCAATCATACGGTCAGAAAGAGGGATGTTTGCTAAAGCCTAGCTACCCGACCCGAACCCGACCAAACCCGACTACATGTGTTGGGGTCAGGTCTATATTCTGTGTCCAGCATCTGGGCTCAGGTCAGGTCAGGTTCGGGTTGGCTATGGTCGGGTTTGTTTTGTATTGTTTTTTTTTTAATTTACGTTTTGACGTGATTTTTTTCTGTACTAATAACACATTTGATATTTTCAGGTCAAGTTGGGCATGAAAAAAATTGAAGGACTCAGGCCTGGGTCGGGTTCGGGTTGGTTGTGGTCGAGTCAGGCCTGAGTCCAGTTTTAATTTTGTACCCGAGCCAGGCTTTAATGTTCGCTGATGATTGCACAGTGCTCAGTACCATTTGCGACTCCTTAGATACTGAAATAGTCTGTGTCTGCGTAAAGCAAGGTCTGGACAACTGTCAGGCTTGAGCTGATAAGTGGCAAGTAACATTCGGGCCACACAAGTGCCAGGCAATGACCATCTCCAACAAGAGAGAATCTAACCATCTCCTCTCGCTGTTCAACAGCATTACCAGCACTGAATCTCCTACCATCAACAACCTGGGGGTTACCACTGACCAGAAACTGAACTGAACTCAGACATATAAATACTGTGGCTGCAAGAGCAGGTCAGTGGCTGGAAATTCTGCAGTGAGTAACTCAACTCCTGACTCCCCAAAGCCTGTCCGCCATCTACAAAGTACAAGTCAGGAGTGTGATGGAATTACTCCCCATTTGCATGGCTGAGTGCAGCTCCAACAACACTCAAGAAGCTCAACACCATCCAGGACAAAGCAGCCCACTTGCTCGGCAACCCATCCATCACCTTAAACATTCACTTCCTCCACCACCAGTGCATAGTGCCAGCAATGTGTACCATCTGTAAGATGAACTGCAGCAACTCGTCAAGCCTCCTTTGACAGCACTTTCCAAATCCGTGATCTCTACAACCCAGGAGGACAAGGGCAGCAGACGCCTGGGAACACCACCCCCTGCAAGTTCCCCTTCAAGCCACACACAATCCTGACTTGGAACTTTATTGCCATGCCTTCACCATCGCTGGGTCAAAAACCTGGAATTCCCTACCTAACAGCACTGTGCCTGTACCAACACCACGTAGACTGCAGCGGTCCAAGAAGGTGGCTCACTATCATCTTCTCAAAGACAATTAGGGATGGGCAACAAATGCTGGCCTTGCCATCAATGCTCACATCCTATGAAAGAATTTTTAAAATCATTTTACCTTTGACCTATTAGCATTTTCCAGTGCTCTGAATGTTAGACAGCTTTCATTTTCCTTTATCTGGAGTGAACCAATTTTTGCAGTGACATATTCTGTTTCTTCTAAGTTTTCTGTTTCATTCCCTTCACACCTACGTCTTGGTTGTATCCCTCTCAACAGGCCTTGTGTAGTCTTTTTCTGGAGACCTTCAAAGGCTATTTGCCAAAGTAAGCATAGCAAAAAAAATCTCCAATTTCACTCCTATTTTACCTTCAAAGTCTCAGTCCTAAATGGCCGACCTTTACTCTGAGACTGTGGCTCTTAGCTCAAGACTCCCAAACCAAGGAAAACATCCTCCCAGCACCTGTCAAGCCCTCTAATAGTTTTATATGTTTCAATGAGATCATCTCTCATTCTTCTAAACTCTAGGGAATATAAGCCTAGGCTACTCAGTCTCTCCTCATAGAACAATCCCCTAATGTTGTGTAATAACCTCTTGTGTGGCATCTTATCAAATGCTTTTTGAAAATCCAATATACTACATTCAATGGTAAAGCTTTACTTACACAGCTAGTTACAACCTCAAAAAACTCAAACAACTTTGCCAAACACTATTTTCTTTTCATAAACCCATGTTGACTCTACCCAATCATATGATGATTTTCTAAGGATCCTGTTAACACATCCTTAATAGGTTCTAGCAGCTTCCTGACGACTGATGTCAGGCTAGCTGCCCTATAATTCTCTCTTTTCTCTCTCCCTTCTTTCTTGAATAGCAGGATTATGTTTCCTACCTTCTAATTGTAGGGACCATTCTAATCTGAAAGATCAAAGCCCAATGCATCTATTATCTCTTCTTTTAAAACCTAATGATGTAAGTTATCAAGTCCAGGGAATTTGTCAGCTTTTAGTCCCAATAATTTCTCTCGCGATATTTCTTAACTAATACTACTTTCTTTAAGTTCCTCAAGATTCTGACAGATTTGGATAAGGTAGACGAAGAAAGGTTGTTCCTATTAGCTGATGGTGCAAGTACTAGGGACACAGATAGAAAGTTTTGGGGAGGAGATGCAGGGGGATGTGAGGAAGAACTTTTTTATGCAGCGAGTGGTTGCAATATAAGGACATGTAAGGATTAATGCTGGAGGCAGTGAGAGCAACCCCTCTCGGGAGATGATGTAACAGTCACATGATAATGGGCTTAGGAAGAAAGCAGCAGACAAAGGATGCTAGCTAAGGAGGCTTGAGCAGAGTGTAAATGATGTGTAAATAATGAGTTATTTGTTGACCTTATCCAGACCCCTAGACTTTCTCAATAATGCCCCATCTATGCTACAACTACAACAACATACAATGGTAATGATCTGGAACTCGCTGCCTACAAGGGTAGAAGCGGAGGTGATGAATGATTCCAAAAAGAAATTGATGGGTACTTGAGGGAAATAAACTTAACAGGGCTACGGGGATAGAGTCAGGGAATGGGACTGATTGGATTGCTCTGCAGAGAGCTGGTGTGGACTCGATGGGCCAAATGACCTCCTTCTGTGCTATTATGACTATATGATAATATATGGTTATAGGTCAAGCTACAGATCAGGCCACTTGATTGGTTGACAGGCCAATTAAGATAATGAGAACGCAAGTAAAATAAACTGTTTTAACAGAAAGAGAAAATGCTGGAAATAGAAGGTTACTGACCTGAAACAACAACAACTTATATTTATATAACACCTTTAACATAAGAAAACACCCCAGGGTGCTTTACAGGAGCATTATAATCCAAAGTATGACACTGAGCCACAAAAGGAGATACTAGGTCAGATGACCAAAGGCTTGTTCAAAGAGGTAAGTTTTAAGGAGTGTCTTAAAAGAGGAAAGTGAGGTGGAGAGGTAGAGAGGTGTAGGGAGGATAATACAGAACTTGGGGCCTGGGCAACTGAAGGCACGGTCACCAAGGATTAAAATTAGAGATGTACAAGAGGCCAGATTAGAGGAGCGGAAATATCTTGGAGAGTTGTGGGGCTACAGGAGATTACAGAGATAGGGAGGGGCGAGGCCATGGAGTGATTTGAAAACAAGATGAGAATTTTAAAATCAAGACTTTGCTTGACTGGGAGCCAATGTAGGTCAGCGAACACAGGAGTGATAGGGGAAAGGGACTTGGTGCAAGTTAAGACACAGGCAGCAGAGGTTTGGATAAGCTCATGTTTACAGGATAGAATGTGGGAGACCAGCCAGAAGTGCATTGGAATAGCCAAGTCTAGAGTTAACAAAGGCATGAATGAGGGTTTCAGTAGCACATGAGCTGAGACAGGGACGAAGTCAGGCGAGACTACTGAGGTGGAAATAGGCAGTTTTAGTGATGGCACAAAATAAGGTTGGAAGCTCATCTCGGGGTCAAATGTGACACCAAACTTGCGAACAGACTGGTTTAATCTTAGACTGTTGCCAGGGAGACGGATGGAGTCAGTAGCTAGAAAATGAAAACTGTCGGCGAGACATTGGTCATCTCAATTTCTCTGTCCCCCTCACTCACTCTAACCTGCCCCCCTCTGAACTTGAGGCACTCCGTTCTCTCAGGTCTAACCCCAACATGGTCATCAAACCTGCAGACAAGGGTGGTGCTGTTGTTGTATGGCGTACCGACCTCTACCTTGCAGAAGCTCAACGCCAACTCACAGACACTTCTTCCTGCCTCCCTCTGGACCATGACCCCACCATCGAACATCAAGCCACCATCCAAAGGACTGTCACTGACCTCATCTCCTCTGATGATCTTCCCTCTACAGCTTCCAACCTCATAGTCCCGCAACCCCAGACAGCCCGCTTCTACCTCCTTCCCAAAATCCACAAACGGGACTGTCCCGGCAGACCCATTGTGTCAGTCTGCTCCTGCCCCACTGAACTTATTTCTTCCTACCTTGACTCTATCTTTTCTCTGCTGGTCCAGTCTCTTCCCACCTACATCCGTGACTCTTCTGACGCCCTACGTCATTTTGACAATTTCCAGTTTCCTGGTCCCAACCGCCTCCTCTTCACTACGGACGTCCAATCGCTCTACACCTCCATCCCCCACCAGGATGGTTTGAGGGCTCTCCGCTTCTTCCTGGAACAGAGGCCCAACCAGTCCCCATCCACCACCACCCTCCTCCGCCTGGCTGAACTTCTCCTTCAACTCCATGCACTTCCTTCAAGTAAAAGGTGTCGCTATGGATACCCGCATGGGTTCCAGTTATGCCTGTCTTTTTGTGGGATATGTCGAGCATTCTTTGTTCCAGTCCTACTCAGGCCCCCTCCCCCAACACTTTTTCTGGTACATTGATGACTGTATCGGTGCCGTTTCCTGCTCCTGCCCCGAACTGGAAAACTTTATCAACTTTGCTTCCAATTTCCACCCTTCTCTCACCTTTACATGGTCCATCTCTGACAATTCCCTTCCCTTCCTCGACTTCTCTGTCTCCATCTCTGGGGATAGGTTGTCTACTAATGTCCATTATAAGCCCACCAACTCCCACAACGACCTTGACTACACTTCTTCACATCCTACCTCCTGTAAGGACTCCATTCCATTCTCCCAGTTTCTCCGTCTCTGATGCATCTGCTCTGATGATGTTACCTTCCATGACGGTGCTTCTGATATGACCTCCTTTTTCCTCAACCGAGGATTCCCTCCGACTATTGTTGACAGGGCCCTCAACCATGTCCGGCCCATTTCCCGCACCTCTGCCCTCACCCCTTCCCCTCCCTCCCAAAACTGTGACAGGGTTCCCCTTGTCCTCACTTTCCACCCCATCAGCCTCCATATCCAAAGGATCATCCTCTGCCATTTCCGCTACCTCCAGCGTGATGCTACTACCAAACGCATCTTCCCCTCCCTTCCCGTCAGCATTCCGAAGGGATCGTTCCCTCCGCGACACCCTGGTCCACTCCTCCATTACCCCCACCACCTCATCCCCGTCCCATGGCACCTTCCCCTGCAATCGCAGGAGGTGTAATACCTGCCCATTTATCTCCTCTCTCCTCACTATCCCAGACCCCAAACACTCCTTTCAGGTGAAGCAGCGATTTACTTGTACTTCTTTCAATATAGTATACTGTATTCGCTGCTCAGAATATGGTCTCCTTTACATTGGGGAGACCAAGCGCAGACTGGGTCACCGCTTTGCGGAACACCTCTGTTCAGTCCGCAAGCAGGACGCTGAGCTTCCGGTTGCTTGCCATTTCAACATTCCCCCCTGCTCTCATGCTCACATCTCTGTCCTGGGATTGCTGCAGTGTTCCAGTGAACATCAACGCAAGCTCGAGGAACAGTATCTCATCTACCGATTAGGCACACTACAGCCTGCCATACTGAACATTGAGTTCAATAATTTCAGAGCATGACAGCCCCCCATTTTACTTTTATTTTTAGTTATTTTTTCTTTTTTACATTTTTCACAATCTTTTTTTTGCATTTATTTCATTTCATCTTAGTTTGTTCAGTTTGCTTACCCACTGCTTTTTTTCATGTTTGCACTTGCTGCTGTTCAATATTCAGTCCGTTAACACCTTATCTGTACTAATGCTTTGTCGTTCAACACACCATTAACATATTGTTTGCCTTTGTTCCATGACCTTTTGGTCAGCTATGTGGCCTTGTCCAATCTACACCTTCTCCTTTGTTATCTCTTGCCCCACCCCCACCTCACTTGCTTATAACCTGTGACATTTCTAATATTTGTCAGTTCCGAAGAAGGGTCACTGACCCGAAACGCTAACTCTGCTTCTCTTTCCACAGATGCTGCCAGATCTGCTGAGTGGTTCCAGCATTTCTTGTTTTTATTATAGCTAGGAAATGGAGTTTGGAGCAGGGACCGAAAACAATGGCTTCAGTCTTCCCAATATTTAATTTTAGGAAATTTCTGCTCACCCAGTTCTGGATGTCGGATAAACAGTCTGATAATTCAGCAACAGTGGAGGAGTCAAAAGAAGTGGTGGTGAGGTAGAGCTGAGTGTCATCAGCATACATCTGAAAACTAACACTGTGCTTTCGGACGATGTCATCAAGGGCAGCATGTAGATGAGAAATAGGAGGGAGCCAATGATAGATCCTTGGGGGACACCAGAGGTGACGATGCGGGAGCAGGAAGAGAAGCCATTACAGGTGATTCTCTGGCTGCAATTAGATAGATAAGAATGGAACCAGGTGAGAGAAGTCACACCCAGCTGGACGACATCGGAGAGGCATTGAAGGAGGATGGTGCAGTCAACCATGTCAAAGGCTGAAGACAGGTCGTGAAGGACGAGGAGGGAAAGTTTACCTTTGTCACAGTCACACAGGATGTCATTTGTGACTTTGATAAGAGCTGTTTCTGTACTGTGGCAGGGGCAGAAACCTGATTGAATGGATTCAAACATGGACTTCCAGGAAAAATGGGAATGGATTTGGGAGGGGACTTTGGAGAGGAAAGGGAGGTTGGAGATGGGATGGTAGTTTGCAAAGGCCTTAACTTTCTCTGTTTCTCTCATCTCAAATGCTGCCTGACTGCTGAGTATTTCCAGTAATTTCTGTTTATATTTCAAATTTCCAGCATCCAGGTTTTTGCGTTTGTATTAGCATTTTAAGATTATTTTGTTACCTTTTTGTTTGGTTGTATATTTATTTAAACAATTCTCTACTGAACCATTCGGAGGCGTAAGAATTTCTTTTATATCGAAAAGCTTTGAAACTATGTAAACAATGGACTTTCGAGTGTTTTAATGGGAACATAAAAACAGGAGTAGGCCATTCAGTCCTTTGGTCTACGATTCAGTTAGATCATGGTTGACCTGTATATTGACTCCATTTACCTGCCTTCATTCCATATCCCCTAATACCTTTGTCTAACAAAAATCTATCATTCACAGTTTTGAAATTTCCATTGGCCTGGCCTCATTTTTTTCGGCAAAGAACGTTTCAGATTTCCACTACCCTTGGAGGGAGGAAGTGCTTCCTGACATCAACCTGAACAGCTTAGCTCTAATTTTATTATGCTCCTTTGGTCTCGACTCTCCAACCAAAGAAAATAGCTTCTCTTTATCTACCCTATCAAATCCTTTAATCATTTTAAACACCCCATGTAGATGATCCCTTAATCCTCTATACTTAAGACAATACAAGCCTAGTCAATGCAAATTTTCCTCATAATTTAACCCTTTAAGCCTCAATATCATTTGCACTAGATCTCCTCCAAGGACAATATATCCTCCTGAAATGTGGTACCCAGAACTGAGATGCAGTACTTTAGATGGGGTCTACAACTTTATACAACTGAATCATAACTTCCACCCTTTGAGATACCTGTCCTCGAGTCTTTCGTGATTTCTGGACATGGATCCCTAAATCTCTCTTCACCTCCACAGTTCCTAGTTTCTTATCTTTTAGAAAATACTCTGATCTATCTCAAGTCCAAAGTGGATGGCCTTGCTCTTCTTCACATTGAACTGAATGTGCCAGAGTTTTGCCCATTAACAAGTGCCATCAGCAAACTTGGATATAAGGCTCTTTAGAGTCATTGAGTCGGACAGCATAGAAACAGGCCCTTCAGGCCACTGCGCCCATGTCGACCATAATGCCTATCTATACTAATCCCATCTGCCTGCATTAATTCCATATCCCTCTATGCCTTGCTCATTCAAGTACCTGTCCAGATGCCTCTTAAATGTCGCTACTGTTCCTGCCTTCACCACCACCTCAGGCAGCTCATGCCAGATACTCACTATTCTTTGTGTAAAAAATTTACCCCTTTGATCCCCTTTAAACCTCCTCCCTCTCACCTTAAATCTATGCCCTCTAGTTTTAGTCACCCCTACCATGGGAAACAGACTCTGGCCATCTACCCTATCTATGCCTCTCATAATTTTATATACCTCTACCATGTCCCCTCTCAGTGTCCAGGGAAAACAGACCCAGCCGATCCAATCTCTCTTTATAACTCAAGCCCTCCAAACTGGGCAACATCCTTGTGAATCTTTTCTGCACCCTCTCAAGCTTAATCATATCTTTCCTGCAGTGCGGCGACCAGAACTGCACACAGTACTCCAAATGTGGCCTAACCAACGTTATGTACAACTGTAACATGACGTCCCAACTCTTGTACTCAATGCCTCGGCCAATGAAGGCAAGCATGCCATACGCCTTCTTCATCACCCTGTCTACCTGTGTTGCCACTTTCAGGGAACTATGTTTTTGCACCCCAACGTCTCTCTGCTCAAGCACACTCCCCAGGGCCCTGCCATTCACTGTATATGTCCTGCCCTGGTTTAACTTCCCAAAATGCATCACTTCACATTTGTCTGCGTTAAATTCCATTTGTCACTCCCTTGCCCACTTTTCCAGTTGATCTATATCCTGTTGTAACCTTAGACAACCTTCTTCACTGTCCACTATACCACCAATTTTGGTGTCATCTGCAAACTTACTAATCGTGCCCCTTACATTCACATCCAAGTCATTAATATATATGACAAACAACAGAGAGCCCAGCACCGATCCCTGCGGCACACCACTGGTCACCAGCCTCCAATCTGAAAAACAACCCTCCACGACCACCCTCTGCCTCCTATCACCAAGCCAATTTTGTATCCAATTTGCTAGCTCACCCTGGATCCCATGTGTTCGAACCTTCTGGACCAGCCTACCATGCGAGACCTTGTCAAAGGCCTTGCTAAAGTCCATGTAGACTACGTCCATCGCCCTGCCCTCGTCAATCCTCTTGGTCACCTCCTCAAAAAACTCAATCAATTCGTGAGACATGATTTCCCACACACAAAGCCATGCTGACTATCCCTAATCAGACCATGCCTTTCCAGATGCATATAAATACGGTCTCTCAGAATCCCTTCCAATAACTTTCCCACCACTGATGTAAGGCTCACCGGCCTGTAGTTCCCTGGCTTATCCCTGCTGCCCTTCTTAAATGAAAGCACAACATTAGCTATCCTCCAGTCTTCCGGTACCTCACCCATGGCTAACGATGATACAAAAATCTCTGCCAGGGCCCCAGCAATCTCCTCGATTGCTTCCAATAGCATCCGAGGATACACATGGTCAGGCGCTGGGGATTTATCCACCTTAATGCGCTTCAAAACCTCCAACACCTCCTCCTTTGTAATGTTGATATGCTCCAGGATATCGGTGTTCCCTTGCTTGAACTCATTAGCTTCCATGACCTTCTCCACCGTAAATACTGACGAGAAATATTCATTTAAGACCTCGCCAATTTCCTGTGGCTCCACACATAGATTGCCACACTGATCCTTAGGGGAACCTACTCTCTCCCTAGCTACCCTTTTACTCTTAATATACTTATAGAATCTTTTAGGATTCTCCTTTATCTTATCTGCCAGGGAAATCTCATGGCCCTTTTACACCTTCCTAACTTCCTTAAGTGCAGTCCTAAATCCTCTATACTCCTCGAGGGACTTGCTCGATCCCAGCTGCCTATACCTGACATATGCCTCCTTCTTTGTCCTGACCAGACCCTCAATATCCCTCGTCAACCAAGGTTCCCTAAACTTGCTAGCCTTGTCCTTCCATCTAACAGGAACATGCCGGCCCTGAACTCTTCCTATCTCACTTTTAAAAGCCTCCCACTTTCCAGACTTCCCTTTACCTGTAAACAGCCTCTCCCATTCAACTTTTGAGAGTTCCTCTCTGATGCCATCAAAATTCGCCTTCCCCCAATTTAGGACTTCAGCCTGAGGGCCAGTCCTATCCTTTCCCACAACTATCTTGAAGCTAATAGAGTTATGGTCACTGGTCCCAAAGTGCTCCCCCACTGATACATCAACCACCTGTCCATCCTCATTTCCTAAGAGGAGACCGAGTGTAGCCCCTTCTCTCGTAGGGCCATCCACATACTGCTTCAGAAAACTATCCTGGACACACTTAACAAATTCTTCCCCATCTGATCCCTTAGCACTAAGGCAGTCCCAGTCAATATTAGGGAAGTTAAAATCACCTACTATTACAACCCTATAATTCCTACACCTATCTGTGATTTCCCTACATATATGCTCCTCCACTTCCCTCTGACTATTGGGGGCCTATAGTATAAAGCCATCAAAGTGATCACCCCTTTCTTATTTCTAAGTTCTAAGTACTGCCTCATCTAAGTCATTGATAGATATGATGGAAAACTGTCGACACAGTACAGATGCCTGTGAAAGTGTGGAGATTTGGATGGGGCACGGTGTCACTGTGGATCAGGTCAAAGGCTAGAATATCTTTGTAATAATAATGAAATATGCTGGTAATTCTCAGCAGGTCTGGTAGCATCTGTGGAGAGAGAAACAGAGTTAACTTTTCAGGTCGATGGCCTTTCATCAGAACTGGGAAATGTTAGAAATGTTACAGGTTTGAAGCAACTGAAAGAGGGAAGGGTGGAAAAAGAAAAAAGGTCTGTGATGGGGTGAAAGGCAGGAGAGATTAAATGACAAAAGGATTTATGATGCAAAGCCAAAGGGAGTGGTAATTAGACAAGTAAAGAAATAAATTTGTGTCTAGGGGAGGTGTAAATGGCAGAATCATGAACAACTGCCATCAAAAAGTAAAATAAAAGGGGAAAAAAGGAGGAAAAAAACAAAGCCAGCAAAGAAAAAGGAAACAAAGGGGATAGAGGTTACGATCGAAAATTATTGAACTCAATGTTCAGTCTGGAAGGATGTAAAGTGCCCTGTTGAATGATGAGGTGCTGGTTCTCGAGTTTGCATTAAGCTTCATTGGAACACTGCAGCAGGCTGAGGAAAGAGAGGCCAATGTGACAGCAAGGTGGGGAATTAAAATGACAGGTGACCAGAAGCTTGGGGGTACACTTATGGACCTAACTGCGGTGCTCTGCAAAGCAATCACTCAAGCTGCGCTTGGTCTCCACAGTGGGGAGAAGACCGCATTGTGAGCAGTGAAGACAGTATACTAAATTGAAAGAAGTACACGTAAATCACTGTTTCATTTGGAAGGGGTGTTTGGAGCCTTGGACGATGAGAAGGAAGGAGGTAAAAGGGCAGGTGTTGCTTCACCTGTACTTGCATGGAAAGCTGCCATGGGTTGTGGGTGACTGAGGAATGGACCAAGGGTGGTGCAGAGGGAATGGCCCTTTCGGAATACTGCAGGGTCTAATTTGTGCACAAGTACAGTCCAATGAATCTCTGAAACCCTCCAAATTAGAGACTTTTAATTGCCAAACATGAAATATATAAAGACAAGCAATGTTTGTTTTTTGAGCAAACAACTGGCCAGTACTAAAGCAGTAATGAAATTCACAACTACAACTGATAAAAAGTTTGTAGTGTCATCCTACATAGTGGCAAAGAAAATTGCTAAAGCACAAAAATTGCATATGATGGCTGAGTTGATAACTGCATGTGCCAATGAAATCATAAGGGAAATCTTTGGAGATCAGGAGGCCGAGGAACTGAAAAAAATACCAATACCAAATGACACTGTCAAATGACAGATTGATTTAATGTCAGAAAACTTTGCAGTACATCGATCAGCTGCGTGGAAATGACTGCTATACAACTTGATGAAGACAGACATTTCCATAATGTTCCATTTACTCATGTATGTTCGATAAATGTTGAACAATATCGTGGAATAAGGAAATAAAAGAAAACTTTTGCTTTACAAAGAGCTCAAGACAGCAAAGTCAGAAAATATTTTCGAATTGTTGGATGATTTCAGCAGGAATCAGGTGGACAAATGCGTCTGCAGCAATGACCGGAAAGATTCTTGTGCTGTGTAAACAAAGCACTTCGCCACTTCGATAGACTGCTTTTTACAGTAAGAGATGCTTGCTGTGAAACATATTGAACCAGGCCTTCATGGTGTTCTCAACGCATTTCATTTCATTGATTCCAGGGCAAGTAACTCCTGAAGCTAGAAATTGGATAGCCCCTTTTCTGGGGCACGGAGATTGCAATTCACGACCTGCCTCTCCCAGTTGGAATCGAGGCAGAATGTAAAATTGGTGTACGCATCTCATGTCCATGACTTTAGTGTGGCTCCAAGTAGCTCCCATGCTGAACTGGTCTCTGTAGCACTGCCAGCAGCCTCTGCACCAAGGGAATCGAGTAGCATTGTGAAGAAGCCACATGCTCTAGCTGCCTTCTTTTTTTTAGAGATACAGCACTGAAACAAGCCCTTCGGCCCACCGAGTCTGTGCCGACCATCAACCACCCATTTATACTAATCCTACACTAATTCCATATTCCTACCACATCCCCACCTGTCCCTATATATTTCCCTACCACCTACCTATACTAGGGGCAATTTATAATGGCCAATTTACCTATCAACCTGCAAGTCTTTGGCATGTGGGAGGAAATCGGAGCACCCGGAGGAAACCCACGCAGACACAGGGAGAACTTGCAAACTCCACACAGGCAGTACCCAGAATTGAACCCGAGTCGCTGGAGCTGTGAGGCTGCGGTGCTAACCACTGCGCCACTGTGCCGCCCATTTTTAAAAGCGCAGCCCCTATAAAAGGAAAGGTACAGCAATGCACTGCAGGCTGCTGCATAATCATTTTGAAACACTGAGGAACCAGGAAAAGGTCGCATCATGTCAGGAAAAGGACTCCCTACTTCAGTGATGCCCTCCTGGAAGGACTAGGTGGAGGCCAGGAAGGAGGCCATGTTTCTGCCAAGGGCAGGAAGCCTTCATGAACGAGCCTCAGAAGGGATAGGGAGCATGTAGCAAGAATGGTTAATGTCCAGATTGTTGCACCCAGGAGATGGCAGCAGCGCTGAAAGCACCGCTCGGATGGTTGAGATGAGTGAATGCGTCTGCACGTTTTTAAATTCTTGTGGGCATCGCTGGCTAGGCCAGCATTTGCTGCCCATCCCTAAATCCCCTTGAGAAGGTGGTGGTGAGCTGCCTTTTTGAAACACTGCAGTCCATATGGTGTCGGCACACCCATAGTGCTGTTAGGAAGGGAGTTCCAGGATTTTAACCCAGCGCCAGTGAAGGAACGATGATATAGTTCCAAGTCAGGATGGTGCATGGCTTGGAGGGAAACATGCAGGTGGAACATGCATATGCTGTCCTTGTCCTTCTAGGTGGCAGAGGTGATGGGTTTGGAAGGTGCTGTCGAAGGAGCCTTAATGAGTTGCCGCAGTGCATGTTACAGATGGTATACACTGCTGCCACTGTACATTGGTGGTGCAGGGAGTGAATGTTGAAGGTGGTGGATGGGATGCCACTCTCACTGCTTAATGCAGCACGCCCCCATCACCTGCCCAGCAGCACACCCTGGCACACAGGATCCATCCCTACCACACATGCACACACACCCTTCCAATCACGCCAGCTGCACACACACCTCTGCATGCCTCCACAAAACTAGTTACTCAACCATGACAGACACACCGCACAACCATACAGACATACAGACACACAGTCACTAACATTTTGCTCTCTCTCTCTTGCGGGAGAAGGTGGCGAGATACCCACAGCACCGGCGTAAACCCAGAACGCACGCATCCCCTCAGCGCCCTTGAGGAGATTGCCATAAAATTATTGGAACCAACCCAATACCTGGTGGCACCAGGTACTGCCGAAGCCAATGAGAATGGAAAAAGTGCAAAAAGCAGCAACTTACCATCAATCACTCCTCACCCATTTCCTGAAGGGTGCCTTGACTTGGAAACTGCAAATGGAGTGGCCGTGGAACAACTGTTTTCCTCCTCAGGCCCAATTCCCTCACCCTCACCTTTACTTATCTGCTTTTAGATAGTCAAGAACTGCTGCCTGGCCAGCCATTGCGGCCCCTTGAGAAAGGGCGACAGAAACACCCAATGTCTGGCCAACCTGCTGCAATCGAGGCCCAGACAGCTGCTGTTGTGGGTGTGTGCTCGATGGGGCTTGCAGGCTCTCACAACAGTCCAGCAATCTGTACTAAAGCAGGTTGCTAGGATTGCTGAGATGCCACACCACGGGAGTGGCAGTGACATCATGGAGCAGAAACCAACTGTCCTCTTTCAGGATGGAACATTTGTGTTCCCAACACTGCCACTCTGCCAGTATCTTTGCTATTGCCTCTCAACCAAGACTGCTGCTTCCCATGTCAAGGTGGTTCAGTCCAAAGTCAGGCTGTCAAGGCCCAGAACTGCTCAAGGGCATACTGCAATCCTGCAAGGCCATCTGTAGTCTCCCCAGGGAAAGTTAGCAGCCTTCTACCAACTATGCTGCAGCCACTGGGATGCTACAGCATTGGAGCAATAGGCCAGGCAAAGGCACCGGCAAGAAAGGCACTAAGGGGATGCACTACCGTGATTTTATTTTTGCATTATTGATGTATTGCTGGATAAAGAGTGAAGGGATTTGCTGCTGGCCCTTATTAAATGATGTTGGCCAAGGGGACTTTGTGAATGGGGAGTCTAAAATTACTGCATTGTTAGAGAATGGTGGGTCCAAGTTGGGGTGGGGAAGTTCATTTTAACCAAAGCAAAACCTCACAATGCAGTCTCTTTGGCTCTGTCCAATTGCACATGATGAATGTGGTCTCCTCCCTGCTTCCTCTTCCTCTTGAGGTAGCCTCCAGATCCCAGGAGAAAAAAATTGAGCCCACAGAATCAAAGGGTGTAGAGGATGCAGCACACCACCACAAACATGAGCACACTCCCAGGCAGGCAAACTAAGCAGCAAAGCCTTTGCTTCAGGAGATGCTTGGCTTGCTCTACGATGTCACAGGTGGTTCCATGGGTCTCACTGAAGACCCTCTGACATTGCCTGGGGTGGTGGAGGAAGAAGGTCATGAGTAATGTCCAGAGGTGGAAGCCCTTGTTGCCAAGCAGCCAAGCTGCATTGCACCTGGGAGGCCTGAAGGCAGTCGGAATTGTGGACTAGTGCAGGATAAAAGCATCACGGGGGCGTAAAGGTTTGCGGATGAATTTCCTGGTATGGTTGCACACCAACTGAACATTGAGAGAGTAGTAGCCCTTCCGGTTGCAGAATTGCCCCTCATTGATGTGGGGGCCTGCAGAACCACGTGCATGCAGTCAATGGTGCCACACATCATTGGGAAGCCCGCTAACCCAGTGAACCCATGTGCCCTTTCAACCTGGTCTTCCCTCTTCAGGAAGATGATGAAGTCCCCTCACCTCGTGTTCAATACCTCGGTGACCTCAGTGATGCTTCTATACACAGTGAACTACGATATGTTTCTGATGTCGTCTGCTCCGGCCAAGATGAATCCTGTGGCATAGTATGTAAGGGCAATGGTGACCTTCAGGCCACTGGCAGGGCCATCCTCACCCTGCTTTGATTGGCAGGTTGGCATGATGAAGGTGGCACAATTCCATGGTCACTCCTTTGTGAATCATAGCCTCTTTAGGGACTGCTGCGGACTCACTGTTAAGTAGGATTGGTGCTCAGTGGCGCAGTGGTCAGCACCGCAGCCTCACAGCTCCAGCGACCCGGGTTCAATTCTGGGTACTGCCTGTGTGGAGTTTGCAAGTTCTCCCTGTGTTTGCGTGGGTTTCCTCCGGGTGCTCCGATTTCCTCCCACATGCCAAAGACTTGCAGGTTGATAGGTAAATTGGCCATTAGCAATTGCCCCTAGTGTAGGTAGGTGGTAGGGAAATATAGGGACAGGTGGGGATGTGGTAGGAATTTGGGATTAGTGTAGCATTATTATAAATGGGTGGTTGATGGTCGGCACAGACCCGGTGGGCCGAAGGGCCTGTTTCAGTGCTGTATCTCTAAACTAAACTAAACTAAACCCTTTGTGAGTAAGGCCTTCCATGGAGAGCTCTCCTTTTTCTCCCCCCTCACTGCCTCCTCCTCTCCAAATCCTGCTTATGTTGCAAGTGGTACTGCAACAACAGCCCCCATACCTACACAAGGCACTGTTTTTTTTAGTTGTTCTTGGGATGTGAGCATCACTGGCAAGGCCAGCATTTATTGCTCAACCCTAATTGCCCCTGAGAAGGTGGTGGTGAGCTGCCTGCTTGAACTGCTCCAGTCCACGTGGTGTAGGTACACCCACAGTGCTGTTAGGGAAGGAATTCCATGTTTTTGACCCGGTGACAGTGAAGGAATGGGGATATAGTTCCAAGTCAGGATGGTGAGCGACTTAAAAGGGGAACTTGCAGATGGTGCTGTTATTTCCTCCCTTCCTGTGGTCAACAAAAAACCCCAAATTGCTCCAGAAACTCACCATAGTGCTGCCACAAACTTTGCCTCAGCAGAAATAAGTCAAAAGCACCACACCTGAAACTTGCTGAGTGACCCTTTAAATAGCCCCAAAACAGGAACCTTTTTGCTTCATATCCCTTGTTGTTTTAAGAGTAAATAATGAAGGCACTGCCTGCACATGCATTGACAACATTTGGTAAACAGGCATTGCAGCAGCACTTTTGGGTCATTGACATCATTCAAAGCCTTGGGACGCACCTATGTGCACCACTCCACTTCATTAACACCACGCGGGCCATGTGGGAAGTGGCCAGTGGTGCATCGCACACATGGAAAACTCAAGTAGGTCTTTGTCGCGCTGCTAGCTAGATTTTCATGACCTAGGCGTTTTGCTGCACTTTGTGAGGAAGTGTGTGCATAGTACAATTCTGCACTTATGCATACAGAGGTAAGATGACTATCTTGAGGCAGAATGTTTACCCATATATTTCGTCTCGGGGAAGAGGTATGCACTTTCTTAGCTGATAAGAAACATGAATTTGCCGAGGGGCTGAATGACGACATTTAGCTGGCTAAACTGGGTCACGTCACAGACATATTCAGTGAATTTAAAAAGCTTAATAAAACAATGGAAGATGAGAGAACTCTTTTTTACCACCGTGAAAGAATTGACACATTCAAAAGGAAACTGCAAGTCGGGAAAATTTTTGTCTGCGAGGCACTACAGATATACTTCAGCTTTTACATTCTTTCATTTAAGAAACAAAATGTTGACATAATCAAACCACAGCTGGTAGCGCATCTTTCTGGTCTACATAACAAACTTAATAACTATTTTCCACAGCTCACGACAGAACATCTGCAACACATCTGTGGGCTGAACCCCTTCAGTAAGAATATTGAAGCTAAACTTCCACCCTCTGTCTCATCAAAACTGTTAGAAGAGCTCACTGACATTTCATCAGACAGCTCCCTCAGAACCAAGTTCACTGAAATGCCACTGGAGACAGTTTGGTGTGAATACAGCACTGCTTCTTCTGCTGCACTGAAAGTGTTGATCCCATTTATTATGAGCTACTTACGTGAAGTTGGATTTTCAGCAATGACAAAGTACTAAGCCAAGATGAACATTCACTATGACATGCATACTTGGTTGTTGAAGATACCTCTACATCTTGACAGAATCATTGCTCAGCACCAACAAGTTGCACATGAATTAAAACAATCATAAATATGTGCAACTAACTTTTATACATAAAAAATTTGTGTTGTGTTCCAGGGTTCTGTGGAATTTTTAGAACGCGGGAGGGGATGTGGGGGCGGGGGGGGGGGAGGGGTGGCTCAAAAGCAAAAGGATTGGGAATCCTTGATTTAGCATTTAGTACCTCCCTTCATTCTTCTTTCCAAAATGCATCACTTCACAATTCTGTCATGAAAACCCACATGCCAAATGGGAAAATATTAATTTAGACTTTTGCTGAAAATTCTTACAAATAACTTCTTTTAAAAAGAGTAATCTGGCAGCCAAGATGGCCACCACAATTTACATATGAATCATCAAACGAGCAGACCAGAGACAAGATGACTGATTCAACCTAGCCAGAACAATGAGGTGCTCTCTGATTAAATTACCTGAAATGGCATATCAACATGGTCATCAAGAGTCATCAACACCCATTGACTTTGAAAGAGCCAAACCCCACCAAGTTCGTCTGAACAGCTTGAGATGTGGCACCTTGAATCTCAGAGGAGATTCCAGAAGCACCTCATAAACCCAACAAAGAGGTTTGGGAATGTCATGTGATTAGTGTGCAGCTTTGGAAAGGCTAAGCTTTGTCAGTCAGAAAGCAGAGCAGTAACTGAAAGCCATCAAGGAAGCAGCTCACTCATGCTCTCTCCAATACAGACACAAAGAACCGGCTGCAACTGGTAAAGCCAAAACTACAGACCATCACAACCAACACCTAGGGGACAAGGATCAAACCCCCCTTCTGCATTCCAGAGCCCTGAGAAGCAAGTCAGAACCGTGCATGTGGCCCGGCGAGGGCTTCGGGACTACAATTTCAACTAGGATTCTGGGACTGATAAACTGTTTAAATTCCATTTATTCCAGATTTTCCTCCAACCACCCAACCCTGATTTTTCCCTCTGTAATCTATTTCTGTGACTCTCGTGTGAATGTGGGCGTGGATGCGTAGCATATTTTAGTAATTTTAACCGTTTGAAGAGTGTTAAGGATAATAAACTTACATCTTCCTTGTTTAAACCCAAGAAAACCTGTCTGATTGTTTTTTTTTGCAATTAGAGGAACAGGAGCAAGCACTCACTGAGGTCGTAAGTGCAATTACTGTGTAAAAAGGATAAACCCTGTTGTAGTCAAATCAGAAAAGGAGCGAAAGGGGGAGCCTGAAATCCCCTCCTCACCTGGTTGTAACAATTCTCTGCATTAAGTTTCATTTGGCATGAGTCTACCCATTTCAGAGCATTAGTCATTGGGGACTCCATAGTTAGGGGAACAGATAGGAGGTTCTGTGGGAACGAGAGAGACTCACGGTTGGTGTGTTGCCTCCCAGGTGCCAGGGTTCGTGATGTCTCGGATCGTGTTTTTGGGATCCTTAAGGGGGAGGGGGAGCAGCCCCAAGTCGTGGTCCGCATAGGCACCAACGACATAGGTAGGAAGAGAGATGGGGATTTAAGACAGAAAATCAGGGAGCTAGGGTGGAAGCTTAGAGCAAGAACAAACAGAGTTGTTATCTCTGGGTTGTTGCCCGTGCCACGTGCTAGCGAAGCGAGGAACAGGGAGAGAGAGGAGTTGAACACGTGGCTGCAGGGATGGTGCAGGAGGGAGGGTTTTGGTTTCCTGGATAATTGGGGCTCTTTCTGGGGTAGGTGGGACCTCTACAAACAGGATGGTCTTCACCTGAACCAGAGGGGTACCAATATCCCGGGGGGGAGATTTGCTAGTGCTCTTCGGGGGGGTTTAAACTAATTCAGCAGGGGAATGGGAACCTAAATTGTAGTTCCAGTGTACAGGATGTTGAGAGTAGTGAGGTCAGGGATAAGGTTACAAGGACGCAAGAGGGCACTGGCAAGCAAGAACTTGGTTTAAAGTGTGTCTGCTTCAACGCCAGGAGCATCCGGAATAAGGTGGGTGAGCTTGCAGCATGGGTTGGTACCTGGGATCTCGATGTTGTGGCCATTTCGGAGACATGGGTAGAGCAGGGGCAGGAATGGATGTTGCAGGTTCCGGGATTTAGATGTTTAAGTAAGAACAGAGAAGATGGTAAAAGAGGGGGTGGGGGGTGTGGCATTGTTAATCAAGGAGAGTATTACAGCGGCAGAAAGGACGTTTGAGGACTCGTCTACTGAGGTAGTATGGGCCGAGGTTAGAAACAGGAGAGGAGAGGTCACCCTGTTGGGAGTTTTCTATAGACCTCCGAATAGTTCCAGAGATGTAGAGGAAAGGATAGCGAAGATGATTCTCGACAGGAGCGAGAGTAACAGGGTAGTTGTTATGGGGGACTTTAACTTTCCAAATATTGACTGGAAATACGATAGTTCGAGTACTTTAGATGGGTCAGTTTTTGTCCAGTGTGTGCAGGAGGGTTTTCTGACACAGTATGTAGACAGGCCAACCAGGGGCGATGCCACATTGGATTTGGTACTGGGTAATGAACCCGGCCAGGTGTTAGATTTAGATGTAGGTGAGCACTTTGGTGATAGTGATCACAATTCGGTTAGGTTTACCTTAGCGATGGGCAGGGACAGGTATATACCGCAGGGCAAGAATTATAGCTGGGGGAAAGGAAATTATGATGCGATTAGGCAAGATTTAGGATGCGTAGGATGGGGAAGGAAACTGCAGGGGATGGGCACAATCGAAATGTGGAGCTTATTCAAGGAGCAGCGACTGCGTGTCCTTGATAAGTATGTACCTGTGAGGCAGGGAGGAAGTTGTCGAGCGAGGGAGCCGTGGTTTACTAAAGAAGTTGAAGCGCTTGTCAAGAGGAAGAAGAAGGCTTATGTTAGGATGAGACGTGAAGGCTCAGTTAGGGCACTTGAGAGTTACAAGCTAGCCAGGAAGGATCTAAAGGGAGAGCTAAGAAGAGCAAGGAGAGGACACGAGAAGTCATTGGCGGATAGGATCAAGGAAAACCCTAAGGCTTTCTATAGGTATATCAGGAATAAAAGAATGACTAGAGTTAGATTAGGGCCAATCAAGGATAGTAGTGGGAAGTTGTGTGTGGAATCAGAGGAGATAGGGGAAGTGTTAAATGAATATTTTTCGTCAGTATTTACAGTAGAGAAAGAAAATGTTGTCGAGGAGAATACTGAGATTCAGACTACTAGGCTAGATGGGATTGAGGTTCACAAGGAGGAGGTGTTAGCAATTTTGGAAAGTGTGAAAATAGATAAGTTCCCTGGGCCAGATGGGATTTATCCTAGGATTCTCTGGGAAGCCAGGGAGGAGATTGCAGAGCCTTTGTCCTTGATCTTTATGTCTTCATTGTCGACAGGAATAGTGCCGGAGGACTGGAGGATAGCAAATGTTGTCCCCTTGTTCAAGAAGGGGAGTAGAGACAGCCCTGATCATTATAGACCTGTGAGCCTTACTTCGGTTGTGGGTAAAATGTTGGAAAAGGTTATAAGAGACAAGATTTATAATCATCTTGAAAAGAATAAGTTCATTGGCGATAGTCAGCACGGTTTTGTGAAGGGTAGGTCGTGCCTCACAAACCTTATTGAGTTTTTCGAGAAGGTGACCAAACAGGTGGATGAGGGTAAAGCAGTGGATGTGGTATGTATGGATTTCAGTAAGGCGTTTGATAAGGTTCCCCACGGGAGGCTATTGCAGAAAATACGGAAGTATGGGGTTGAAGGTGATTTAGAGCTTTGGATCAGAAATTGGCTAGCTGAAAGAAGACAGAGGGTGGTGGTTGATGGCAAATGTTCATCCTGGAGTTTAGTTACTAGTGGTGTACCGCAAGGATCTGTTTTGGGGCACTGCTGTTTGTCATTTTTATAAATGACCTGGATGAGGATGTAGAAGAGTGGGTTAGTAAATTTGCGGATGACACGAAGGTCGGTGGAGTTGTGGATAGTGCCGAAGGATGTTGTAGGGTACAGAGGGACATAGATAGGCTGCAGAGCTGGGCTGAGAGATGGCAAATGGAGTTTAATGCGGAAAAGTGTGAGGTGATTCACTTTGGAAGGAGTAACAGGAATGCAGAGTACTGGGCTAATGGGAAGATTCTTGGTAGTGTAGATGAGCAGAGAGATCTTGGTGTCCAGGTACATAAATCCCTGAAAGTTGCTACCCAGGTTAATAGGGCTGTTAAGAAGGCATATGGTGTGTTAGCTTTTATTAGTAGGGGGATCGAGTTTCGGAGCCACGAGGTCATGCTGCAGCTGTACAAAACTCTGGTGAGGCCGCACCTGGAGTATTGCGTGCAGTTCTGGTCACCGCATTATAGGAAGGATGTGGAAGCTTTGGAAAGGGTGCAGAGGAGATTTACTAGGATGTTGCCTAGTATGGAGGGAAGGTCTTACGAGGAAAGGCTGAGGGACTTGAGGTTGTTTTCGTTGGAGAGAAGGAGGAGGAGAGGTGACTTAATTAGATTAGATTAGAATATTACAGCGCAGTACAGGCCCTTCGGCCCTCGATGTTGCGCCGATCATCTGACCTACACTATTCCATTTACATCCATATGTCTATCCAATGACCACTTAAATGCCCTTAAAGTTGGCGAGTCTACTACTGTTGCAGGCAGGGCGTTCCACGCCCCTACTACTCTCTGCGTAAAGAAACTACCTCTGACATCTGTCCTATATATTTCACCCCTCAACTTAAAGCTATGTCCCCTCGTGTTTGCCATCCTCATCCGAGGAAAAAGACTCTCACTATCCACCCTATCTAACCCTCTGATTATCTTGTATGTCTCTATTAAGTCACCTCTCCTCCTCCTTCTCTCTAACGAAAACAACCCCAAGTCCCTCAGCCTTTCCTCGTAAGACCTTCCTTGCATACCAGGCAACATCCTAGTAAATCTCCTCTGCACCCTTTCCAAAGCTTCCACATCCTTCCTATAATGCGGTGACCAGAACTGCACGCAATACTCAAGGTGCGGCCTCACCAGAGTTTTGTACAGCTGCATCATGACCTCGTGGCTCCGAAACTCGATCCCCCTACTAATAAAGGCTAACACACCATATGCCTTCTTAACAGCCCTATTAACCTGGGTAGCAACTTTCAGGGATTTATGTACCTGGATACCAAGATCTCTCTGCTCATCTACACTACCAAGAATCTTCCCATTAGCCCAGTACTCTGCATTGCTGTTACTCCTTCCAAAGTGAATCACCTCACACTTCTCCGCATTAAACTCCATTTGCCATCTCTCAGCCCAGCTCTGCAGCCTATCTATGTCCCTCTGTACCCTACAACACCCTTCGACACTATCCACAACTCCACCGACCTTCGTGTCATCCGCAAATTTACTAACCCACCCTTCAACACCCTCATCCAGGTCGTTTATAAAAATGACAAACAGCAGTGGCCCCAAAACAGAACCTTGCGGTACACCACTAGTAACTAAACTCCAGGATGAACATTTGCCATCAACCACCACCCTCTGTCTTCTTTCAGCTAGCCAATTTCTGATCCAAAGCTCTAAATCACCTTCAACCCCATACTTCCGTATTTTCTGCAATAGCCTACCGTGGGGAACCTTATCAAACGCCTTACTGAAATCCATATATACCACATCCACGGCTTTACCCTCATCCACCTGTTTGGTCACCTTCTCGAAAAACTCAATAAGGTTTGTGAGGCACGACCTACCTTTCACAAAACCGTGCTGACTATCGCAAATGAACTTATTCTTTTCAAGATGATTATAAATCCTGTCTCTTATAACCTTTTCCAACATTTTACCCACAACCGAAGTAAGGCTCACAGGTCTATAATTACCAGGGCTGTCTCTACTCCCCTTCTTGAACAAGGGGACAACATTTGCTATCCTCCAGTCCTCCGGCACTACTCCTGTCGACAATGACGACATAAAGATCAACAACAACGGCTCTGCAATCTCCTCCCTGGCTTCCCAGAGAATCCTAGGATAAATCCCATCTGGCCCAGGGGACTTATCTATTTTCACTCTTTCCAAAATTGCTAACACCTCCTCCTTGTGAATCTCAATCCCATCTAGCCTAGTAGGCTGTATCTCAGTAATCTCCTCGGCAACATTTTCTTTTTCTACTGTAAATACTGACGAAAAATATTCATTTAACGCTTCCCCTATCTCCTCTGATTCCGCACACAACTTCCCACTACTATCCTTGATTGGCCCTGTTCTAACTCTTATCATTCGTTTATTCCTGATAGAGACATATAAGATAATCAAAGGGTTAGATAGGGTGGATAGTGAGAGTCTTTTTCCTCGGATGGCGATGGCAAACACGAGGGGACATAGCTTTAAGTTGAGGGGTGATAGATATAGGACAGATGTTAGAGGTAGTTTCTTTACTCAGAGTAGTAGGGGCGTGCCTGCAACAGTAGTAGACTCGCCAACTTTAAGGGCATTTAAGTGGTCATTGGATAGACATATGGATGAAAATGGAATAGTGTAGGTCAGATGGTTTCACAGGTCGGCGCAACATCGAGGGCCGAAGGGCCTGTACTGCGCTGTAATGTTCTAATTCTAATGTTCTAATTTCACCAGTTGATGTCTGCCATCTTCCTATCTATTTAAAACATTTCCAAAGCCAGTAATTTAACCCATTAATACCATTACTGTGTTTCAAATTCTCATCTCACTTCTCAATGTTTCCCACCCTGATGGAAATGCTTGTTTATCTTTCAGTCATCAATTCTGATGAAGGGTCTTGTCAGCTGTTGCTATTTTTCTAGGTTGGCAGCACCCGCTTAGAATTAGTTCTGGAAGTCCTGTTGTTTGCCACAGAAAGGAACATCAGCCCACCATTGTCAGTGCTAAACGGAGAGTGAACGTGAGCCCCGCTGATAAATGTATCCTTCCAGGTTCTAACACAAGGTTCTAGAACAATGCTGAGACAATCGGTCCTCGCGCACGCGCAGCTCACGCCTCGCTGCTCGCCAGCAGAGGCCGTGTCGAATGTTCGGGAACGAGTGCGGAAAGGGCCGAGACTTTCCGGAAATCGCCGAAGAGGAAGCGGTGGGCGGAGAGAGGAGGTGGTGAAGTCGGTCGCTGCTCGATCGCCGAGTGTTAGAGGGGTGATTGGGCTTGTTAGATTTGTTCTTAACAGCTTCCTGTAGGGAAATGTCTCTCCTGTGTTACCACAAAGGCTGCGGACAGCGTTTTGATCCCGACAAAAACAGCGATGGTAAGACGGTGGGAGCACGAGTTCTAATTGAATAATCCGGGACTAACCCGGGTTTGATGATGAGTGTGAGCTGGTCAGGGCCTGGCTCGGATAGGAATGCAACCCGTCTCCGAACCCAAAGTACTTTGCTTTGGTTTGCTTCCTTTCACCTTTGCATTTCTTGTGTTGCTGATAAGGCGACAGTCAGATCACACCTGATCTTATTGAATGGTGAAACAGGCTCGAGGGGCTGAATGGCCTATTCCCGATTCTTACCATAAAGTCAATCAACGCTAAATTTAAACAGTAAATTAAAAGCAAAATACTGCGGATGCTGGAAATCTGAAATAAAAACAGGAAGTGCTGGAAATACTCAGCAAGTGTGACATCTGTGGAGAGAGCAGAGTTAACGTTGCAGGTCAGTGACCTTTCATTGGAACTCATCAGATACTGCCAGACCTGCTGAGTATTTCCAGCACTTTTTTATTTCTGCATTTAAGCAAATTAGTTTTAAGTTATATTTTAACCCAAATACAAAAGCATAGTACTGGGGATGCTGGAATTCTGAAGAACAGAAAATGCTGGAAACATTCAAGTCAAGCAGTATCTGTGGAGAGAGAAATATTTAAGTTTCAGGTTGATGACATTTCATCAGAGTTCCACAGATGCTGTCTGATCTGTTGGGTGTTTGCAGCATTTTCTGTTTTTATTTATGTTTTGACCAGTTCACTGGATAATTTATTTTAAAAATCTTTGGGCTCTGCACTGTCTTGTCAATCAGAATGGATTCTATGTCTAATTTGTTTGGGAATTGCTTATGTAAACTTGTCCTTATTTCTGTATTCTGTATTCCCATCGTGTCTGTGCCAGCTGAAAAACGTTCCACCCATTCTAATTCCACCTTCCAGCATTTGGTCTGTAGCCCTGCAGATTACGGTACTTGAGGTGCATATCCAGTCGTCTTTTGAATGAGTTGAGGGAATCTGCCTCAACTACCCTTTCAGGCAGTTAGTTCCAGACCCCCACCACCCTCTGGGTGAAAAGACTTTTTCTCATCACATCTCTCTAATTAAAGGCCTGCTACCCGACCTGAACCCAACGATGTATGTTGGGTTCGGGTCGAGTCGGACACACACAGTCAGTATTGCATTTTGCTCTGCTGGTAAGTGTCAAAAGTTGAAAAGCCTACCTGAGCTGGGAATCCGGGATGTCAAGGAAGGAAACTGAGTCTGCACAGTGAGCGTCTCTATGACGTCATCACGCTCATGCTGCAGATTCGGAGTCAAAGGTAGGTAATGTGAATATTCCGGTGGTTGGGCTGGGTCGGGCTCGGGTCAGGTTGGGCACAGGAAAAAATGGAGGGACTCTGTTCGGGCTTGGGTCCAATGTGGATCTGTCTGGTTTGGGGCAGGGTTTTTTTCTGACTTGAGCAGGCCTTTAGCTCTAATCTTTCTACCAATCATTTTAAATCTATGCCCCCAGTCACTGACCTCTCTGCTAATGTAAATAGGCCCTTCACTTCCACTCTATCCAAGCCTTTCAAAATTTTGTCCATTTCAATCAGATCTCCCTTCAGCTTTCTCTGTTTCAAGGAGAAGAGCCCCAGCCTATCCAATCTTTCCTCATAGCTGCATTTCCGGCAACATCCTCGTAAATCTCCTCAGTGCAATTACATCCTTTCAGTAATGAGCTGACCAGAACTGCACACAGTACTCAATTTGTGGCCTTACCAATGATTTATACAGTTCCAGCATAACCTCCCTGCTCTTATATTCTATACCTCGGCTAATAAAGGAAAGGATTTCATATGCCTTAAGAACCTCATCGACCTATCGTCCTACCTTTAGGGATCTGTGGATATGTACTCCAATGTCCCTCACTTCCTCTACACCTCTCAGTATTTTCCCATTAATTGTGTATTCCTCCCCAAATGCATCACTTCACACTTCTCCAGGTTGAATTCCATATGTCACTTTTCTGTCCATCTGACCAGACCATCAATATCTTCCTGCAGCCGACAGTTATCCTCCTTGCTATTTACCACACAGTCAATCTTTGTGTCATCTGCAAACTTGTTGATCATGCCCCCCACATTTACATCCAAATCATTCATTTATACCACAAAAAGCAGGGGACCCAGTACTGAGCCCTGTGGAATGCCACTGGAAAACAGCCCTCCAGTCGCAATAACACTCATCAACAATTACCCTTTGTTTCCTGCCAGTGAGCTAATTTTGTATCCACCTTGCTGCATTCACCTGGATCCCATGGGATTTTATTTTTTCAACCAGTCTGCCATGTGGGAACTTGTCAAAAGCCATCCTTAATGTTGGCAGTCCTGACTAACATTATCCACTATATCTTTTATATATTTTAAAAAGTAACCCAAATAGAGGGATAAAATTCAAAATGAATG
The DNA here is from genome assembly GCF_036365525.1 of Heterodontus francisci. NCBI lineage: Eukaryota > Metazoa > Chordata > Chondrichthyes > Heterodontiformes > Heterodontidae > Heterodontus > Heterodontus francisci. Next base: position 84,154,807 of record NC_090376.1, on the reverse strand, counting down.
GCTGGGTTATCCACAACACCATGAGTCGGAGGCTGAAAATATGATCTCTCGATTGTTATTTCTCCAAATTAACATCTTAAATTTAAGCTGATTTTGCCAGGAGAGGTCATCACGTGTTGTAGCTGTCATTACTGGTGAAAGTGTTAATCCTTCTCCCAATCAGTGTAAATACATTGGTCACCTCACTGATTTATAGGGATTAATTATCATCTTGACAGTTAAGTCCAGACAATAGGAAGGTCATTGTTGAACCAGCTGAAGATGGTTGGTCTGCAGATACTGCCCTGAGGAATTCAGTGTTATCTGGGCAGCGATGATTGGATTCACACCTGACACCAAGAAAAATGGCTGTCGTTGCCAGAGGCCATTCACTTTTTTCCTCCCTCTTGGACCCCATCAGCTTTAGATTTGCCAGGGTTGTATGTTGCTATTCTGGGTTACTGCTGTCTTAGTGGTGAGGGTAGTTTCGCTCACCTCTGCTTTGACATTCAGATTTGTGTGATGAGGTCAGGAGCTGAGTGGTTCCCACAGAACCTCAATTCAGCATCATTGAGCAGATGTCACTTGATTGCAGAAACATAGAAATTTACAGCACAGGAGGCCATTTGGCCCATCACTTTCATGGCAATCAAAGAAGAGCTATCCCGCCTAATCCCACTTTCCAGCTCTGTAGCCTTGTAGGTTACAGCATTTCAAGTGCATATCCAAATATCCAATTTTAAATTAGTGAGGGTTTCTGTCTCAATCACCCTCTAAGGCACTGAATTCCAGACCCCCACCACTCTCTGGTTGAAAATATTTCTCTTTGACTTCCCTTTAATCCTTCAACCATTACTTTAAAAGTATGCCTGATGGTTACTGACTTCTCTGCTAAGGAAAATCCTTCCTGCCCATTCTATCTAGGCCCCTCGTAATTTTATATACCTCAATTAAATATCCTCTCAGCTGCCTTTGTTCCAAAGAAGAAAACCCCAGCCTATCCAATCTTTCCTCCATAGCTAAAATTCTCCAGTCCTGGCAACATCCTAGTGAATTTCCTCTGTAACCTCCCAGTTGAGATCACACTCTTCCCATTATGTGCCCAGAACTGTGTGTAATACTCTAGCTGTGACCTAACTAATGTTTTATACAGTTCTAGCAAAATGTCCCTGCTCCTATAATCCATGCCTCAGCTAATAAAGAAACGGATCCTGTACATTTCTGACCAGTCTGCCATTTGGGACCTTGTCAAAAGCCTTGTTAAAATCCATGTGGACTGCATCAAACATACTGCCCTCCTTGTTACCTCCTAAAATAATTGAGTCATGTTAGTTAGACACAGTCTTCCCTTAACAAATTCATGCTGACTGTCATTGATTAATCCATGCTTTTCTAAATGACCATTAATACTGCCCCTCAGAATTTTTCCCAATAATTTGCCAACCAGAGATTAAGCTGACTGGCCTATAATTAGGCGAACTATCCCTTGCTCCCTCTTTAAACAATGGTACAGCATTAGCAATCCTCCAGTCCTCTGGCACCCCACCTGTAGCTCGAAAGGATTCGAAAATGATGGTCTGAGCCTCTGCTATTTCCGCCCTTGCTTCTCTTAAACCTGGGATGCATTTCATTCGGGCCTAGCAATTTATCCACTTTCAAACATGCTAAATTCCTTAATATTTCCTTTCTCGCTATGTTTATCCCATCCAATATTTTACACTTCTCCTTCGTCTGCATCGTCCCCTTCTTTTGTGATGACAGATGCAAAGTATTCATCAAAAACCATGCCCACATTTGCCACCAAGACATGTTACCTTTTTGGTCTCTAATAGGCGCTACTCTTTCCTTTAGTTATCTTGCTGTTTGTATTTATAAAACATCTATGTGTATTCCTTGATTTTTTTTTTTAAGTCCTAATATTTATGTCCTCTCTTTGCTTTTCCTAATTTCCTTTTTAATTTCACCCCTGTACACTCGATATATTCCTCTAGGCTTTCTAAAGTATTGTGCTCTTGGTATTCAACGTAAGCTTCCCTTTCGTTTTATCCTACTTTGAATGCTCTTTGACATCCCCCAAGGGGCCCTAGATTTGGGAGTCCCACCCTTTTCCTTTGTGGGAACATATCTGTTATGACCTCACTATCTCCTGTTTGAATGCCTCCCACTTCTCTGCCACTGAATTATCTTCAAGTGGCTGTTTCCAGTCCACTCTTACTAAATTATATCTTAGCTTAGTAAAATTGGTTTATCTCCAGTTGAGAACTTTTGCTCATGGCCCAACTTTTGTCCTTTTTCCAAACGACACTAAATTTAACTGAATTATGGTTATCACAAACTGCTTTCCCACTGATACACCGTCCACCTGCCCAGCTTCATTCCCTAAAACTACATCCAGAATTGTCCGTTCTCTTGCTGGGTTTGCCATGTTGAATCATTGGAATCACAGAATGGTTACAGCACAGAGGAAGCCATTTGGCCTGCAATGTTTGTGCCTGCTCTCTGCAAGAGCAGTTCAGCTAGACCCACTCCCCTGCTTTTTCCCTGTAGCCATGCAAATTTTTCTATTCAGATAATTATCCAATTCCCTTTTGTAAGCCATGATTGAATCTGCCTCCACCACACTCAAGCAGTGCATTCCAGATCCTAACCACTCACTCTGGGGGAGAAAAAGTTTTTTTTTTTCCTTTCGACTTTTTGCCATTCACCTTAAATCAGTCTCCACTAGTTCTCGACCCTACCGCCAAATGGGAACAGTTTCTCCCTAGCTATACACGCCCTTCACAATTTTGAACATGTTTATCAAATCTCCTCTCAACCTTCTTTGAGAGCAGCTCCAGTTTCTCCAATATATCCATGTGACTGGAGTTCCTTATCCCTGGAGCCATTCTTGTAAATCTTTTCTGCACCCTGTCTAATGCCTTCACATGCTTCATAGTGTGGTGCTCAGAATTGGACACAGTACTCCAGTTGATGCCAAACCAGTGATTTGTAAAGTTAACCATAAACTCCTTGCTTTTGTACTCTGTCTCTATTTATAAAGCACAGAATCCCATATGTCTTCTCAACCTGCTGTACCAGCTTCAAAGATTTGTGCACATGTACCTCCAGGCCCTTCTGCTCTTGCACCCACTTTAGAATTGTATCCTTTATTTTATATCGCTTCTCCTTGTTCTTCCTACCAAGACGTATCACTTCACATTTCTCTGCATTAAATTTCATTTACCACGTGTCTGCCCATTCCACCAGCCTGTCTATGCCCTCTTGAAGCCTTTCACAATCCTCCTCACAGTTCACAATACTTCCAAGTTTTGCCATCTGCAAATTTGGCAGCCACACAATATTCCTTCCTCCAGTCCGAAAAACAACGTTCCCCGCTACCCTTTCCTGTCACTCAGCCAACTTCGTATCCATGCTGCCACTGTCCCTTTATCCCATGGGCTTTAACTTTGCTTACAAGCCTGTAATGAGGATCAAATGATTTTTGGAAATCCATGTACACCACATCAACCGCATTACCATCATCAACCCTTGATACCTCCTCAAAAACACTCAATCAAGTTAGTTAAAAATAATTTGCCTTTAATAAATCTATGCAATCTTTCCTTTATTAATCCACATTTGTCCTAGTGACCATTAATTTTGTGCTGGATTATCGTTTCTAAATGTTTTCCCACTACCAAGGTTAAACTGACTAGCCTGTAGTTGCTGGGCTTATCGTTATACCTTTTATTGAACAAGGGTGTAACATTTGCAGTTCTGCAGTCCTCTGGCACCACCCCTATATCTGAGTAACATTGAAATATTGTGGCCTGTGCCTCTGCAATTTCCACCCTTACTTCCCTCAGTATCCTCGGATGCATCTGATCTGGTACTGGTGAGTTATCAACCTTAAGTACAACCAGCCTTTCTAAAACCTCTTCGTATATCAATTTTTAGCCCATCCAGTGTCTCAGCTACCTCCACTCACTTTGACTTTGGCAGTATCCTCTTCCCTTGGTAAAGACAAATGCAAAATGCTTATTCAGCACCTCAGCCATGCCCTCTGCCTCCATGTGTAAATCCCATTTATAGATCCTAATTGGCTGCACTCCCCTTTTTTTTTTACTTTTTTTTTTATTCATTCATGGAATGTGGGCTTCACTGGCCAGGCTAGCATTTATTGCCCATCCCTAATTGCCCTTGAGAAGCTGGTGGTGAGCTGCCTTCTTGAACCGCTGCAGTCCATTTGGGGTAGGTATACCTACAGTGCAGTTAGGAAGGGAGTTCCAGGATTGTGACCCAGCGACAGTGAAGGAACGGCGATATAGTTCCAAGTCAGGATGATATGCCTATAGCAGACTTTAGGATTCACTTTTATGTTAGCTGCCAGTCATTCGCTTTCTTTGCTTCTCTCATTTCTTTTTTGTTTAGTTTAGTTTTAGTTTAGAGATACAGCACTGAAACAGGCCCTTCGGCCCACCGAGTCTGTGCCAACCATCGACCACCCATGACACTAATCCTACATTAGTCCCATATTCCCTGCCACATCCCCACCTTCCCTTTATTCTCCTACCACCTACCTATACTAGGGGCAATTTACAATGGCCAATTTACCTATCAACCTGCAAGTCTTTGGCTGTGGGAGGAAACCGGAGCACCCGGCAGAAACCCATGCGGTCACAGGGAGAACTTGCAAACTCCGCACAGGCAGTACCCAGAACTGAACCTGGGTCACTGGAGCTGTGAGGCTGCAGTGCTAACCACTGCGCCACTGTGCAGTGTTGTTCTGGCTTTGTTTGTCTTACCTTTCTCCCTCATGGGAATGTACCTTGACTGTACCTAAACAAACTCCTCTTTAAAGGCAGCACATTGTTCCATTACAGTTCTGCCTGCCAGTTTTTGTTTCCTGTTTATCTGGGCCAGATCCGTTCCCACCCCATTGATATTGGCCCTCTTCCAATTAAGTATTTTTTCTCTGGATTGCTCCTTCTACTTTTCCACAGCTAACCTAAACCTTGTGATGCTATGATTACTACCCCGTAAATGTTCCCCTACTGGCGCTTGACCCACATCAGTCCCCAGGATCAAGTCCAGCAGTGCCTCCTTCTTCGTTGGGCTGGAAGCATACTGATGCACAAAATTCTCCCAAACATATTCCAGAAATCCTCCCCTGCTTTCTGCCCTTTACAATATTACTGTCCCCCATTACAATTACTATGTCGTTTTTGCACCTCTCTGTAATTTTCTTGAAAATTTGTTCCTCTATCTCTCTCCAATTAGTTGTTAGCCTATAGAATACATCGAGTAATGGTATCTCGATATTGATTCTTAGCTCTAACCGAATAGATTCTGTCCTTCACCTCTCCAGGACATCCTCTCTCTCTCCAGCACTGGAATATTCTCCTTAATCAGTACTGCCACCCCTCCTCCTTTCTTCCTTCCCTATCTTTCCTGAACATCTTATATTGGTAGAATCATAACAGCATAGAAGGAGGCCATTCGGCCCCTCAAGTCCATGCCAGCTCTGTGTAGAGCAATCCAGTCAGTCCCATTGCCCTGCAAGTTTATTTCCTTCAAGTGCACATCCAATTTCCTTTTGAAATGAGTCATCGTCTCCGTTTCCACCACCCTTGTAGGCAGTGAGTTCCAGCTCATTACTTCACCTTACGTTTAATAAGTTCTTCCTCACATCCCCTCCTTGCATCTCTTGCCCAAAGCCTTCAATATGTGTTCCCTAGTCCTTGTACCATCAGCTAATAGGAATAACTTTTCTTTGTCTGCCTTGTCTAAACCTATCACAACCTTGCACACTTCTATCAAATCTCCCCTCCAATCTCCTTTGGTCCAAGGACAACAGCCCCAGCTTCTCCAACACAATATTGTAGCTAAATTCCCTCATCCCTGGAACCATTCTGGTAAATCTCCTCTGCACCTTTCAAGGGCCCTCGCATCCTTCCTAAAGTGTGATGACCAAAACTGAGTGCATAACTGTAGTTGTGGCCTAACCAGAGCTTCATAAAGGTTCAGCATAACTTCCCTTCTTTTGTACTCAATATCTCTCTTTATGAAGCCCAAGATCCCATATGCTTTGCTAACTACTCTCTCAATATGTCCTACCGCCTTCAAAGATCTATGCATATGAACCCCCAGGTCCCTCTGTCCCTGCACACTCTTTAGAACTGTGCCATTTAGTCTACGTTGCCTCTCCCGATCCCTTCTGTCAAAATGGATCACCTCACACTTCTTTGTCGTAAATGCCATCTGCCACTTATATGCTCGTTCTACTAGTCTATCTATGTCCTGTTGCAGTCGATTGGTATCACCCTCACTGTCTGCCACCTGTCCAAGTTTGGTATCATCAAATTTTGAAATTTTATCCTGTATTCCAATATTCAACTCATTTATATAAATCAAAAAAGGCAGTGGTCACAGCACAGAACTTTGGGGAACACCACTGTCTACCATCCTCCAGTCTGGAATAAAAACAATTTACCATGATTCATTGTTTGCTGTCCTTAAGCAAATTTTTTTAATCCACGCTGACACTGACCCTCCTAACCCATACGTCTCAACTTTGTTAATCAGCCTTTTATGTGCAACTTTGTCAAACACTTTCTTAAAAATCCATATAGACAACATCCACTGCTTTCCTTTCATCAACCTTCTCCATTACTACTTCAAAAAATTCAATTAAATTAGTCAAGCACGATCTACCTCTTATAAATCCGTGCAGGCTCTCCATAATTAACTCAAACTTCTCCAAGTGCCTGTTGATTTTTGTTTTTTCCCCTGATCATTGTTTCTCAAACCGTACCCATCAATGATGTTAAACTGACCGGCCTGTAGTTACTTGGAATGTCCTTTAAACCCTTTCTTGAATAAGGGTGTCATATTTACATATGTCACTCTCCAATCCTCTGGCACCTTCCTCCATATCTAGGGAAGATTGGAAGATGATGGCAAGCCCTTCCGCTATCTCCACTCCCACTTCCTTGAGCAACCTGAGATGTAAGCCACCTGAACCAAACGACTTATCAACTCTAAGCATAGCCAGCCTTTCCGGTACATCCTTCCTATCAATTTTCACCCCATCCAATATATCTGTCATCTCTGCTTCAACTGATGTTTTGTCAGTATCTTCTTCCTCAGTAAACACCAAAACAAAATGCTCATAATCGAGCCTTGCCCTGCACCTCTCAGGATATCATAGAAACAGAATCATAGAATGGTTAAAGCACAGAAGGAAGCCATTTGGCCTGTCATTTCCATGGTAGCTCTCTGCAACAGTAACTCACCTAGTCCCACTCCCAACTTCTCACTATAGCCCAGCAAATGTTTTTTCTTCAGATAATTGTCCAATTCTCTTTTGAAAGCCATGATTGAATCTTTCTCTTCCACGCTGTCAGGCAGTGCATTCCAGATCCTAACCACTCGCTGCATAAAGATGTTCTTCCTCAAGTCGGTGTTGCTTCTTTTACCAATCACCTTAAACTAGTGCCCTCTGGTTCTGGATCCTTCCATGAACAGGAACAGTTTCTCCCTATCTACTCTGTCCAGGTCCCTCATAATTTTGAACACCTCTATCAGATCTTCTCCAAAGAGAACAGATCCAGCTTCTCCAATCTATCCACATAACCGAAGTTCCTCATCCCTGGAACTGTTCTCATGAATCTTTTCTGCACCCTCTCTAATGCTTTGACATCCTTCCTAAAGTGTGGTGCTCAGAACTGGACACAATACTCCACTGGGGGTTGAACCAGTGTTTTATACAGGTTTAGCATAACTTCTTTGCTTTTGTACTCTGTGCCCCGTATCTAAAGACCAGGATCCTGCATGCTTTATTAACTCCTTTTTTCCACCCTCCCTGCCACCTTCAATGATTTGTTCACATATGCCCCCAGGTCCCTCTGCTCCTGAACCCTCTTTAGAATTGTACCCTGTATTTTATATTGCTTCTTTTCATCGTTCTTACCAAAATGAATCACTTCACACTTGCATTAAATTTCAGCTGCCACTTGGCTGCCCATTCCACCAGCCTGTCTGTGCCCTCTTGGAAGTTTCACTATCCTCCTCACAGTTCCCACTGCTTCCAAGCTTGTGTCATCTGCAAATTGTGAAATTGTGCCCTGTACACCCAGATCTAGGTCATTAATATATATCAGGAAAAGCAGGAGTCCTAACACTGACCACTGGGGAATCCCACTATGTACCTTCCTCCAATTTGAAAAAGAACCATTGACCGTCTCTCTGTTTCCTGCCACTCGGCCAATTTCATATCCATGCTGCCACTTTTATTCTGTGGGCTCTAACTTCGCCGGCAAGCCTATTATGTGGCGCTTTATCAAATTGCTTTTTGGAAGTCCATGTACACTACGGCCATACTAGTCTGAAAACGCCCGATCTCGTCTGATCTCGGAAGCTAAGCAGACTCAGGCCTGGTTAGTACTTGTGGATGGGAGACTGCCTGGGAATACCAGTTGCAGTAGGCTTTGGCGCGGCACAGTGGTTAGCACTGCAGCCTCACAGCTCCAGGAGGGACCCGGATTCGATTCTGGGTACTGTCTTTGCGGAGTTTGCAAGTTCTCCCTGTGACCACGTGGGTTTTTGCCGGGTGCTCCGGTTTCCTCCCACAGCCAAAGACTTGCAGGTTGATAGGTAAATTGGCCATTGTAAATTGCCCCCAGTGTAGGTAGGTGATAGGGAATATGGGATTACTGCAGGGTTAGTATAAATGGGTGGTTGTTGGTCGGCACAAACTCGGTGGGCCGAAGGGCCTGTTTCAGTGCTGTATCTCTAAAAAAATAAAAAATAAAAAACGTCAACCCTCTCTGTTACCTCATCAGTAAACTCAAGCAAGTTAGTTAAACATGATTTTGCCCTTAACAAATCTGTGCTGTGTTTCCTTAATTAATCCACATTTGTCCAAGTGACTGTTAATTTTGTGCTGGATTATCATTTCTAAAAGCTTTTCCGTCTTGTACTGACTGGCCTGTAGTTGCTGGGCTCATCCTTACACCCTTTCTTGAACAAGGATGTAACATTTGCAATTCTTCAGTCCTCTGGCACCATCTCTTGACCTAAGGAGGTTTGGAAGATTATGGCCAGTGCCTCCATAATTTCCACCTTTTACTTTCCTCAGTATCTTTGGATGCATCTCGTCTGTTTCTAGTGACTTATTAACTTTAAGTACAGCCAGCCTATCATATACCATCTCTTTTATCAATTCTTGGCCCATCCACTGAATCAACTGCCTTCTCTTTCACTATGACTTAGGTTGCGTCATCTTCCTTGGTAAAGATAGATGCAAAGTACTCATTTAGTACCTCAGCCATGCTCTCTACCTCCATGCATAAATCCCATTTTGGGTTCCTAATCAATCCCACTCTTCCTTTTACACCCGTTTTACTATTTATATGCCTATAGAAGACTTTTGGGTTCCCTTTTTATGTTAACTGCCATTCTATTCTCATATTCTGTCCTCGTCTTATTTTCCTCTTCACTTCATCACTCAACTTCTTGTTTTTGGCCTGGTTCTTGCTTGAAGAACTCACCTGACGTGCATGGTTTACCCTCTTCTTTTTGTTTCATCATATTCTCTTATCTCCCTCATCATCCAAGGAGTCCTGTATTTGGTTCCCTTACTGTTCACCCTTGTTGGAATGTACCCAGCCTGTACCTGAAACATCACCTCCTGAAAGATCACCCATTGTTCCATTAGAATTTTTCCTGTCAGTCTTTGGCTCCATTTTACCCAGGCTAGATTCTCCCTTGCCACTGACGTTAGCCCTCGTCCAATTTAGAAGTTCTGCTTTAGATTGTTCCTTGCTCTTCTCTATTAATCCACACCTTATGGTATGATGATCACTCTTACCCAAGTGTCCCCCCTCAGAAACTTGGTCCACCTCATTTCTCAGCACCGGATCCAGCAATGCCTCCTTCCCAGTTGGACTGAGAATATACTGGTTAAAGAAGTTCTCCTGGATGCATTTCAGAAATTCCTCCCCCTCCTTACCCTTTAGTCTAACATCATCCCAGTTAATATTTGGGTATTAAAGTACCCCAATATTCCCACAGTACAGTTCTTGCATATTTGATTTCTCTCCAGATATGCTCCTCTATCTCTCTCTCCATTTGGAGATTTATAGAATATCTCCAGTCACATGATCATTCCCTTTTAATAATCTAGTTAGAACCTTGTATAAACTATTCATTTTAATTGCCTCTAGACCTGCACTGCTTATTAATTCACTTACCCTGAATGAAATTTTATTCATTAAGCTAAGCTGTAAATTTAATACAGTACTTTATAGTTTCCTGGTCCTAGTTTAAACCTCCAATCCGATCCAGGAATATTTAGTACAAGTCCTGCCCTGTTTTGAGTCATGCCTCTGTTATCATTACATCATATTCACCTGTATCTACCTGGGCCTGCACCAACCTTATTGAGCACCGTTTGTTTTTTTAAATTAATTCGTGGGATAGAATGTCACTGGCAAGGCCAGCTTTTATTGCCCATCCCTAATTGCCATTGATCAGGTGGTGGTGAGCAACTACAACTGAGTGGCTTGCTAGGCAATTTCACAGAATCACAGAATAATACAGCGCAGAAGAGGCCCTTCAGCCCATCGAGTCTGCACCAATGCATTAAAGACACCTGACCTGTCTACCTAATCCCATTTGCCAGCACTTGGCCCATAGCCTTGAATGTTATGATGTGCCAAGTGCTAATCCAGGTACTTTTTAAAGGATGTGAGGCAACCTGCCTCTACCATCCTCCCAGGCAGGGCATTCCAGACCATCACCACCCTCTGGGTAAAAAATGTTCTTCCTCAAATCCCCCTTACACCTCCCGCCCCTCACCTTAAACTTGTGACCCCTCGTAACTGACCCTTCAGCTAAGGGGAACAGCTGCTCCCTGTCCACGCCCCTCATAATCTTGTACACCTCGATCAGGTCACCCCTCAGTCTTCTCTGCTCCAGCGAAAACAACCCAAGCCTATCCAACCTCTCTTCATAGCTTAAATGTTCCATCCCAGGCACCATCCTGGTGAATCGCCTCTGCACCCTCTCCAGTGCAATCACATCCTTCCTATAATGTGGCGACCAGAATTGCACACAGTACTCCAGCTGTGGCCTTACCAAAGTTCTGTACAACTCCAACATGACCTCCCTGCTTTTGTAATCTATGCCTCGATTGATAAAGGCAAGTGTCCCATATCCCTTTTTCACCACCCCTATTAACCTGCCCTTCTGCCTTCAGGGATCTATGGACAAACACGCCAAGGTCCCTTTGTTCCTCGGAACTTCCCAGTGGGCATTTCAGAGAGCATTTAAGAGTCAACCACATTGCTGTGGGTCTGTAGTTACACATAGGCCAGACTGAGGTAGGACAACAGATTTCGTCCCCTGAAGAACATTAGTGTACCAGTTTTTTATTAGACAAACTGGTAATTTCATGATCATTATTAACAAGATTAGCAAATTATACCATATTTATTTATTGATTTGACTTTAAATTCCTCCAGCTGCTGTGGTGGTATTTGAACTCATGGCCGGAATTTTACGCCTCCCAAAAGAGTGGGCTAATGGCAGGGGGAGTGGGGTGGTAAAATGGAATGGGAGGCTGGGGGGGCCCTTTCCGACGCACTCCCTGTTCCATTGCCAATTTATGCGGGGCTGCGGCGAGAAATGGCCTGCCCGCCCCAAGCCAATCAAGGCCCTTAAGTGGCCAATTAATTGAGCTGAGTTGCATTCCCAGCAGTGGACACTGCCCCCGGTGGTGCTGTTGGCCTACTGATTGGCTTGCAGCTCCATTAGGTGGGACTTCCTGCCTCAATGAAGTGGAAGTCCCGCTCAAGACCAATTAAGGGCCTGGGGACTGTAAAATCTGGTCTGGGCCCCCAGGCCCAGCGGAAGCAGGATCGCCAGCAACTTTTCAACCAGTGGGCGGCTCCCCCCGCCCCTGTAAAATCTAGCCCTGCGTCTTGATTATTAGTCTGGACCTCTTGATTACTAGTTAGTAGCATTACCACTGTGCTACCATCCTCCCTGTGTTCACAAGAAGGTACTGTAAACCTAATTTAGACCTTATTTCATTCCCTCTTACTCTGACCCTACTTAATTCCTTACTATTTCTTACTCTAGCGCTACCTGTCTTTCCCAATTCTTTGTGCGTGGTGTTTTTCATCTCTAATGTAACATCCTGATTCCCATCCCCCAACAAGTTAGTTTAAACCTTCCCCGGTAGCTCTAGCAAATCGCCCCACAAGGACACTGGTCCTGACTCTGTTGATGTGCAACCTCCTGTCTCGGTCCCAAATGGGCCGATTGGACTATTTCTGTGCTGTATATTCTATCTATCTATCGAACACTTTCCTCAGAACCAACCCAATGTCCCAGGAATCTAAAGTCCTCCCACCTGCACCATCTCTCCAGCCGCATATTCATTTGCTCTGCCCTGTTTCTGGTAGTGGAGTAATCCAGAGATTAACACTTTTGAGGTCCTGCTTGCTAGTTTCTTTCCTAGCTCCCTAAAATCTGCATGCAGGACCTCATCCTTCTTTCTACCTATGTTGTGGTATCAATATGGACCACAACTGCTAGCTGTTACCCTGCTCTCCTCCGTGTCATCCTTGACCCTGGCATCGGGGAGACAACATACTGCCATCATGGATTCACGTCTTTGGCCGCAGAAATGCCTGTCTGTCCCCCTAACTATAGAATCCCCTATCACTATTGCTTTCCCAATCTTCCTCATGCACCCCCACCCCACCCCACCCCACCCCACCCCACCCCAAGGGCTGAATCAGCAGTAGTTCTGTGAACTTGGCTCTGGCTGCACTCCCCAGAGGAACCATTACGCTCACCAGTAGTCAGAACCGAAAAGCAGTTGGAGAACAAAAGATGCATTCTGGGGACTCCTGCACTACCTGCCTGGTGGTCACCCATTCCCTCTCTGCCCGCACACCCTTAAGTTGTGGGATGACGACATCCCGGAACATGCTGTCATTCCTATGGCTCAGCCTCGTGGTTGTGCTCCAGTTGTGCCAACTGCTGCTCAAGGTCTTAAAACTGGAAATTGATCTCCTCCAGCTGATGACAGTTCCTGCACCTGTAGTTGTCCAAGACATGAGAAATGTCCTGTGGAGTGGAATTCCCACATGGCACAGGATGTGCATTCTACAGGACTGAGGTATCCTGTCATGTTTTTATTTTTTATTCTAATATTTAAACTTACAGAAATAAACATAAGACTTGTCCTTAATCTCAAGAATAAAACACCAGCTACTCCCCAGTCAGCTCCTTCCCTTGTGCTGACACCACTTTAGGTGTTTTTTTTTGTGTCTCTGCCTGATGCTCATACTCCCTTACCTCTTAGAATCTATAAAAAATATATTTTTAGCTTTTGGGTTACTTAATTGTTTAACTAACAGCAAAAGACCAACTCTAACCACTAAAAACACTAACCAAAAAATGTAATACTTAGCTGTGCCACTGAACACTCTTGATTGTGACATTACTTTTTGAGTTTTCCTTCTGTTTCTCTGGTGTCTGCTGCTGTGCTCCTGATTTTTAAGTGGCGTGCATCATGACAGGTCATATTGTTAAACAAAAGCGAATGCTCACTCTCATTGATTTCCTTTTGGCACATCTGTGCATTTGACTGTCCTAATGTTCGGTGTCAAAGCCTGAACAAAATGATGCTTAAGCTTTATATGGAGTATATTAAAATTCCTAAAATAATATGGCTGTAATCTGATTTTGGTGTTCAGATGATTAGTTTATAATACCATCTGGATCACTTGATATCACCTGTAATTCCTGATTTGTCTATATTCTTCAAATACCATAAACTGCTATCGACCTGGTGAGCTAACACCAAAGAGGTATAATTTTGATTGACTCTTTGTCCTTTCAGCACAGCAGTAAATGTTGGTTTTCTTAATAAATTGTGCTTCTGGAATATGAAAATTATATCAAGATGCTATGGGAACTCGAGGAGCTTACAGCACCGAAAGAGATTGTTTGGCCCACAATGTCTGTGCAGGCTTTTTGCTAGAACAATCCAAAATTAATACTGCCCCACTCTCTTCCCTATGCCTTTGGATAAATACTTGAAGCAGAAAATGCAATGGTAACTTTCTCAATCACTTAAGTTAAAACGAGAAATACGTATGCCTGCAGTTCCAAGTTACAACGCCCACGTAGTCAACTGATTGCTCTCACACATCACTGCCATTTAAATCGGGGTCATTGTTGTCAGCTGTTATTTTTCTAAGTTGGCATTTTAGCAATGAGATCAGCTTCTGTGGACCGAATGGTCTTGCACCCAATTTAGTTTCTCCGAAGCTGAGAGCTCTAACTAAAAGCTAATCAAACAGCATCGGTTAGAATTAGTTCTGGAAGTCCTGTTGTTTGCCACAGAAAGGAACATCAGGCCACCATTGTCAGTGCTAAACGGAGAGTGAACGTGAGCCCCGCTGATAAATGTAGCCTTCCAGGTTCTAACACAAGGTTCTAGAACAATGCTGAGACAATCGGTCCTCGCGCACGCGCAGCTCACGCCTCGCTGCTCGCCAGCAGAGGCCGTGTCGAATGTTCGGGAACGAGTGCGGAAAGGGCCGAGACTTTCCGGAAATTGCCGAAGAGGAAGCGGTGGGCGGAGAGAGGAGGTGGTGAAGTCGGTCGCTGCTCGATCGCCGAGTGTTAGAGGGGTGATTGGGCTTGTTAGATTTGTTCTTAACAGCTTCCTGTAGGGAAATGTCTCTCCTGTGTTACCACAAAGGCTGCGGACAGCGTTTTGATCCCGACAAAAACAGCGATGGTAAGACGGTGGGAGCACGAGTTCTAATTGAATTGTGTAATCCGGGACTAACCCGGGTTTGATGATGAGTGTGAGCTGGTCAGGGCCTGGCTCGGATAGGAATGCAACCCGTCTCCAAACCCAAAGTACTTTGCTTTGGTTTGCTTCCTTTCATCTTTGCATTTCTTGTGTTGCTGATAAGGCGACAGTCAGATCACACCTGATCTTATTGAATGGTGAAACAGGCTCGAGGGGCTGAATGGCCTATTCCTGATTCTTACCATAAAGTCAATCAACGCTATATTTAAACAGCATTGGTTTTAAATCAATTTTTAAGCCGAATACAAAACAAAATCCTGGGATGAGAAATTTCTGCCGAATGGCAGATTTGCGACAATGGGGTGTTGGAAATCCACCATTGGCTTCTTCCTTCCTATCTGACCAGATCGGCTTCTTAAAAAAAACGCAACTGTCAGTTTCAAAGCTGACAGTTTCAGCCAGTAGGAACTGCTGCTTACAGATGAAAATACAAATAAGAGCAGGAGTAGGCCACTCGGCCCCTCAAGCCTGCTGCACCATTAAATAAGATCATGGCTGATCTGACTGTAACCTCAATTCTGCATTCCTGTCTATCACCGATAACATTTCACCCCATTGCTTATCTGCCTTAAAAATATTTAAAGACGCGTGACCCTCAGAGAAATTTCTCCTCATCACTCTTAAATGGGCGACCCCTTAATTTTAAATAGTGACCCCGAGTTCTAGATTCTCCCACAAAAAGAAACATCCTTTCCACATCCACCCTGTCAACACCTCTCAGGATCTTATATGTTTCAATCAAGTTGCCTTTTACTCTTCTAAACTCCAGCGGATACAAGCCTAGCCTGTACAACCTTTCCGCATGAGACAACCTGCCCATTCCAGGTATTAGTCTAGTAAACCTTCTGTAAACTGCTATTGCATTTGCATCCTTCTATAAATGAGACCAATACTGTATACAGTACTCCAGATATGGTCTCACCACTGACCTGTATAACTGAAACATAACTTCCCTACTTTTGTATTTAATTCCCTTGCAATAGATGATAACATTCTGTTAGCTTTCCTACTTGCTGAGCCTGTATACTAACCTTTTGCGATTCATGCACTAGGACACCCAGATCCCATTGTATTTGAGCTCTACAATCTCTCACCATTGTGATAATGTGCTTTTTTTATCCTCCCTGTTAAAATGGACAATTCCACATTTTCCCACATTATACTCCATTTGTCAGATCTTTGCCCACTCACTTAACCTATCTATATCCTTTTTGTAGCCTCCTTATGTCCTCTTCACAACTTACTTTCCTACCTATCTTTGTGTCATCAGCAAATTTAGCAACCATACCTTCGGTCCCTTCATCTAAGTCATGTATATAAATTGTAAAAAGTTGAGGCCCCAGCACAGATCCTTGTGGCACATCACTCGTTACATCTTGCCAACCAGAAAATGACCCATTTATGCCTACTCTCCATTTCCTGTTAACTAGCCAATCTTCTATCCATGCCAATATGAGCTTTTATTTTCTGCAATAACCTTTGATGTGGTACCTTATCACATGCCTTCTGGAAATCTAAGTACAGTACATCCACTAGTTCCTCTTTATCCACAGCACATGTAACTCCCTCAAAGAACTCCAATAAATTGGTTAAACATGATTTCCTTTTCACAAAACCATGTTGACTCTGCCTGATTACCTTGAATTTTTCTAAATGCCCTGCTATAACGCCTTTAATAATAGCTTCTAACATTTTTCCCTGAGGCAGATGTTAAGCTAACTGGCCTGTAGTTTCCTGCTTTCTGTCCCTCCCTTTTTGAATAAAGGAGTTACATTCGCTATTTTCCAGTCTAACTCTGGGTGAAGTGTTAACAATTTCACCAGTAATGACAGCAGCAACATGTGATGACATCTCTTCTGGCACAATCAGCTTAAATTTAAGGAGTTAATTTGAAGGAATAACAATTGAGAGATCGTATTTTCAGCCTCCAACTCATAGTGTTGGGGATAACCCAACCACTCATTTTGAATTTTATCCCTCTATTTGGGTTACTTTTTATTAATTAATTACCTTTTTATTTGTTTAATATTAATCAGGGCCGCCAACATTAAAGAATCAGTAAGAGTGGTATTTAGAATCAATCCATAAATCTTCTGCGAAAGTCCAGGAGGGAATCAAGTGAAGCAGCGTTTGAGGCCATGGATAATTGAACTCTGGGCATCTGGATGTAATTCAGTATTGTTACGACCGACCGCTCCTGTCAAAGCCTCCAATCAAAATATACGATTCTGATTGTGGTGGGAGAGACGCACTGATAATTCAATCCCGTTGCTCCACAGATCGCCTAACATATCATTTAAAACTTTCCAAACTAAAGAAAGACACAGCCAAATTGTACCATCTGTTAACCCCCGAACGAGGCTAACCAAACCAGATGTCTTTAAATCAACAAATTAACTCTTTAATTAAAAGAACTAAATTCTTAAACACTATGAACATTTAAAAATAGAAAAATTAGAGTCCTTGCAAATTTACAGTCCAATGTTGTTTGAAGTCCCTCGCAGAATGTTGTTCGAAGTCCCTTGCAGTCGTCTGATGTGGGGAAAAAAGGCTCTTCCACAGTAGTCTAACTTCAGTAGGTGATGCTTTCCTTCTCCAGCGAATTTCAACAATTAACAACTTGCACACACTTTCAATGGAATTAATCTGACTTTAGAGTTTTTTAAGGGATAAAAGATTGTCACAGTCTAACTTCCCTTCAATTTAAATTACCAGAGATCTCTGTCGTGGCTTGACTTTTTAGAATTGAGAGATAATAATTAAACAGACAAAAATCCTATTTCCTTCAGTTTAAGTGGTTGAGAGCTCTTTTTTTCAGTGCTGATACCACAGCTGTTTCTGTGTCTTCAAACTGTTTTACTAACTGCTAGTTCAAACTGAATTGTAACAAATGTATCGCATCAGGCTGACTCCCAGTGACTGTTTCCATGGTATTGAGAATGCACTCTGAATCGCAATCTCCAAATAGCCGTTTCTAAGGCAACGAAAATGCACCTTCCTGCAACTCCTAAGGCTTGCAGGCTCTTAAAGCAATACTGATCCCTTGGAAACCTTAAAGGCAAACTGCATATTCTGAAAAAAAAAGTACAGGATCATGACAGTATCCATTTCACAAATCAAACATACTGTCCTTATTTCTATATTCTGGTGATGCGGGCAAGTTTACATAAGCAATTTCCAAACAAATGTAGATATGGAATTCATTCTGATCGAGAGTGACGAGCCCTAAGATTAAGATAAATTATACAGTGACCATGGTTAAAACATAAATAAAAGCAGAAAATGCTGGAAATACCTAGCAGGTCAGGCAGCATCTGTGGAACTCTGATGAAATGTCATCAACTTGAAATGTTGACTCCCCACAGATGCTGCCTGACCTGCTGAATATTTCCAGCATTTTCTGTTTTTCAGATTTCCAGGGGTGAGAGTGGCCAAAGACCGAAGGTCTGAAAATTAGTGGCTGAAAACAAAAAAAGTTTGTTTTTGGACAAGGAATCATGTGATTATAGCACTGTTAATCATCTGTAATGAGTGCAGAGACTTCCAGGCTGCTTCAAATGTGTTGTGTTCCCTTTGTTTGCCTTCGATTACCAACAAGTTGGTGGATAAATGCATTTGTATAAAATCGCTAAAGTGACGGCAATATTCCAACATTTCTGCATTTAATACAGTCAGTCTGCGCAATTTTAGCTGGTTAAACTCCAGCAGTACCCCTGCGTGTACCTGAGCAATTCTAAAAGCTTAGTTAAACAGGATATTGCATTAGTTTGAATGGGAGACTCATACATGTGGGAATATGATGTGTGAATAACAATCGTTGCTTAAAAATGGTGAGGACTGGGTGCTTAATATTCAAGGATACAAAGTGTTCAGAAAAGATAAGGGAAAAAGGGAGGTGGGGTGGCAGTATTGATTAGTAAAGACATTGTAGCATTGGAAGGCAAGGTTGTCCTTGAGAGGGCAAGGACAGAAACCATTTGTTTAGAGTTGAGAAGCAAAAAGGGCATGATTACATGACTAGGGTATTCTATAGGCCTCCAAATGGTGAGAGAGAAATAGAGGAGCAAATCTGCAGGGAAATCTGAGATGTGCAAGAACTATAGAGTAATGATATTGGGGCACCCAGTATTACCCAAATATTGATTAGGACGATAGAGTAAAAGGTAAAGAGGGGGAGAAATTTCTGAAATGTGTTCAAGAGATTTTCCATGAGCAGTATGTCCTTGGTCCAATTAGGAAGGACGCATTGCTAGATCTAGTGCTGGGGAATGAGGTGGACCCAAGTGGACCAACTGCCTGTGGGAGAACACTTGGGTAAGAGTTAGATTAATAACGGGGAAGAGAAGGGATGATCTGAAGTGGAACTTCTAAATTAGCAGAGAGCTAACTTCAGTGGAATGAGAGGGGATCTAGCCAGGATAAAATGGAACCATGAAAAACTATACAAAAAAGGGTGATCTTTAAGGAGGAGATGTTTCACATACAGACTGGGGTGAAATCTAAGGGAACCAAAACCAGGACTCATTGGATGTTGGAGACAGAGAATATGATGAAACAAATAAGTGGGTGTATGATGCACATCAGATGAATTCTTCAAGCAAGAACCAGGCCAAATACAATAAGTTGAGAGGGGAAGTGAAGAGGAAAATATGACTGGCAGTGAGAGAATATGAGAATAGAATGGCAGTTAACATAAAAGGTAACTCAGATGTTCTATCCGCTTACTATTTACATGCTAGTAGTAAGATGGGGTGGGTCCTATTGAGGGCAAAGAGGGTGTTGTATGCTTTGAGTATTCTAGCCTTGTTCTGCACGTCTGAGTACTTTGTATCAACGTTTACTGCAGAAGGGGATGCTGACAAAATATCAGTACAAGCGGAGATGGCAGAGTTAATGGATGGGGTGAAAATTATTAGGCACGATGTACTGGAAAGGCTGGCTTTGATAAGTGTGGATAAGACACCAGGTTCAGATGGTTTGTATCCCCAGTTGCTCAGGGAATTGGAGGTTAGAGATAGCAGAAGGGCTTGCTATAATCTTCCAGTCCTCCAAGATATAGGGGATAGAGGTGCCAGAGGATTGGAAAGTGGCAAATGTGACACCCTTGTTCAAGAAAGGGTGACAGGGCAGTTCTACTAACTGTAGGCCAGTCAGTTTAACATCAGTAGTGGGTAATGTTTTAGAAACAATCAGAGAAAACATTAACAAGCGCTTGGAGAAGTTTGAGTTAATTAAGGAGAGCCAGCACAGATTTTTAAAAGCCAGCTCGCATTTGACTAATCGAATATTTTGAAGTAACAGAGAAGGTTGATAAAGGGAATGTGGTGGATGTTGTCTATATGGATTTTAAGAAAGCATTTGACAAAGTACCTCATAAAAAGCTGGTTAACAAAATCGAGGCTCATGACTTAAGGACAGAAAGCAGCATGTTGACCTGGATTAAAAACAAGAAATGCTGGAAATACTCAGCAGGTCTGGCAGCATCTGTGGAAAGAGAAGCAGAGTTAACGTTTCGGGTCAGTGACCCTTCTTCGGAACTGACAAATATTTAGAAATGTCAAAGGTTATAAGCAAGTGAGGCGGGGGTGGGGCAAGAGATAACAATGGAGAAGGTGTAGATTGGACAAGGCCACATAGCTGACCAAAAGGTCATGGAGCAAAGGCAAACAATATGTTAATGGTGTGTTGAAAGACAAAGCATTAGTACAGATAGGGTGGTAACGGACTGAAGATTGAACAGCAGCAAGTACAAACATGAAAAAAAACAGTGGGTAAGCAAACTGAACAAACGAAGATGAAATGAAATAAACATGCAAAAAAAAATTGTAGAAAATGTAAAAAAGAAAAAATAACTAAAAATAAAAGTAAAGTGGGGAGGCTGTCATGCTCTGAAATTATTGAACTCAATGTTCAGGCTGTAGTGTGCAAAATCGGAAAATGGGATGCTGTTCCTCGAGCTTGCGGTGATGTTCACTGGAACACTGCAGCAAGTCCAGGATAGAGATGAGAGCAGGGGGGGAGTGTTGAAATGGCAAGCAACCAGAAGCTCAGGGTCCTGCTCGCGGACTGAGCAGAGGTGTTCCGCAAAGCGGTCATCCAGTCTGCGTTTGGGCTCCCCAATGTAGAGGAGACCATATTGTGAGCAGCGAATACAGTATACTACATTGAAAGAAGTACAAGTAAATCGTTGCTTCACCTGAGAGGAGTGTTTGGGGTCTGGGATAGTGAGGAGAGAGGAGGTAAATGGGCAGGTATTACACCTCCTGCGATTGCAGGGGAAGGTGCCATGGGAAGGGGACAAGGTGTTGGGGGTAATGGAGGAGTGGACCAGGGTGTCGCGGAGGGAACGATCCCTTCGGAATGCTGACGGGAAGGGAGGGGAAGATGCGTTTGGTAGTGGCATCACGCTGGAGGTGGCGGAAATGGCAGAGGATGATCCTTTGGATATGGAGGATGATGGGGTGGAAAGTGAGGACAAGGGGAACTCTGTCAAAGTTCTGGGAGGGAGGGGAAGGGGTGAGGGTAGAGGTGTGGGAAATGGGCAGGACACGGTTGAGGGCCCTGTCAACAACAGTGGGGGGGGGGGGGGAATCTTCGGTTGAGGAAAAAGGAGGTCATATCAGAAGCACCGTCATGGAAGGTAGCATCATCAGAGCAGATGTGTTGGAGACGGAGAAACTGGGAGAATGGAATGGAGTCCTTACAGGAGGTAGGATGTGAAGAAGTGTAGTCGAGGTAGCTGTGGGAGTCGGTGGGCTTATAATGGATATTAGTAGACAACCTATCCCCAGAGATGAAGACAGAGAAGTCGAGGAAGGGAAGGGAAGTGTCAGAGATGGACCATGTAAAGGTGAGGGAAGGGTGGAAATTGGAAGCAAAGTTCAAGAAGTTTTCCAGTTCAGGGCGGGAGCAGAAAACGGCACCGATACAGTCATCAATGTACCGGAAAAAGAGTTGGGGGAGGGAGCCTGAGTAGGACTGGAACAAAGAATGCTCGACATATCCCACAAAATGACAGGCATAACTAGGACCCATGCGGGTACCCAAAGTAACACCTTTTACTTGAAGGAAGTGAGTGGAGTTGAAGGAGAAGTTGTTCAATGTGAGAACAAGTTCAGCCAGGCGGAGGAGGGTGGTGATGGATGGGGACTGGTTGGGCCTCTGTTCCAGGAAGAAGCGGAGAGCCCTCAAACTGTCCTGGTGGGAGATGGGGGTGTAGAACGATTGGACGTCCATAGTGAAGAGGAGGTGGTTGGGACCAGGAAACTGGAAATTGACGTAGGGCGTTAGAGTCACGGATGTAGGTGGGAAGGGACTGGACCAGCGGAGAAAAGATAGAGTCAAGATGGGAAGAAATAAGTTCAGTGGGGCAGGAGCAGGCTGACACAATGGGTCTGCCGGGACAGTCCCATTTGTGGATTTTGGGAAGGAGGTAGAAGCGGGCTGTCCGGGGTTGCGGGACTATGACGTTGGATGGTTGTTTTTCAGACTGGAGGATAGTGGTCCCCAGGCGTCAGTGCTGGGACCATTGCTTTGTTGATGCATATAAATTACTTGGATATTGGAATACAGAGTAAAATTTCAAAATTTGCGGATGATACCAAACTTGAGGTATGGCAAACAGTGAGGATACCAGTCGACTGCGACAGAACATAGATAGGCTAGCATAATGGGCAGACAGGTGGCATTTATTAGAGAAGTGTGAGGTGATGCATTTTGGCAGAAGGGGTGAGAGAGGCAATATAGACGTAATGGCACAGTTCTAAAGAGTGTGCAGGGATAGAGGGACCTGGGACTTCATGTGCATAGATCTTTGAAGATGGCAGGACATAGAGAGTAGTTAGCATAGTGTATGGGATCTTGGACTTCATAAATATTGAGTACAAAAGTAGGGAAGTTATGCTGAACCTTTATAAAGCTCTGGTTAGGCCACAAATAGAATATTGCATCCAGTTCTGGTCACCAGACTTTAGGAAGGATGCGAGTGTCCTTGAGAGGATGCAGAGTTTTCCCAGAATGGTTCCAAGGATGAAGGAATTTAGCTACAAGGTTAGGTTGGAGAAGTTAGGGTTATTCTGCTTTTAGCAAAGGATGTTCAGAGGAGATTTGATAGAGGTGGACAAGATTATGACCAGTTAAATAAGGTAGACAGCGAAAAGCTATTCCCATAAGCTAACAGGACTAGGGGACACAGATTTAAGGTTTTGGACAAGAGTTACAGGAGGGATGTTTTTTCCTTCCAGGTGGTTGTTTCTTAATCAGGTTTTACTTTCTCAATTATTTTCACTGCAATCATAAGCCTTGATGGTGCATTTCACTCTGAATTGTGACAGCCTGCATGTAATTTGTTTAAATTCTGCACGTGTCCGTAGAGGAGAATATCTGAGCAGAATTAAGGCATTTCTACTACATTCCTCTTTTATTTACCAAATTATGAGCAATAGCAGGTTCTACATTATAGAACATATATATGTCTGTGTAGTAATATGGTTTAGAACATTATAGTTAATTTTAAAATTTGACTTTAACATAACAATCCAGGATTCTCTTTCATCTCAAAACGCTTTATAGCCAATGAAGAACTTTTTGAAATGTAGCTCTGTTGTAATATAGGAAATGCGGCAGCCAATTTGCGCACAGCAAATACCCACAAACAGCAATGTGATGATGACCAGCTAATCTATTCTGGTGATATTAATTGAGGGATAAATATTGACCAGGACACTGTGGATAACTTCCCTGCTATGCTTTGGAATAATGCCATGGGATCTTTACATCCACCCAAGCAGGCTGATAGGGCCTTGGTTTAACATCTCCTCCAAAAGGTGACATCTCCAGCTTGCAGTACCTCCTCAATACTGTACTGAAGTATTGATATTTGTGCTCAAGCCCTGGATTGCGAATTGAACCCAGAACCTTGTGGCTCAGACGAGAGTGCTACCCACTGAGTCATGGCTGACACCTGAAATCTGAATGTTGTAAATATTGTTCAAAGGTTATGTTGTGGGAGCTGATACTGTTTTTTCTTTCTCCTTTCTACAAGCAGCTCTTTAGAAAGTTCATATATTAGAATGCAATCTATATAACTCCCTATGGAACTGCTGACTGTTGGTTCTGAGGATGATGTTAATGAATTCTATGTAGATAGGAAAGCCTGATTTGGTGGGCTTTCATGTAAAAGACAACAATACTTAACTGGGAGAGACGACTGTTTATGATGAGTTTCTTGTTTGCAGACTTTTATAAACCGGTTTGAAATATGTTCCATTGTATGTGTTGAGTCTGGAAATTATCAGTTCCTGTGAGCAATTAGTTGTAGCAGTATGTTTAGTGTGAACATAGCTGTAAAACTAAGCTGCAACTTCTCAGAGTAGCTCGTTCTAATCTTCAAAGTTTCCCACCTAAATTACCAAAGAACTCTCCTCTGAGTCTATTTACTCAACAACATTTATACTTTTTGACGTTAAAGTGACACAGCTGCATTGTAGCAGAATAATGAGTTATGCTTTACATGGTATAACACTCTTATATCGCCCCCATAGTCACTGACTTAGTCACTGACATAGTCACTGGACCATATCTCCAACACAAAAGTCCTCGAAGTGGCCAACATCCCCAGCTTGTACACACTACTGAGTCAGCGGCGCTTGAGATGGCTTGGCCATGTGAGCCGCATGGAAGATGGCAGGATCCCCAAAGGCACATTGTACAGCGAGCTCGCCACTAGTATCAGACCCACCGGCCGTCCATGTCTCCGCTATAAAGACGTCTGCAAACGCGACATGAAATCCTGTGACATTGATCACAAGTCGTGGGAGTCAGTTACCAGCATTCGCCAGAGCTGGCGGGCAGCCATAAAGACAGGGCTAAAATGTGGCGAGTCGAAGAGACTTAGTAGTTGGCAGGAAAAAAGACAGAGGCGCAAGGGGAGAGCCAACTGTGCAACAGCCCCGACAAACAAATTTCTCTGCCGCACCTGTGGAAGAGCCTGTCACTCTAGAATTGGCTTTTATAGCCACTCCAGGCGCTGCTTCACAAACCACTGACCACCTCCAGGCACGTATCCATTGTCTCTCGAGATAAGGAGGCCCAAAAGAAAGAAAAGTCACTGACTTACTTTGGCTCCCAGTCTGGAATGCCTAAATTTGAAAATGCTCATCCTTGTTTTCAAATCACTCTTTATGCCCTCCTACAACCCTCCAAGATCTCTGCACTCATCCGATTCTGATCTCTTGCACATCCCCAATTTTCATTGCTCCATGATTGGTGGCCATGACTTTAGCTGCCTAGGCTCTAATTTCTGGAATTCCCTCCTGAGACCTTTGCACCTCTTCTGTCATTCTTGAAGACACTCCTTAAAACTAGCTCTTTTTCCTACTTGTGTCTCTTCATGTGGCTTGGTATCAAATTTTGTTTGAAAATGCTCCTGTGAAGCACCTTGGGAAGTTTTAATTACATTTGAAGAAGCTATATAAATGCAAGTCATCATTGAATTACCACGATGAATGCCATGGGAGTTCCATTAGTTCAGCAATAATACTGTTCCTTAGAATAATGTAAACTCCATTAAACAGATCAGCAATTGACATTTTTCTGCATTTTTTTTTAGAAAATGTTTGTACATACCACCCTGGTGTCCCTGTGTTTCATGATGCGTTGAAGGTAGGAGATCTGTTTCCTATCAGGTTCAGTTTTAAGAATTGAATGTTTTTGTACAGCTGTTGGCGGCTGCTGTTGTTGAAATGCTGATTAAATAATGACAATGTAAGATCATTCACATGAAATTTTTGAATTATCTTTAAAAGGTCAACTGAAGTGAAAAATAGCAATGTTAGTACCTGGAAAACTGAGTTATACCAGTTATCCAAATCGGGTAATGCATTGGTTCGAAATGCTGGTCATAGCATGGCAGCAGGAATACCATTTCTAATTTTTTGGCTTTCCCCAATAGTGTAGTGAGTAAAGACACTATTTAGTCTAATGTCAAACCATGCAAAAATATAATGACGAGCAATAAAAATAAAACTAACCATAACGGTGACAATTTTCCATAAGACTATAAAGGTGAGAAATGGTAAACTCCAGCATCTGAGTTGACTCCTGGAAAGGAGATGCTGCTACTGGCCTTTCAGGAGGGAGATCCTGGTCTTGCCTATTGGCTCAATAGTGATACCATACTTGGCACTGGAAGGTGAGATTCCAGTCTGATATTGCTGCCCTCAGAAGTGAAAAGCAATCGGCATTTTACCTGCACCCCTACTGCCCTTCCATTTTGTTTTGGATCTGCAGTCCCACTCTGACATCAGCCAAATCCTACAAGGCCTCAAGTTATCCTTTTTGATGAGACTGGCAACCATTATTTAAGGAGTCCTCTGATCTTCCACCCTGGGCCTCGAGCTACAGTCTTGATTTTCTTCCTCTTCACCTCCTGGTGGGCAGGTGCATGCCACAATGCAGCTGCTACCTCCATTAGTTCCTATTTTACAAGCTATTCTGCCTCTAAAGTATACTTATATTTGACAGATCAGGATCAAAGCGACTCAATCTAGCAAAAGTCAAATTTATCATATTTTAAGCTTTTTCCACCCAAGAACATATTTTTCATGTCTATTTAAATGACATTATTCTGAAACTAGTTCCTTTTTTTGTTTGCGAGCAGCTTGCGTTAATGAATGGAATGTCACAAAGACAGTATGGTGAAAATCGTGATAATGAGTGATAAAATAGCAAGAATAAAGTATAAATCTTGGTAGATAACTAATTTAAGTTGCATGCTTCATAAAGGATAATTGTTCGCACTGTCAGCTTTTGTATCTCCTTTTCCATATGGCAAAGTCAGAAACACTTGTTTTAACAGCCTCTCGGTGTTTGTCACAAACTTTACCATCATATTAAATTTTGTGACCATTGCTGAAATGTTTTTCAAGTAAAATTTAGCAAACAAAAACAAGTATTTCTGACATTGTTATGTAACTTACAAGGTTTCTTTTGTCCCATAGGGATGGTCTTGCTGTAAGAGACGCACTACAGATTTTTCAGATTTCTTGAATATTGCGGTAAGATTCTTTTAGGTGTTGCTCTTTTCATTCCTTTGCTGTTTGACTTGAATTCATTTACTTCCTGGTGTCATGACAGGTTGGAAGTACGACACTGATAAAGCTTTGTTTGGCAAAACATAGCTGTGCTGTTAAATATTCTTAGAAGAGAAGTTAAATGCAGGGAAAAATATTTTCAACATGAAATCTGGTCCCAGTTTGTGGCTTAGTTCCAATAGAATTAATAACAAGTAAATTGATACACAATCAAACTCCACTCTGCACTTTATTCACAAATCTACTTTTACTGGATTTACTTCTCCCTTCCCTGACTCCTGAGACCCTGCAATGGGGACATAAGTAAGAAATCCAAAGTTACGAAATGCTGCTTTGTGTTGGCAACAGCAGGATGTTAACCACTAGAAATTAACATTTTATTGTGCTCTTGTTTAAATATGTTTACAATCACTGGTCTAGAGTGAATAATTTGTTTCATTGATTGTATATATTGAGTCTAAGCAATGCCATTTGATATCTTTGCTCTGCCCCTTTAATGTAGAAAAGTTCGGTGAATGTTTAGTGTTTTCGGCGACATTGAGAGAGAATTTTTAACTCTGGTTTACAGCAAAAATATATTTTCCATTGGTTGACCCTTATGTATGCCAAACTGAAATTTGCACGCTTATGCATGGCATGATGGGATAGCGTGCTACAGGGCAAACAATCTTTTACTGCCATTTTCAGCACTAGGGGCATGAAACTAATGGTCAAACTTATTTGTGGGTAATATAGTTCTGGAGATGCAAACGAAACACATCAAAAAACTATAGTGCAATATTTTATTTGCGTGATGTATAAACTGTTTCAAAATAATGAGTTTTGAGTCTTTGAAAGTTTTTTCAATACCATTGAACCCAGTCCCTGACAAAAGTTTCACAGAGCC
The DNA here is from genome assembly GCF_036365525.1 of Heterodontus francisci. NCBI lineage: Eukaryota > Metazoa > Chordata > Chondrichthyes > Heterodontiformes > Heterodontidae > Heterodontus > Heterodontus francisci. The sequence continues at coordinate 84,126,969 of NC_090376.1, read as the reverse complement.
CTTCTTGACTGTGTCCACTGGAAATAGACAATGTAAAACAGGGAATTGAAACTTGCAATTGTTTGCTGTAATACAATTTTCTGGTATTGCTGAAAAAAGGAAACACCCTGTTGAAGCTTTTCATCTTGCACTCATCAGGACAGATACAAGAATGCCAAATTTCAAAGGGAGTAACAATTTATACTGCATGAGAAAAGGGTGCTGATTGGTTGGCAAGTCAGCTGGTCGAGGCAGAGAATGCCTCATGGCACTATTGTCCTCCATGCTTTTTTTAATTCAAAAAAGGTGCAACACCTGGACATGTTCCTTTTGCCTGCAGAGGACAGGTCCCTGGGTATGAATATTTGTAGCTTCAAGCTAGTATAAGTAAGCCACGCTGCGAGCCCTAGTGATGATAAATTGGTAGTGTAATTCTTAGCACATGCGAGAGTGTTCAGTGAATGCTGTCCAATCGCGGCATCGCATCAAACATTAGACATTGTGTTCTGAGTTTTGCAAGTATGGGCTCGCTGAGTACAGTCAGTGCTCTGTTTATTGCAAACAGCCAAAGGGATGGGCTGCTTGATGAGTGCTGTTTTGGTACTTCTAAAGACTGGTTATAAACTCTCAAGATCAAATGTGTTCTTTTCCAGTACTCAATCAATTAAAATATTAATCATTTCTACCACTCAGTGTGAACACCAGTTCCTTGTGCCGATTTGTTCTCGACCAGCTGCAATCAAAATAATTCTTAATGTCTGACAGATTTTCAAATATTAATATTTCCAATAGCTATATTAGGTATCTCTAGACAGTATTGTGTAGGTTTTCTCCCCAAGGATTAAGACATTTCTATATGAATTCTCAGGATGTGGGTATTGGAATCTGGCAAGGCTGACATTGCTCATCCCTTGTTACCCTGAAAAGGTGACACTGATCGGAAGCAAATAGGTGGAGTGATTGATATGTGGATATGCAGTAGTTGAGGTGACAAAAGAAAATGGGGAAATCCGAGGCAGGATAGAGACTGCCTCTTACTCTTACAAAGTGAGAGGCAGTTGATCTGCAGAGAAGACTGGTATTCTTTCCTCCATTCATCTGTGATATTCTAACACTGAGACAACCCCTGACTTACTGGTACCTTGAATTGTCATCACCTAGGATTACATTGTATCAAGAGAACTATGTTCCATTGACACACCAATGGGAGCTTTTGGTTGTGTTTTGAAGATTTGAAATTTTAATACAAGGCTGCTGGTGTTTATCGATATTAGTGATTGTGGGAGTGTGACTGCACAACTGACGTTTTTCACCTGACAACCTTTAGATATTTTGTCTGTCTGTACTGGGCCAAGTTTTCAAGCCAAATGGCAAATAATCTTAAAAGCAATTCCAGACAGCTTAGAATCTAGTCCTTTTAAAGCTTCAGCAGCTGTAGTGCAAGCAAAATACTAACGGTGTGTGTGAGTGACTACTTTTAGGGGATTTTGGACCATTTTTCCACTAAGGATTCGGTGTAGAATGGCATTAAATGCTGGGTTTTTACGACGAAGTTTGTTCAGAAGATTCTTTAAAGCACTTGTGATGAAAGGCAAAAATACTAATGATCTAGATATTGAAGTTGTTTTCCCAAATATGGAAGACGGTAAGCTTTTTTTATATTAACCTGTCTCCATAATTGATTAGCACCTCACACCACCTGTTGGGAAGTCCTTGCTACTTAGTGCTTGGAGGGGATTATCTGACATACACCTTCCCTTTTGTTTGTAAGCACCAAGATAAGGAAAGGACTGAAACGTATAATCAGGTTTTTAAAAGGAAAGCTACTAGGCCAAGTTTTCACCAGAAGGTTAGATTGTAGAGGGCAGTTAGAAGTTCTGTTCAAATCAAGCAAGGTAACTAACCCACTGATGTGGGTGAGTAGTGTGTTCATTTATTTTTATTACCAAGACTTTTATACTAATTTAATTAAGGGAGTCCAATTAGAAGTGTCACTCTGTATTCTTTCTTCCTGTCTGAGAAATAGTGGTATAATGATTTATATCTGGAGTCATCTTACCAAGTGTTTTCTTGATTCACTTTTTTAAAATATTGGAGAAGCGCACATATGACAGACTCGAATATCCAATTCAGATCTCAAAAGATTTCTATTATGTTTCCGTTATGCAATTGTATAGTCAGGTATTGGGCAGTATAAGCACATGCTAAATGTGAGCTGCTCAGACCACTTACAGAAGTAATCAGTGCCATTGTAGAAGAAGCTATCTAAGATGAGACCTGGTCTGCCTTCAATCCCACATAGACAATGGCCTGGAATTTACAGTTGTAACAGTGAACGCTGACAGTTTTGCTATTAGTTTTACGCAGCTTCATTCTCAACAGGAAGTGCAGAAGTTACTGTTACTGATACCCTGCTCCTCTTGCGGTTATGCTGTTGCAGTTTTCACATATACAACCAACACAGAATTAGTGTTTTGGTGTGAACTTCCAACTTTTTATGCACTACTTCTGTTAAATGACATGAGTGAGTTTTTAAGGGCATACTAAGTCAGAATTTTTTTTTTTTTAGGGTTGTATGAAAGGAAAACACTGCAATGAAAAGCCTCCTGCGCCTGTCAAACCTGAAGTGAAGACTTTATCAGATCTAGAGCTAAAACCTAAGTTTAATGAATATGTTATGCAGAGCCGAAGACCAGTTGAAGCAGTTATGAGACCGAGGTAAACCTTTACCTAACATAGAAAAAAAAGCGAAAATGCAATCTTACCTTTCATTTGTTGTTTTAGTTTGGGAAGGATATGCCTTAACATAAATTGATTGAATACCAAATCATTGTGAAAATTTGAAGTCTGTAATTGAATTCTATTTTATTTGTACAGTTACAGTTTGTGCTTCTTCCCAAAATTCTTTAGTGTTGTCTCTACAAATGTCAGCTCCATAGGCAAGCCCCTGCTTCCCATGAACTGAAATTTGCGCCCATAGGGGGAACAATGAACCCTTCTGCTTTTGGAGCATGCATAAGAAATGATATGAAATACAACATATCTTCCTGGTCTCTCCAAATCGACAGAAAACATAGAACTGATGAACTTTATAAATAGCCAAACCAATTTGATTGATGACCTTGAAGCAGCCTTATTTTTACCTGACTTAAGTTTTCTGAAGGCCCTTTAACATTTTTTTGTTTGTTTCATAGTAAGATTTTTTCTTCTTCAAATAGTAATCCTTGCCTGTTTAAAATGTTCAGCTCAAATGTTGTGACACTGAAGCAAATCTTTATATTACATTAATATAGCTACTTAATCAGGAATTTTCTTTCCTGTAATATTAGTTGTATTTTTCTTGCATTGGGCTATGGATGGGAAAAGTTAGTCAGGGTTCCTATTTCTGCCCATTCATACTGCTGGTAAGTTCTAAGTGGATGTTGAATTAGGACAGAATGGAACTTTTCTGCAACTTACTCTGATATTCTACAAACAGTTGCTGTCTAGGCTTAAGATTAGCCATTTAACCGGATTTATTAACTTGTGGAACAATCCTCTAGTATCAGGAGAAGAGCAGGAAAATTTAATGCAGGATTAGATACTACATTTGCTTATGCTTTTTAATTGTTTTAATCCACATTTCTAATAACTTAGTCACTTTTAAGACAAAAGAAATTCTATATACTTTCCTTGTTTCTTCTTGGGTGTGTTAGCTGTCTGTTCTAAATGTGGATGTCACATTCCAAATTGGTCTCTGGCTGTAAACTGGTTCCTGTGGTCTGTCTTCTAGGCGTTTGAGGACTGAAAATTATGATCTCTTTTGTCATGGTTTTTGAAGTTCTAGGATGAGCCTGTTGCTGCTGTTAGGTTCTCGTGTCCTTAATAGTGCACTTGCACTTGGGAAAGCTTGCCACAGATTCTTAGTTGAAAAAAGTAGGGCAAGTGAGCCAAGTTAGTTCACATTTTTTTTAAAACTGAATGTACTCATAAGTGACAACAAAAAAGGATTGAACATGTCATTTTTCTCACAATAGCCCAGATGCTCCTTTAGTAAGATTGGAACAAAAGGTTTCTTCGTCATTGAAGCAAGCACTAGAAAAACTCAAGTTAACTGCTGACAATGGACCCACAAATAAAGGTGAATCATTTTGGACATTCAAGCTGCAGTACATAGTTTAAGATGATTATTGCAGTTTTTAATTTGCTTTATGGGTTGGTAGAGATTTTTAATCGCCATTCTCACTGTGTTTTCTTTTGAAAAAGAAAAGTTGATCCAGATTAAGTTTATTATTTTAATTGGTTGTTGCAGATATGGTGCATACTGGTGGCAACATTGGCAGGAAAGCAAGTTCTCACTTTTTTATAATTGTGTCTGCTGGATTGTGAAATGCAGGAGGAGCAGCATAATGAAAATCATATTACTGAAATGCCCATCAGGCGTATTTAAAAATGTAATTTTTCTGCCCACCCCAATATTGAATATATACTAAAAAGTGTTTCTTTTTTTATAGAAAAGGATAGTAATGAAGTAAAGGTTGGAACCACATGTAAAAATGCAGGTTGTAACAAGGTAAGCAAATTCAAAGGGGTCTAAGCTGTTTTATCAAAAAGTATTGCTTTTTTGGTATTTTTTATCTTTTCTGATCAAAGGGTACAGTCAAAGATGAGTGTTTGAAAATAATAAATTTACACCAGGTCGTTATCAAAATGGCACTGCAGCAGCCGGAATTTCTTAAGAGAAAGCTCCCCAGGTGATTTTGTTCATCCATGAATTATGGTAAATCCTAATTTTGTAAAGGGATTTGCTGTTTTTCAACAAATGCAGATCATTGCTACAGCTGATACGATCTAACATTTGTTAGTTAATCTTCTGCAGTATTGCAGGAAGTGACGCAGAGTCAGAGGGAAGGAAATAATTGGATAGGGTGCGCAGATATAATTCAGTCCTTACTTTAAAATCATACATTGTCACTATTTCTATATAACTTTTCTAAGTAGCAAGTGTTAGTACAATTTGGAAAGCAGAGAAATGGATTTGGTTAGAGAACATGATCTTTTTGGAGATTGAGGAGCTGGGCAACAAAACTGACTTGCTACAGTGTCAGTTTGGGTGGAAGGACATAATTAGTGTGGCAAGTTTAATTAGGTCCTTTCCTTTATAACTATATACATAGAAATTCATAAAACTTGATAGGAAATGTGCACCGATGTAAACTTTCATTATATTCGTACAGACTTCAGGAATGTTTCAGTTTTGACTTGCAAGTCACTTTTTGAATCTGAGTGATCAGCTATCCAAGACAAAGGATGTCCTGTCATTCTTTTCTTTCTTTTTTTGGGCCTCCTTATCTCGAGAGACAATGGATACGCGCCTGGAGGTGGTCAGTGGTTTGTGAAGCAGCGCCTGGAGTGGCTATAAAGGCCAATTCTGGAGTGACAGGCTCTTCCACAGGTGCTGCAGAGAAATTTGTTTGTTGGGGCTGTTACACAGTTGGCTCTCCCCTTGCGCCTTCTTTACTGTGATATAAATGAGAGTTTGTTTTGATTCTTGACACTGAGGATTTTCTGAAAGAAAGCAGTTGACCATTTGATGACTTCGTGAGAGGAACATTCAAGTCTTAAAAGAAACCAATACAATTTGAGAAGGGCAAGCAGTTTAAAAGTGCTTGACGCTAAGAGAAATTCTGTATGTTTGAAAGCCATATATAGTAGATTTTTTTAGAGCAGCAGACCTTTTGTATTTTGTCTACTTGAGTGAGGGAGGACAATTAACTTATGTATCACTGTTAAATATAGAACAAGTGAATAATTTAATAAATTTGGTTCATCCTTTAAGCGAAGCATGCTGTACTACTTTTGAAGATTGAAAGAAGGTCATATGAAGGCATGATACTCCAGTATCTAGGATTTTGTAGTCGAGCCAGTAGTACACAAGTGGCGCAAAGTGTGTTTCACACATGGATATAGTGAAAAAAGTTATAATTTTTAAAATCTTTATTGATGGGGAAAAAAAATGGTCTTCAGTAATTTAACCTTATACATTGGACTGAATTTTACCAGCTATCAAACATCGGGGCAGGGCGGGGGGCCCCGGAAAAATCTTCCAGAAGAGGCCCACCCCGATGCCAGAAAGGCCCCGCTGCATTTTACCGGCGGCAGCAAGAGCTTGGTGCGGCCCCCACACCCCCTGCCGCTCGGCGACGGGGCCTTCATATAAGTATTAAAATCAATTAAAACACATGCAAATTAACCTGCCCGGCGGCCGTCCCACGCCAATATTTCGGCCAATGGCCAGAACTCCCACGCCTTTGGAACTCTGTTCAGAGTTCCAGGACATGACACTGATGGGAGAAGAGGAGTGAAATTTTCAGGGCGGGGGGAGTGGGGAAAACTCTTACATCGGCTGAGGGGATGGTGGGAAGGGGTTGAAGGGCAAAGGTAATGCAGTTCCGGGGAGGTAAAATTCAGTTCGGGAAGAAGTTTTTTTTTGGTGTGGGGGGGGGACGGGGGGGTGGCGGTGGTGGGTAGAGGGCAATAAATAAATTGTGGGGGGATGGGAGAGGGACTTCCATCTTTCATTGAAGTTTTATATGTCACTTTCACCTACATTTCTCTTGAAAAATTGAAGTGAATTGTAAGGGCTTGAAGTCCTTTAAAAATGGCGCCTGCGTGGTGGTGCCGGACGCCATTGCCAGGGATGGAGCAGCCACCTTTTGAATCTCATGACGAAGTTGGTCAATGTTGCACATGGTCTTGGATATTTTTGGGTGCAAACTACCAGAATCACCCATCTGAGGATTTCGTTCATAAACATCTTTCATTATATTTAAGGCATCTCTATGTCATCGGGGGCGGCTGTTCTGCCCCCTCCATTTAAATGAGCCCCCACACGTAATATCGCAGGGGCTCAGCAGCGCATCCGCATAGGCGGACTGCCAACTTCAGAGCATATAGGGACAGGTGGGAATGTTTGGTAGGAATATGGGATTAGTGTAGGATTAGTATAAATGGGTGGTTGATGTTCGGCACAGACTCGGGCCGAAGGGCCTGTTTCAGTGCTGTATCTCTAATCTAATCTAATCATGCTGCCGTGGTTTGTGGCACACTCATAAAATGTATCCCATTATTTCTCAGTCTTGTAGTGAACATATAACATACTGAGCTATCTACAGCCCCTTTTAATCCACTTATCCAGAAATTGTCAAAAGAGAGCAGTTTTTTAACTATAGATTTTAAGAAATAGATGAACTAACAGTAACATTGTGCTAGCCTAAAGGAGGTTCGCTTTACATTTTGCACTAAGATAGATAGTGCCTTTGCAGTATCTTGGCACCAAGGTGACACTATTGTGATTTGTTCATTGTCATTTTCCTTGTGCTATCAACTGGGTTTACTCCTGCTGTGATATGGAGGATACTTTAAGGAATGAGGGATCTTCACTTATGAACATCTTTTTTTGCATTCTGAGCACTGATTCCAGTTGAAACCACTGATGTTTTAAGCACTTCTACCTCTGTTTGAATCCTGGTAGTAAGCAATAATTGTAGTACTGTGACCTCGATTACCTTGAATTTATATTGATATCGAAAGTGAAATCAGATTTGCTATTAACTTAAACGGAATTGGAAAGTGTTTATTCACTGCATAGTTTTTTTTGTGGGGGATTCATGAATAGTGGAATTGCCCTACATTCAAATGCAATTTGATGCAGTGTATTGTGTTTATTTGCTGTTTGCTCACTGTTATGGAAAAATTAAATTTCAGTCAAAACTGGAACCAGTATAGACAAATAAGTTTTCAGATATATTGAATATGTTTACTAACTCAATCTAAGATTTTTTTGATTTATCTTAAATTTTGCCCTCATTCATGCCCTGAAGACTTTTCTAGATGCAGGCAGCAATGAAGAGGTATGTGTTAATCACTCTGGAGTGCCCATTTTCCACGAAGGGTATGTATGGTTTCTCTTTGCTGTGTTCCACATCAATAATTCCATAGGGGCTGTAATTCTGTTCCTGTTTCTTGTCTGGTAGGGGAGCTGAAAATCGATGGTAGACGCCTTGCACCCCATTTGCTGCGGTAGCATGAGGCTTATGCTGTTCCAAGGCAGAAACTTCATTAGAGGCAGGGATTTTAAGCACTTGGGGGCATGGTAGAGTATTTTCATCTTGCCCTGGAAATGATGATGTGCTACACCATTGGTGTGAGGTCATTGCTGGGTGCCTGTACAACCTGAGCACAGCATCCCTCAGTAGGTACAGTGTCAACAGAAATGCTTTCCTGCACCTCTTAAAGCTGCATTTATCTCAGCTAGGTAAATATTATTGATTTTGTTTTATTTTAATTTCTGTCGGATGTATTTTTATACTTATATTGCCAGGGTCTGGGATGTCACTGAACGGCTGCAGGGCATCCTGAAAGGGGAGGGTGATAAGGCAGAGGTCGTGGTACATGTTGGTACCAATGACATAGGTAGAAAGAGGGATGAGGTCTTGCATCAAGAATTCAGGGAGTTAGGCAGTAGACGAAAAAGCAGGACCTCTCGGGTTGTAATCTCTGGATTACTCCCAGTGCCACGTGCTAGCGAGTATAGAAATAGGAGAATAGCACAGATGAATGCGTGGCTTAAGAGATGGTGCGGGAGGGAGGGTTTTAGATTCCTGGACCACTGGGACCGTTTCTGGGGGAGGTGGGACCTGTACAAGCGGGACGGTCGACATCTGAACCAGAGGGGGACTAACATTCTTGCTGGCGGGTTTGTTAGTGCTGTTGGGTGGAGTTTAAACTAATTTGGCAGGGGGACGGGATGCAGAATAGGGACACAGCTAAACACAGGAAAGCGAACAAGTCAGAGGGAATACAATGGAAGTAAGTTTCAAGGGAGTAAGACCAGATGGAAGGCCTCTACTTTAATGCCAGGAGTATTGCAGGTAAAACGGATGAGTTAAGGGCAATGATTGACACGTGGAATTGTGATATAGTAGCCATCACGGAGACATGGTTGAGGGAGGGGCAGGATTGGCAGCTCAATATCCCGAGATATAGAATCTTCAGGCGAGACAGAGGAGGGGGTAAAAGAGGAGGGGGCATTGCAATATTAGTTAAGGAGTCAGTTACTGCAGTAAGAAGAGATGATATCTTGGAGGGGGCATCAAATGAAGCTTTATGGGTAGAGTTTAGGAATAAAAAAGGGACAGCCACATTGCTAGGTGTTTATTATAGACCCCCAGATAGTAAGCGGGAAATTGAGGAGCAAATATGTGCGTAATTTGCAGAGGTGTGTAAAAATAATAGGGTAATTATATTAGGTGATTTCAACTTTCCCAACATTAATTGGGATAGTCATCGTGTTAAGGGCTTAGATGGAGTGGAGTTCTTAAAATGTATACAGGAGAACTTATTAGCTCAATATGTAGAGGATCCAACAAGGGAGGGTGCAGTGCTGGACCTAATTCTGGGGAATGAAGCCGGACAGGTGATTGATGTGTTGGTGGGGGAGTATTTTGGTGATAGCGACCACAACATGGTACAATTTAATCTTGTTATGGAGAAAGAAATAGACAAGTTACAAAAGAAAGTTTTGGATTGGGGGAGAGCGAATTTTAGTAAAATAAGGCAGGATCTGGCCAAGGTAGACTGGAAAGAGTTACTTGTCGGGAAATCTACAGAAGAGCAGTGGAGGGCATTCAAAAAGGAAATAGGGAGGGGACAGGCCCAACATGTTCCCTCCAGGGTAATAGGTAGGGGCAACAAGCCCAGAGAACCATGGATGACCAGAAACATTCAGGGTACGATGAGAAGGAAAAGAGAGGCTTTTAGCAAATACAAGGACAGCAAATCAATGGAAGCATTAGTGGAGTACAGAAAGTGTAGGATGGAGCTTAAGGAAGCAATTAGGAGAGCAAAGAGGGGATGTGAGAAAGCTCTGGCTGGTAAATGTAGGGAAAATCCCAAGATATTCTATAAGTATATCAATGGGAAGAGGATAATCAGGGAAAGAGTAGGACCCGTTGGGGACCAAGAGGGAAATTTGTGGGTGGAGCCAGAGGACATTGGTAGGGTGTTGAACGAATACTTCACATCTGTCTTCACCCAAGAGAAAAAGGATGTAGATATGGAACTCAGAGAGAGAGACTGTGAGGTTCTTGAGCAAATTGTCATAGGGAGTGACAAGGTATTGGAGGTTTTGGAAGGCTTAAAAGTGGACAAATATCCAGGTCTGGACGATTTGTGTCCCAGGATGCTGTGGGAGGCGAGGGTGGAGATTGCAGGGGCTCTGACCCTAATTTTTAATTCTTCTCTGGCCACGGGGGAGGTGCCAGAGGACTGGAGAACAGCTAATGTGGTTGCACTATTTACGAAAGGTTGTAGTGATAAGCCAGGGAACGACAGGCCAGTGAGTCTCATGTCAGTGGTAGGGAAACTATTGGAGAAAATTCTGGAGAGAACCTATGCCCACTTGGAGAGGCACAATTTGATTGGGAATAGTCAGCATGACTTTGTCAGAGGGAGGTCATGCCTAACAAATTTGATTGAATTTTTTGAGCATGTGACCAGGTGTGTAGATGAGGGTAGTGCAGTTGATGTTGTTTATATGGATTTCAGCAAAGCCTTTGACAAATCCCACATGGGAGACTTATCAAGAAAGCAAATGCACATATGATACAAGGTAACTTGATAAGGTGGATTCAAAATTGGCTTAGCTGTAGGAGACAGAGTGATGACAGATGGCTGTTTTAGTGACTGGAAGCCAGTGTCCAGTGGCGTACCACAGGGATCTATGCTGGGTTTCCTATTGTTTGTCATTTATATAAACGACATAGATGACTGTGTGGGGGGTAGGATCAGTAAGTTTATGGATGGCACAAAGATTGGCCAAGTGGTTAACAGTGAGGTGGAGTATCTTGGGTAACAGGAGGATATAGACGGGATGGTCAAATGGGCAGAAAAGTGGCAGATGGAATTTAACGCTGAAAAGTGTGAGGTGATGCACTTTGGAAGGAGTAATGTGACATGGAAGTATTCAATGAATGGCCTGACACTGGGAAGTTCCGAGGAACAAAGGGACCTTGGCGTGTTTGTCCACAGATCCCTGAAGGCAGAAGGGCAGGTTAATAGGGTGATGAAAAAGGCATATGGGACACTTGCCTTTATCAATCGAGGCATAGATTACAAAAGCAGGGAGGTCATGTTGGAATTGAACAGAACTTTGGTCAGGCCACAGCTGAAGTACTGTGTGCAATTCTGGTCGCCACATTATAGGAAGGATGTGATTACATTGGAGGGGGTGCAGAGGCGATTCACCAGGATGTTGCCTGGGATGGAACATTTAAGCTATGAAGAGAGGTTAGATAGGCTTGGGTTGTTTTCACTGGAGCAGAGAAGACTGAGGGGTGGCCTGATCGAGGTGTACAAGATTGAGGGGCGTGGACAGGGTGGATAGGGAGCAGCTGTTCCCCTTAGCTGAAGGGTCAGTTACGAGGGGTCACAAGTTTAAGGTGAGGGGTGGGAGGTGTAAGGGGGATTTGAGGAAGAACTTTTTTACCCAGAGGGTGGTGACGGTCTGGAATGCCCTGCCTGGGAGGGTGGTAGAGGCAAGTTGCCTCACATCCTTTTTAAAAAGTACATGGATGAGCACTTGGCACGTCATAACATTCAAGGCTATGGGCCAAGTGCTGGCAAATGGGATTAGATAGACAGGTCAGGTGTTTTAATGCATTGGTGCAGACTCGATGGGCCGAAGGGCCTCTTCTACACTGTATTATTCTGTGATTCTGTCTCAGTGACATTCATTTTTATTTTTCCCTTTTTACATATCGGTCTCAATGTGTTCCACTGCATTGTACATCTCCAACTGGTAGGATTGGCATTCTTTGGGCAACTGATGGGAAATAAATGCTGTCCTTACCAGCAATGCCCACATCCCATTCAAATGGATAAACTTTAAATAAACATTTCAAGACTTAATGCTAAAATAGCCAGGGAACAGATAATTCTACTGAAGTGGCACAAATGGGTTAGTGGGATGGTGGTCTGCTCCCAGACTGTCTCCAACAAATGGTTTTAAAGTTTGAATGAGTGAGAGTTGCTGATAAATGTATAGTTATTAGATAAGAATCTTGTGACAATTCAATAGAAAACACTGCCTCACTCATATAATGTAATTGCATTCAAGTTTAAGAATCTTTCTCGACTGATATTTTGCCTCTGTTTTGCAATTCATCATTTACAGTATCTGCAATTAACAATTTTTTCCCCAGAATGAAATATTGGAGCTGCTGTAGGAGAAAAACTTCCGATTTTGATTCTTTCATGGCCCAAGAGGGCTGTACACAGAGCAAGCACATGTGGACCAATGCAGAGGCAGTAAGTCTGGCTCAGTTTTTCAGTTTGATGGACTATTTAGAAGCACTTCCTTATAAAGGGAAAAGTGCTTCATTCTCCAACACGAAGGTTATTCACAATAACCATAAAAGCAAAATATATAAAGATCTTCAAACTGTTACAGTATTGAGGTTTGTATAGAAGACAGTTGCATTCTTTGCCATATCAAATATGAACAAACTACTTTTGATCTGCCCATTTGTATAGCATCTTTAAGCACTTTTGTGGGATTGGGGATTGGTTGGGTCGAAAAGCAACAGATAGAATTAAACAAGGGTGCGTACATCAATCGTTGAGAGAGATTAGGGAGTGACAGTTTTTTGAAAAGTTTGTTTTAAGGTCTTTTAAAGGTGGAGAGAGGAGAGGTGGAGTGGTGGCTTCAGGGGTGGAGTTCGAGAGTAGTACTGAAGCAGCAGAAGGCACTGTGACTAAAGATGGGATGAATGAAAGGGAGGGGGCTGGGGACACAGGGCAGCACAAAAAGCCAAAGATTGAGAACAGAAGGGTACAGGAGTTAAAATACAAGTTTGGAGGAAATTACTGGGATATGATGGGGTGAGGTCACAGAGGGATTTGAGGATTTTAAATTGAATGTACCGGGAGCCAATGTAAGTTAACAAGGATGGAGGTGATCTGTCAGCGACTTAGTGCAAGCTAGGGTGCAGGTAGCTGCATTTTGGATTAGTAGAAATTCATTGATGGGAAGCTATCTCAGAGAACATTAGGGAAATCAAGACTTATGGTGACAAAAGTATGGATAAGGATACCAGTAGCCGATGGACTGGGTTGGAAGTAAGTAGGATGTATGATTTGAAGCTTATCTCTGAGTCAAACAAGACACCAAGGTTTTGCATGGTTTTGTTCAGCTTGAGCAAATGGTCAAAGTAAGGGATGGAGTTAGTGACGGGAGGAAGCCGAGTGTGTAGCAGAGGCCAAAAATAATGTTTGTTTTTATTCTGGTAATCAATTGAATAATACAGAGTAAACAATATGGTGTGTAAATTTAGAATGTCCATGCTTGAGTAGTATAGTGATACAGTATGTTGCAACTCTAGTACACTGTACCACAGGAATTGAGATGTGATTTTCTACCTCAACAGTGCTGATAATTGTTCTTCAAAGGGAGAGAATTACCTTGGGTTTCTGTTGCAGTTTTCAAGTCAATATTGGCAGAGACTTGGGAGAGGGTTTTTCATACTCTCACCTAGGGTAGTTGTATGGCACTGGGAAACAGAAGAAAGGGAATGGTAGAATGTACATTATGACCCTCCTGAAACAAAAGCAAGCATGGTGGTTCTTGTATTTTTTGTGTTAATAAGTATTGAAATTTGGTGATTTTAGGATCCTTGTTTAGAAACTATTTTGAAGCTAAATTTCAAGACTGAGATTGGTAGTTTTTTGTTGTGTAAGGGACAGAGGAAAGCAGGTAAATAGCATTCGGGTAAAGGCCTGCTCAGTTCGGGGAAAAAGAACTCGACCGGAACCCAACCGATCCACACCGGACCCGAGCCCGACCCGATCCCTTTACTTACCTTCCAACTGGGAAGCTCCACGAAGCTGCAGCATGTGTGTGATGATGTCTTAGTGACATCACTCACTCAGTGCGCAGATTCAGTTTCGTCTCGGACTCCCAGCTTAGCTAAGCTTTTTATTTTTAATACTCAACCCAACCCGAGCCCGAAAGCCAGATCCGGAAGAGCGGCCCAACCCGGCCCGAACCCGACACATGTCGGGCAGCAGGCCTTTACGTTCAGGTACAGATCAGCCATGATCTAATAAAATGGCGAAACAGGCTCAAGGAGTTTAGTAGCCCAATCCTATTCCTATTCTATCATATTTAGTAAGATTTATGGAGCTGATCATTTAGTATTAGTTTTGTTTAAATACGTGGCACTCGTTAATGGTGCTTGTGAAAGTTTACTTAAAGGTACCTTTTATGTTAAACAATGTATCTGAACATAATTTATTTGAAGTGGGGTTTGGAAATTTTCATTATTGAAATTTTTTGGCAGGGATTTAGAAAGAGAGAAGCTTTTTTCACACAAAGCTACTGGGTTATGGCTGGCCCCACAGTTTGAAGCACCAGTGTATACATATTTTTAAGTATGAGTGGCACAGTGAATTTTATAATAAAGTCAATGATCTAATTAAAAGACAAGTCTTGAAGTGGTACTACTTTTCTGAAAATAATCTTTGACATTCATGCACCAAATCACCTAATTTTTGAGCTGCTGAAGGCTTGAACGGTCACATTGTCTCCTTGCTCGGCCACTGGCATCGTGTAACAGAACATCAAGGAATAGCCACCCTCCTGGCAACCCCCCCTCCCCCCCCCCCCCCCCCCCCCCCCCCCCACCAATCCAAATGACAAAGTGGGGAGGAGGTTGCATCCTTTTAACCAATTCGAGAGCTGATGCAGAGGCATCCAGCTCTGGCAAACCAGGCTACCAGCTAGGCACAAGGGTGTCATTGAGCTGAGTCTGCACTATCATGTCATGTTCCCTATTGATTTTAGTAGAACTACTCCAAGGTGCATGTAGTGAGTACCTATTGGTGTCATTACCTCACAGAGTTGACTAGCTAGGAGGCAGCCTGACTATTAGGTCTCCAAACGGCTGAGAAATTTGCCAATTTTCTTTTTTAAATAAATCAGTAAGTATATCTGTTCTCACTATAAAATGAGCGACTTCTTTGACATTTAAGTAAGCTGCATTTTTGTTGCACTTTATGCGTAATTATCAGATTTATTATATGGTTTTTATTTTTACAGGCCAATAAAGCTGTGCCATGCCGACATGATTGGCACCAAACTGGAGGGCAAATCATAATTACTATTTATGCCAAAAACTCTATCCCAGAGCTGAGTTATGTTGAAGCTAACAGCACAGTGGTATGTTTAATTCCGTTATAGCTTTTACAATGATCTAAGTCAAAAAAAAATTAAAACTGAATTCGCCAAGATAAATAAAGCTGCCATCTTCTCTCCTCTCCACTGTTGTATTTCAAAGAACAAAGAACAGTACAGCACAGAAACAGGCCATTCGGCCCTCCAAGCCTGCGCCGATCTTGATGCCTGCCTAAACTAACACCTGCACTTCCGGGGCCCATATCCCTCTCTTCCCTTCCTATTCATGTATTTTTCAAGATGTCTCTTAAACGTCGCTATTGTATCTGCTTCCACCACCTCCCCTGGCAGCAAGTTCCAGGCACTCACCACCCTCTGTGTAAAGAACTTGCCTCGCACATCCCCTCTAAACTTTGCCCCTCGCACCTTAAACCTATGTCCCCTAGTAACTGACTCTTCCACCCTGGGAAAAAGCTTCTGACTATCCACTCTGTCCATGCCGCTCATAACTTTGTAAACCTCTATCATGTCGCCCCTCCACCTCCGTCGTCCCAGTGAAAACAATCCAAGTTTTTCCAACCTCTCTTCATAGCTAATGCCCACCAGACCAGGCTACATCCTGGTAAACCTCCTCTGTACCCTCTCCAAAGTCTCCACGTCCTTCTGGTAGTGTGGCGACCAGAATTGCACGCAATATTCTAAGTGTGGCCTAACTAAGGTTCTGTACAGCTGCAACATGACTTGCCAATTTTTATACTCTATGCCCCGACTGATGAAGGCAAGCATGCCATATGCCTTCTTGACTACCTTATCCACCTGCGTTGCCACTTTCAGTGACCTGTGGAGCTGTACGCCCAGATCTCTCTGCCTGTCAATACTCCTAAGGGTTCTGCCATTTACTGTATACCTCCCACCTGCATTAGACCTTCCAAAATGTATTACCTCACATTTGTCCAGATTAAACTCCATCTGCCATTTCTCTGCCCAAGTCTCCAACCGATCTATATCCTGCTGTATCCTCTGACAATCCTCATCACTATCCGCAACTCCACCAACCTTTGTGTCGTCCGCAGACTTTCTAATCAGACCAGCTACATTTTCCTCCAAATCATTTATATATACTACAAACCGCGAAGGTCCCAGCACTGATCCCTGCGGAACACCACTAGTCACATCCCTCCATTCAGAAAAACACCCATCCACTGATACCCTTTGTCTTCTATGACAGAGCCGGTTCTGTATCCATCTTGCCAGCTCACCTCTGATCCCATGTGACTTCACCTTTTGTACCAGTCTGCCATGCGGGACCTTGTCAAAGGCTTTACTGAAGTCCATATAGATAACATCCACTGCCCTTCCTTCATCAATCATCTTCGTCACTTCCTCAAAAACTCAAATTAGTGAGACACGACCTCCCCTTCACAAAACCATGCTGTCTCTCGCTAATAAGTTCGTTTGTTTCCAAATGGGAGTAAATCCTGTCCCGAATAATCCTCTCTAATAGTTTCACTACCACTGACATAAGGCTCACTGGCCTATAATTTCCTAGATTATCCTTGCCACCCTTCTTAAACAAAGGAACAACATTGGCTCTTCTCCAGTCCTCTGGGACCTCACCTGTAGCCAATGAGGATGCAAAGATTTCTGTCACAAAATTCCACAAAAAATTACTTTTCCTGAATATGCTTGCCATATTGATCCATGTCGCTGCAAATTTTGAATTACAGCAAATTCCGGTGTCATGCCATTAATTTTAGGACTGGTATTGTTGGAACCAATATGTAAGACAGTTTACCTCGTGAACAGCTGTCCTATTGTTAAAATCACTTTAGTGATGGCTCTGTTTCAAGCTGAGCCAGAATTAATAAAGAACATTCCAACTTCCTAATTCCAGTAAATGCATAGATTAACATGGAGGGGTGAGCATCTTAGTGAATATCCTGTTTCTATGTATGCTACCAAATTAAAGTTTTTCACTAGTTAAGGTTATTCAGTACCTCATCATTTTACTGTAGAAATAGAGTGTATGACTTTTCAAGAGATGGGTACCTCGCTGTGGACCACTTGCTTTCTGTCTTTGATCCATGCTGTGAGCTGTTGCATTTAAAAAAAAATAGTGAGTCTCTTACTTGCAGACCATTGTTGTACTTGGCTACCCCTGGTTGCACTTGAAGAGAGCCATAAAGGGTAATGCCCATCAGTTTCTCCTTTCCCTACCTATCCTGGGTGTGGGTTTGGTTTTGTTTCTCTGCTGAAGCATGGCTGAAGCTAGGAATACAGTAAAATGGAGAAATCAGCACCATTCTATGGAAAAAAAAAACTTTTCATATTTATATTAGCAAACTGGCACTGAGTTAGCACCAGTTTGCAGATCTAAAGAAGACAAGTGCTTGAGATACATGACCTACCTTTCTGGTGAGTTTCCAGAGTTAACGGCAGAGGCAGGCATTGAACTGTATTGGCAGAGCAAATGATGCCCAGTAAGGTCATATTTTTAAATGCATGCAGACAGTTTTGTGCAGTAATTGGGCTGTGTTCAGGTTAATATTTTTAGCTGAGCTAGCTGTATTCCATTAGATAAACTGTGCCAATAAATATTAAACCCACATAATTTATGATCATAGGATCATAGAATGCTACAGCACAGAAAGAGGCTATTTGGTCCATCATGCCTGTGCTGGGTCTTTGAAAGATCTATTAGTTAGTCCTGCTCCCTTGCTGTTTCTCCATAGCCCTGCAAATTTTTACTTTTCAAGTATTTATCCAGTTGCCTTTTGAACGTTATCATTGAATCTGCGTCCACCACCCTTTGATTCCAGATCATCAGAACTCACTGTGTAAAATATGTTTTCCTCATGTTGCCTCTGGTTCTTTTGCCAGTTATGTTAAACCTCTATCCTCTGGTTACTGACTTTTACCAGTGGAAACAGCTTCTCCTATGCGGGTCAAGCAGGGGGATTTAAGGTCAGCAGCAGGCATATGTTCCTGTCATGTGAGCATTTTATGTGGGGAAAGCACATTTAATTTTCATGGTGACTCATATGGAATTTAATTGAGCTTATAAAGCAGGGTTTTTTTTCAATAAATCGCTGGTTCTCAATTTGATGCATAAATGTCCACACAATAGTGGCAATGAATCTAGTAAATGGGAATAACTACAATTATTAAAATTATCAAACAAATTCAGATCTTGGATTTGTATAAGTGAAGTCTATCAGCTGAGGTATCTTTGCTTAAAGTAAAGCTTTCCCATCTGTTAGGTTATACCCTTTAAGCAAAATGAATGTGGAAATATGGTAATTGGTATCTTACTATTACTGTATAAATGCATAATCTGCACTGTGCTTTTATGACGTAGTGACACAAAATGATGAAATTTGAAATGATACTTTTATTCATCGGTTATCTATTTTAGCGTGTGTGTGTGTGTATCCGGATGCCATGAAATAGAAGTGCCTGGCCTAATTAATTGATAATTAATAAGCACAGTGGCACAACTGAAATTCATAACTCAGGTTTGGAGATCGTGTCTCCATTTCACCACTTCATACATTGATGCTACAGTTTCTTCTTCGTTTGTATCAGTTGATAAATGCATAGCTTGTTCCTTACTAAGCGCAGTTCTTCGGCATTCTGAATACCTAAATTCAGCACTCTTGAGTTACATTTCATTAAATGTAATTGCTGACCTAAGAACATTTTGACAAAGTCTTGTGTGTTATTAAGGGTATATGTTAACTGGTAGATACAGCATCTTGTATATATTGACTAGCTTCTTGTCAAGTTGAGATCATGCTGCAGAATTGTCAGTCAGAATCAGAAAGTATCACTGCATCTCTCTCACTTTGAAAATTACATTCCTCCTTTAATGTGTACATTCCAATATATTCTAATGCTTCAAATTAACACCACTTTTTTAAATGTTACAGCTGAATATCCACATTTTATTTGAAAGGGAAAAAAAATTTGAACATAAAGTGAACTTATGGGGTGTAAGTATAGATACTACTGTAAGATGTTCAGGTACTATTGAGTGACTGCACTGACTTTGACTATCAGAAATGTCTATTTTCTGTGATTCATTTGGAGATGGCACTATCATAATTTCGCTTTTGTAAGGATTAGTTTCCTTAGAGTTAGGACTGAGATGAATTCAGTCGTGGTTCTCTGCTCATTATTGATTATTTTAAACTTTAGAACCTGACCCATAAAATAATTCCTGAAAAATCTATACAGTTTGACTAATTGAAGTTAATATCTTCTGTGCTGTTTTATTACAGTTGCTTAGTTTAAGCAACTGGATAGGTAGAATTTTGTTCAAGCAAGAAACTAAGTTAATAGGTAGATTGTATGGTGTAGGCTCTCCCTTTCCCACATTTTTCATGGACTGGTATTTCCATCTGCCCTGAAGCTTTTGATCCCAGCTATATTTGTAACCCTGCGGTCATTTACATGCAGGAGCTGGGCTCCAGGAAGTTATGGTCTAGATACAGGGACTCGTTTTAACAGGTCTTTCATATAAGACTGCTACACAAACACTGAATGATGAGGCCTAACAAGCAGCCCTTGTTAGAGTGCAGAGGCTTACAGTTTACGTAGTTTGCTCCAACATTGCGGTAACGTGGAAATGTTGAGAGTTGTTTTCAGCCTCTGTTCCAGAGCCACTAAAAAATTGGCAGAGGTGGCAGAAAACGTAGACCTCGGTGTTATAAAAAGAGACAGTACACAATAAGAAACAGTGAATGTGGAGTTTATTCTGTAGGTGAATTGGGCACTTCAGCTAAATTCACAGTGAATTGTGTTGCGACAACTGTTTGATGATCGTTTGTTTTAAATAAATCCACTGAAGCTGTTGCTTTCAAAATTGTATTCCAGGATGTAGCTCTCCTGATATTTGCCTTGTCTGCATAGCCTAAATTTCCTCTGTGTGTCGGGTGTGCATTGCAGCTGCTGCTCCGGACCCAGCCCTGTTGTTTCTATCTTTTTTTTGTTGCTCTTTCAGACCAGTATCTCCATCTCCTGCCCTTCCGGTCACCCAGTCATTCCACCTTTCATTTCTTTCCTCAAGTGCACTTGCCTCCAAATCTCTACCTCAACCCATCGCTATTTCTTCACTTTCCTATTCTTGCCACCAGGCTTGAATTTTCCTTGACTAAGCCGACAGCTACCCTTGTGCCACTTGGTATTCTCTGAAGAGTCCATCGAGGCACCGTTTGTTGCCTCCTTAAGAGCAGCAATCTTAACTACCTTTGTTGTCCTATCTGATCAACCTTCCAAACGTTTTCGCTGATGGCTAATATTGCCAGTTTCCTTCCCATCCCACTCACTGTACCCAGCACTGCCTCTTGGACTTTGCGAGCAGGTCCATAATTACCATTGCTCTTCATACTTCCCTCCAAAATGTCCATACCCTTGCAAACAAGGCGCATGACTATTGTGGATGAAAACATTGACATCATGGAAATTTGGCACCGTAGACATTAACACCTTCCCCTTACTGAAGCCCCCTCTCCTGGCTCTATTTTCCACCACCTGTCCTCTTGAATTACCATGTTGGTGATGTGGTCCTGGTCACTAAATCTCACCTTGGTTTGTCGCCCTATTCCTCTGACCTCTTTCTGCTCCTTTGAACACCATACCTTGTTACAGCTCTCTAACCACTCCTTTGAAATCATAGTTCTGTACTGTCGCCCCCAAACTCCATCCTGAGTTTCTCCCTAAGATATCGTCACTACTTTCCTCCCATAGCCTTTGCACTGAGTGATTCCTCATCCTTGGTGATTTCAATCTTTATTTTAACTCGGCTGATTTTACTGCCCTTTTGTCTTCCCTTTAACCTTTTCCACCATAAAAACCTTCCTACCTGTAATAACAACAATCCCCTTGACCTTGACCTATCCTGTGGTCTCTCACCTCTAGTTGTCATGATTACAGACAGGGTTAGCTCTGATTACTTTCTCATGTCCCTTACCACTCACATGCCACTATCCCTTTCCAGCCCCACTTCTGCACCCCTGAAAAAAAGAACTGTTCCTCCAAATCACTTACAACTGCACTTTTAAAATCCTGACTGTATAGCATTCATCCCATTCATCTCTGATGCTTCTGTGGATGCCGATCTGCACAATGACTTCCTTGCCTTTACCTTTGATGATCTTATCCCCATTAGAACTTCAGTTGCTCCCACCCTGGTCATTCCCCCGGTACGGCCCCCAACTTCGCTCCTGCAGATCCAAGGGGTGCAGACTTGAATGAATCTGGATCAGAACTGCTTCATGGCCAGGTCCAGCTGGACCACTTCAAGCACTATCAGATCCTGCTGTCCTCTGCCAAAGCTACTCACTACTCCATGATCATTCTGGAATGGAAAGATAACCCCGAACATTTTTCCATTACCAACCAGTTCTTTAAACCTCTTTTCTTTGTCCCCTCTGTCCTCACCAAGAATAAGTGTAAAGTGTTCATGGACTTTTTCATTTCTGATATTGAGACCAGCTGTTTAACTGCCTTTGCTGCATCTTCCTCCCTTTGCCCACCAAGCCCCGAAGCCGTTTCTTTCTCTACCTTCTCTCCTGTCTCACCTTCATGATGCCTCCAAGCAGATCTTGAATATCAGTCTCATCTCTCGACTGCATTCCTGCTAAACCATTGACCAGAAAGTTCTTTTCCTGGCTCCCATGTTAGCTGATATTGTAATTGGTCTCCTCAGCTTTGTTATTTCCCCCAACCCCCTCTTCCTTGGAAAGAATAGTGTCTGATGAAACTACCATCCAAATTCCAACCTGTCTTACTTTTTCAAAGTCCTTGAATACATGGTTGCCTCCCAAATCTCTGTCCATCTTTCCTGCAACTCCATGGTTCCATCTCTGGTCAGGTTTCCACCCT
This sequence comes from Heterodontus francisci, assembly GCF_036365525.1. Lineage (NCBI taxonomy): Eukaryota > Metazoa > Chordata > Chondrichthyes > Heterodontiformes > Heterodontidae > Heterodontus > Heterodontus francisci. Next base: position 84,104,894 of record NC_090376.1, on the reverse strand, counting down.
TGCCATAGCACTAAAACAGTCCTAATCAAGGTCAGAAGTGACATCCTCTAATCGTGACAGGTTATGCACTATCCTGCCTCATGCTTCTCGACCTCATCCAGCTGAGAGGGACTGCCCTCACTTAGTTCTACTCTAAGCTATCCAGTCATAGTCAGAAAATCTTCTGCAGTGGCTTCTCTGCCACTGCTGTTGAGTTACCTCTTGAGTCTTCCAAGGATCCAACTTTAGTTCCTTCCTCTTCATCTACATATTGCCCTTGGTGACATCATCCAAAGACATTTGCCATGTTTCACATGTACGCTAACAGTGTACAGCTCTAATTATCTACCACCTCTCTTGACCCTTCCACTCCATCTGTGTTGTCAGCCTGCTTGTCCAAAATTGAATTCTTATTGAGCCACAATATCCTCCATTTAAACAGTGAGGACTTGAGGTATCATCTTTGGCCTGTGCCAAAAACCCACCTGTTCTCCAATTCTGTCCCCCCTCACTGGCCACTCTTAGGTTGAAACTGACTCTTAACAGCTTGGGGGCTCTGTTTGACCCCAAGCTGAGCTGCCAACCACATATACTCTCTATCACAAAGACCACCTCTGCCTCTGCCACTGCATCTGCTGCTGAAAACTTCCTCCATTTCTTTGTCACTTCCAGACTTGACTATTCCAATGTTCTCCTAGTTAGCCTCGCATCCTCCCATGGTCCATAAATTTAAGCTCATACAAGCTGCCCATATCCTAACCCACACCAAATCCTGCTCATACCGCTCAATGCCTCTAATTAAAATGATCATTATCATGGTCACATCCCTTCATGGCTACACCCTCCCTTCCTCTCATTCATCTCTTTTTCAATCCTCTGAGACTTCTGCTTTCTTCCAACTTTCGCCTCCTATATACCCCTTATGCCCTTAGTCCTACAATTGGTGGCCATGCCTTAAGCCATCGAGGCTCTAAGCTCTGGAATTTCTACCAAAAACCTCTGCGTCTCTCCTACTCTCAACTCCTTTAAGCCCCTCCTTAAAATCTATCTCTGACCAAGCTTTTAGTCACCCTTCCTAATATCTTCTGCTTTGGTTTAGTAAACATTTTTGGCTGACCACCTTCTGTGAAATACCTTGGGACATTTTGCTGGATTAAAGACACTATATAAATGTAAATTGTTTTTCCACTTTCGCAAAAAACAAATTCCATGTCAACTCCATGGGTCAGAGTTGCTTCTACTTTCCTTTAGTGTAAGTCTGGTCTTGGTTTGTTTAATGCCCGCCAGTATTAAAATTTATAATTTGCACATCTTGTTGGGTGCTCACTGTATATATTTGCTTGTTTAAAAACTGATTATTTTTTTAATTAGAAAAAGGCAGTGAAATAATGTTTTTTCTCTCTCCACCCCAAAGATCATTGATGTTAACAAGAGTCAAATGAGTATGACACCTGCTAAGATTGAGATTACTATGAAGAAAGCTGAACCAATATTGTGGGCTCGGCTCGAACTACCTCCACCACAGCCTGAGAAAAAAGAACCAGCGCCAGATTCAAATGATGAAGACGATTGAAAGAAACTGGGACCAATTTAGGAATGTATGGCGGGTGGGATGAGATAATGTTTACTGTAAAAGTTGATTTATCGTGGAATGCGTTTACAATCTGTGTCCCCATTTTGGAAACATTTTCATAGAATGACTGCTTGCTGTATTTTGGTGCAATGCTTGGTGAGATATTTATGAACAAACTGTACTACATCTTGTCTTAAGCTACATAGTTTTGTGTAACCCATGAACTCCATTATCCAGCACATTGATAATATGCCCAAAAGCAATGCAGTATCCTCACAATTAGATTGAAATTAAATAGAGCACTTTTTCCAGTATCTGGAACACTTACCTATTAGAATTCTATTTACATAGCCTTGATAAAATCACATTTTATTCCTGTATTTTCAAAATAAAAGCAAATTAAGTAATCCACTGCAGCTACCTATATGTTTTTTATGAAAACCTTTCTGATGAAAGATCAAAGGCTTAAAATATTAACTCTGTTTATCTCTCCATAGATGCTGCCAGACCTGCTGTGTATTTCCAGCACTTTGTTTTTATTTCAGATTTCCAGCATCCACAGTATATTGCTTTTATTTATATATTTTGTTACGACTGAGGTGGGAGGAGTGCACTGTCTTTTCTAGTTCCACTTCTCCACAGGTCACAACATATTTTTTGTAAAATGTTTACCCAGTTACCAATGCAGTCAATCATATACTCTACTCTTTATCCCAGAATAAAATACACCAACCAGGTTTCTTTAATAAACAACAAAATTCAGTTTATTTTAAAACAAGACTTAACCAGTAACGAAGCAAAGTATCAACTCACAAATTGAAATATGAAAATCCTTTTTAAATTGCCCACACACAAACTCACGCGCACACTGAAAAAAAAAAAATACAGGAGTTCTCTGCAAAGGTCTTACGGAAATGAATACTTTGGCCAAATACTTGCTAATTCTTGAAGGAACAGGAAAAGATATGGAAAGATGTCAGTTTTCCCTTTTTAGTCTGGCGAACCCGGTTGTCACTGGGATCTTTCTAGAGCAGTGCTTTTCAGGTGACGTTGAGGATCAGTTTGGCAGGCTTTCTAAGAGAAATGCAGCGTCAGTTTTTCTATTTCTTACATTTGATTCACAGGAAGTTCTCAGATGGAAGAGAGTGAGCTGATGGTGGCTGCTCAGTTTTCTCCGTCTACAAAACAGTTTGCACCCCATCACACTGTCCAAAGTGAAATTAAAACAATTATCTCAAGAGTCAAGCCTCCTGAACCCCTATAACTCTTGACCTGTCACTTCTCTATAAACATTTTCCAATAGTCATCAAAGTTTCTGTTGTTTATTGCTTAAAGCACATGACTTCCAGCAAGGCTGTTTTAAAACAAGATCTCCATTTCTGTTCAATGAACTGTCGACAACAAAGCAAAGTCCAGCTTCTATGAAATCTTCAGACTTCCAATGAATCCATCTTCACAATTTAAATGTGTCCTCATAAACGTAACAAAAATATAGAAGCACTTGCATAATTTTTATAGCTGGACTACCTCAGATGTAAAGTTTCTAATTAGATTTTTTAATTGGATGGGTGGGGAGATGTCGCCATATTAGAAGTAAAACCTGCAATTACAGTTGCATCTATTTGTGATCAGTAATGAGGTAAGCCTGCATATTGCTGCTTGGAGAATGGTGTTGCCTCTAAGCTATATAGGAGAATTTCCTGGTGTATCAGTGGAATGAATAGTCGTATGTCTTGGGCTCAAATTGTCTCCAACATGACACTGGACAATGAGATTGGAAACAAATCAATTTGGCAGACTCCGTAACCCAGTACATGAACCTGGCAAGTCTGCAGGGTGCAGTTGACAACTTATTACCTAACAGCTTGTTGCAGTGACATAAGGGGAGGAACTTAATTTAATGCAAGGAAGTTTTATTTAAATAGTAATTGAGAAAATAATGGGACTTGAGATAGGCAAATATCCAGAACCCAGTGATTTCCATTTCAGGTATTGCGAGCAATTGCATACAGTGCATCATAAATGGACTTCAAAATTTGGGAATTTGGTGCAGAGGGTGGAGGTGCTGCTTTTTGCCTTCAATACTTGTTAATTCATGTAAGCTGGAGATGGTATTTAAATTTTTCGCTCCATGTTATCGTGCTTTAATGCAAGTTTGTGCAGAAGAAGAAAAAAAAACTTTAAAAGTAGATATAGATAATACAGGTCAAGATATTGCAGAGAAGTGCAATATGTGGGAGTTTGTGGACAGCAAGCCAGCAAAAGTGAACACAATTGCATAGTTGTCTCTGTATCTATCTCTACCTGTCATTGAGCTGGAGTGCGAGTTGGAGACACTCTGACCCACAAGGGAGGAAGAGCAGTGTCTGGTCAGTTTGCTCCAGACTTTGGTTATACCTCTTCGAGAGCTGCAGATTCAGAACAGGGTTGGTGTAACCCACAGTGAGCAGAGTAAGGGGAACCCAAGTAAGCTAGAGAACGTGAATCCGCGGGAACAGATCTTATCCAACAGGTACAATGTACTTGCTGTTGTGTGATCGCCTTAAGAGTGATGCCCCTTTAAGATCACAGTATGCTAATGAGCTAAGTACCAGGGTGTAGTCATGTGACTACAAGCCAGAGTCACTCTGCAACTGTAACAGCCAGAGTAAGGTTCTGTAAATAGTTTGCTCTGTACTGTATATAATAACTTAGCTGTTAATAAACCTGTTGGAGAACTTCCACAAACTGGATTCTACGCATCTCCTTTATGTTGCAGCTCATGATATGCTGGCAGCTATGGTGAAAAGAAAAAGTCTAAGCTTGAAGACCACAAGTAAAACAGCTTTGAAAATGATTGCAGACCGATATAGATAAGTTCAGTGAGTGGGCAAAAATCTGTCAGGTGGAGTATAATGCGGGAAAATGTGAAGTAGTTCACTTTGGCAGGAAGAATAAAAAGGCAGAGTATTACTTAAATGGAGAATGACTGCAGAATTATGAAGTGCAGAGGAATCTAGGTGGTCTAGTGCATCAGTCATAACATCATAACCATCCACAAGATCACCAAGGTGAACAGAAGAAACTAAGGGTACCCACATTGAGTCACAGTTCCTCCAGGATCTCAGTAGTTCCGATTTGGAGTATCAGCCTCTTCTCAGAGCCGCCACACCAAGAGAATAAAGATCCAAAACCAGATGGTGAAAGTTCTTCGTCAATTGGCAGTGTCTCTTCGTGCTCCAGCGATTCAGAAGAGATTGACATTGTAACTACTGAGAAGAAAAGGCTGGCAGTGGGGAGCATTCCCAAGGGGAAATCTCCAAGGATTGGAACCCGCTCGCAGATTCTGGTCAGCATCAAACTGCAATCTGGAAACTACTACGCACAACTATGCCACACCTTCACTTCTGCTCCCTAGAGAACCACCAGCACCACAATGAGATAGAATGGACAGGTACTTCCCCGAGGCCAAGTACTCCTTCCCCAAAAAGTCCTCGACCTTGAGCCCCAGGCCTTCTCGCGCAGAGGATGAGGAGAGGCAAAGGACACACAATGCCCTGAAGAAGCAGAGGCAGAATGAGTTGAAGCATTGTCTGTTGGCTCTTCGAGATGAGGTGCTGGAACTTTCCAAGAATGACAAGGCCTCAAAAGCTGTCATCTTGAGAAAAGCAACAGAGTATATTCGCAGGCTGAAGGCAGAGCAACAGAAACTGAATGCAGAGAAGGAGAAACTTCAGCAAAAACAGCAACAGGTTATATGCAAATTCCCCAAGCAAGAGTTGTCAAACCGCCAAAACGATATATGAATTTATAAGCCTTGGCACTTGTAAATATCACAAACCTTATCCTTATACCTGTAAATTTTATAATCTCTACCCTGTATAACAAGCTTTGAATCACAGAATCGTTACAGTGCAGAAGGAAGCCATTCGGCCCATCGTGTCTGTACTGGATCTCTGAAAGAGCAACTCCCTCAGTTCCATTCCCCTGCCTTCTCCCCATAACCCTGTACATTCTTCCTTTTCATATAACTCTCTAATTCCCTTTTGAATGCTTCAATTGAACCTGCCTCCACCACGTTCTCAGGCAACGCACTCCAGACCTTAACCACTTGCTGCATGAAAAAGCTTTTCCTCATGTCCTTTTGCTTGTCTTACCAAATACTTTAAATCTGTGCCCTCTCATTGTCGATCCTTTCAAGAGTGGGAACAGTTTCTCTCCGTCTACTCTGTCCAGACTCATGATTTTGAACACCTCTATCAAATCACCTCTCATCTTTCTGTTCTCCAACGAAAACAGTCCTAACTTCTCCAATCTATCTTCATAACTGAAAGTCCACATCCCTGGACCTATTCTCGTGATTCTTTTCTGAACTCTCTCCAATGCCGTCTCATCTTTCCTCAAGTGTGGCGCCCAGAATTGGATGCAATACTCCAGCTGAGGCTGAACTAGTGTCTTATACAAGTTCAACATAAGTTCCTTGCTCTTGTACTCTATGCTCCTATTAATAAAGCCCAGGATACTGTATGCTTTATTGACTGCTCTCTCAACCTGTTGTCACCTTCAATGACTTATGCACATATACACCAAGGTCCCCCTGCTCCTGCAGCCCCTTTAGAATTGTGCCCTTTATTCTATATTGTCTCTCCATGTTCTTCCTACCAAAATGAATCACTTCACATTTCTCTGCATTGAACTTCATCTGCCACCTGTCTGCCCATTCCACCAACTTGTCAATGTCCTTTTGAAATTCTATACTATCCTTCTCACACTTCACAATGCTTCCAAGTTTCGTAGCATCTGCAAACTTTGAAATTGTGCCCTGTACACCAAGGTCTAGGTCATTAATATATATCAGGAAAAACAAGGGTCCCAACACTGACCCCTGGGGAACTCCACTACAAACCTTTCTCCAGCCCAAAAATACATTCATTAACCACTACTCTTTGTTTCCTGTCACTCAGCCAATGTCATATCCATGTTGCTCCATTCCCTTTTATTCCATGAGCTACAAGTTTGTTCATAAGTCTGTTGTGAGGCACTGTATCAAACGCCTTTTGAAATTTCATGTATACCACATCAACAGCATTGCCCTCATCAACCCTCTCCATTACCTCCTCAAAAAACTCCAGCAAGTTAGTTAAACATGATTTTCCCTTAAGAAATTCATGCTGCATTTCCTTAATTAACTCAGATTTGGCCATATGACTATTGATTTTGTCCCTTATTATTTTTGCTAGAAGTTTTCCCACCACCGAAGTTAAACTGACTGGCCTGTAGTTGCTGGGTTTATCTTTACACCCTTTTTGAACAAGGGTGTAACATTTACAATTCTCCAATCCTCTGGCACCACACCCGAGTTTAAAGAAGACTGCAAAATTATGGCCACTGTCTCTGTGATTTCCACTGTAAACCATGGCGCGGAGTCAACTCCCCCTTGGCCCCTTTATTCCCTTCACCCACTTGATCCTGGCCGTCTAAGTCCTCTTAATTCAGGCTCAGGCTGGGTGTTTGGGATATCGGGGTTACAGGAGAACCACCCTCCACTTAATCCACCGGCTACGGTTAATGGCTTAGTAGAAAGAGGAGGAAACTCAGTCCTTTCTTTAACTATCAATTTACTTTATTCATATTGTTGTACAATGTAAGAATAAGGCTTATACACTTGGTTAGACAAAAGCATGCAACTCAAGCTGGGTTATACAGTTAATAACAAAGCTAGCTAGAATCAATAAGCACACCCACTAGGTTCCTCTGACCTTTCCCTGACCTAGTCACAGAAAACAAAGGATAATACCTGAAAAAGAGGAGCTGACGCTGGCCAGGCGTTCCGTTCTCTCTCTCTTTTACGTCGTCGCCGCGTTGCTCACGCAGGATCTTCCACTTCCGCGATGGTTGGTCTCCGGAGTTTCTCGCTGGCTCTATGCCTGAGAATCTCTATACTTATTCTCTTTCTTATCTCTTCAAAATGGTGCTGTTTCTTTCCGGTTGGTTTAGGCTTGCTCACCTCATTTGTATCTTCTCCTTATTGCCTCAGGCCCAAAGACCCCGGTATCACACCGTGTCCAAATAAGGCTCTTTTCCTGTGATCTCTCCTTTGTCTTGTCACATAAATTAATTAGTTCAAACTGGTTTTTACCAGCACAGGCCAGTGTCGGAGCTCAGGTTAGTTCATGAGCTATGCAACAGTTTGTAACAGACTCTGTACTCCTTGCAACCCCTGGCCAACACCACCCTCACTTCCTCCAATATCCTTGGATGCATCTCATCCAGCCCTGGTGCTTTATCCACTTTAAGTACAGAAGCCTATCTAATACTTCTTATCAATTTTAAACCCCTCCAGTATCTGATTTACCTCCTTTCAACATTGCCTGTGTTGCATCTTCTTCCTTGGTAAAGACAGATGCAAAGTATTCATTTAGTAACTCAGCTATGCCCTCTACCTTCATGTGTAAATCTCCTTTCTGGTCCCTAATCAGCCCCGAATCCTCCTTTTACCACCCTTTTACTATTTATATGCCTATTGAAAACTTTGGGATTTCCTTTAATGATAGCTGCCAGTCTCTTTTCATGCTCTCTCTTTGCTTCTCTTATTTTATTTTTTCACTTCCCCTCTAGACCTCTATTTTCACTTCCCCTCTATTCAGCCTGGTTCTCAATAGTATTTTCTACCTGGCATCTGTCATAATCACACTTTTTCTTCTTTATCTTAATCTCTACCTCTTTTGTCATCCAGGGAGCTCTGGATTTGTTTGCCTTACTTTTCCCTTTCAAGGGAAGATACTTTGACTGTGCTCGAACTCTCTCTTTTTTGAAGGTAGACCATTGTTCATCTACCAGTTTTCCTGCCAGCTTTTGACTCCAATTTATTTGCCCTAGCTCCATTCTTACCCCATTGAAGTTAGCCTTCCCCCAGTTAATTATTCTTACCCTGGATTGCTCTTTGTCCTTTTCCATAGTCAGCCTAAACCTTATGATACAATGATCACTATACCTAAACGCTCTTCTACTAACAGTTGATCCACTTGGCCCACCTCATTCCCAAGAACCAGGTCTAGCAGTGCCTCCTTTCTCATTGGACGAGCAACATACTATTGTAGAAAATTTTCCTGAACGCACTCAAAGAACTCTTGCCCTTCACACTACTATTATCCCAGTCTGTGTTTGGATAATTAAAGTCCCCCATTATAATTACCCTATAATTTTTGCACCTTTCTGTAATTTCCTTGCAAACTTGTTCCTCCATGTCCTTCCCACTAGCTGGTGACCTATATATAACACCGAGCAATGTAGCCACACCATTTTTGTTCTTTAACTTTAGATGTTATCTGTGTTTTCACTTGTAGCATATGAGACTTATCTTTGAAAAGGGGGATATTGTGTGATTGCTTTAAGAGTGATGTTCCTTTAAGATCTCAGTCTGCTAATGCACTAAGTAACAGGATGTAGTCATGTGACTACAAGACAGTCACTCTGCCACTGTAAAACCCAGAGTAAGATTCTGTAAATAGTTTGCTCTGTACTGTGCGTAATACTTTAGCTGTTAATAAACCTGTTGGAGATCTTTAGTAAACTGGACTCCATGTATCTCATTTATGTTGCATCAGACAACATAAAGAACTCATTACACTTGCTACCTATGAGTATAAGGATAAAGACTGTTGGAAGGACAGCCAGAATGTTGACCATGGCACCTTGGAGCAGGAGGCTGTCTAAAGGGGAAAAGAGGGGAAGTGTAATCTGGTAGTTGCATGGGATTCAATAATTAGGGGGATAGCATTCTTTGTAAGCATAATCGAGGGTCCCACATATTAAGTTGCTTGTCTACCAGGGTGAAGGGCATCTCAAACCAGCTTCAAAGGAGAGGGAGGACGAGGATACAGTCATAGTGGTCCATTTTGGGACCAACAACATAGGGAAGAGATTCTGTTTGGAGAGTACCAGGAACTGGGAGCTAAACTAAAGAATAACCTCAAGGGTTATAAATCTTTGGATGGGACAAAAGGTAGAGGGGGTAGTGTAGCCTTAGTGATTTAAGAACAAAATCACTTAACTGACTATAACAAGACTATAACAAGAGTTAAGCAGGCAGTGGAGCTTTTATTGAGTAGAATTAAGAAATAGGAAAATATTTAAGACTGTAGTGGGAGTTGTGTATAGGCTCCCTCGTAGCAGCTGTGAAGTGATAACGTCCATAAATGCAGATATTAGATGAATGTTGTGGCAAAGGTAGTGTGGTTATAATGGGGTATTTTAACTTGCATATCGATTGGGATGAGCAGATAGCACATCAGAAAGGTAGTGATTTTCTTCCATGTCTGAAAGAATTTCCTGCAACAATATGTCCAAGAACCAACAAGGGGACATTGCTCATTTAATAATGAGCAATGAGGCAGATCTAATTAACAGCCTAACTGTGCATGAACATTTATCTAATAGCAATCATAATATGATTGAATAGGTTTGAAAGTAACTGTTCTATGTTTATCTCTAACATTCTAGATTTTGATAAGGCTGACTTCAATACTGTGAGACAGAGACAGAGTCTTCTAATGGGTAAAATTGCTGGTTCATCAGGGAGAGAGAGAGATGTTCAAAAATTTAATATGATACAGAATCAGCTTATAACCCCTAAGGAGTAATTGCTCTGCTTGCCAAAACAACAGCCATAGACAACTAAAGTGATAGGAGACAACATAAAACTGAAAATAAAAAGTACACAAAAATAAAAGAAAACACATCCTGGAAAATGGGTGGAACTTCAAAGGGATATCAAAACCAACACAAATTTTTACAATTGGGTATAAGGGTAGTCAGGAGCAATGTGAGCCTCTTGAAAACTGATCATGGTGATATTGCCAATGAGAACAAGGAAGTAGCAGACATGTTGATTACTTACTTTATCAATATTTATGCTGGAAATCCTGAGGAAACTAATATTGAATTGGACTCACCAAAATTAACATAAGCAAAATAACATTAATGAAAAAGAAAATTGCACTAAAGAATGACAAATACCCAGGACAAGAGGGTTTCCATCCAAGAGTTTTAAAAGAATTAGTTGAGAACATTGCAGATGCCCTAACTATGATCTTCCAAACTCCTCTGTTCCTGTGGATTGGAAAATTGTGCATGTCACTCTGCTATTTACGAAAGGTGAGGCAGGAATACCATGGAATTGTAGGCCATTTAGCCTAACATCAGTTGTTGAAAATTGCTATAGTCTGTCATTAGGATAGGGTGACTTAACACCTTGAAATTTTTCAGTTGATCAGAGAGCCAGTATGGATTTGTAAAGGGTAGGTCATGCCTGACAAATCTGATTTTTTTTTTTGAAGAGGTGAGTAAACTAGTGGACAGGAGAATGTCTATGGATGTTATTGATATGGACTTCTAGAAGGCATCTGATAAAGTCCCTCATAAGAGACTGTTGGCTAAAGTTGAAGCTCATGGAATTGACCTGGTTGGGAATTTCAATGAGTAGCCAGATGATAAATGATTTTCACAAGGTTAGGTATTCAAATAAGCCAACTAAGTATTTGAGTTTACTTCTTCTTGGAACTTGTATGGTATTTATGATAGGTCCACAAGAGCTGGTATTTATGAAGAGGGTCCACACATTCTTGCCATTCATAACATGAATGCATTTACATCTAGCCTTTCTAATATTAAATGTGAAAGAATTGGAAGAAAATAAAATCTTTCATTAAAACAATCTTTATTTCCTTCAGTAAATGTTTCATTTATGAAAGTGGTCCTACAACCTTTCTGAAAATAAAACAGTTTCTATACTTACTTATGGTAGAAGTACTGAGGAATTCAGGCAGGAAATAAACATGTTTTACAATTCAGGCTTTTAAAATACTTTATCATTCAAATAGCCTGAAAACAGTTTTTTAATAATCTACTAGTTTATGCCCTTTACTAGTGCAGTGATAAACTACAGGGATCCAAAGAGCGTTCTTATGAATACATCAGGTCAGAGCTTCAACCCTGTGTCATTACGCAGCAAGATCTCACATCTAATAGTATATGAACAGATTTAGTCATTGAATTATATTTTAAATTATATTTCCCAAATACCAAAATATTAAAACAAATCCCATTCTGCTTGCAAACAAATTTGAAGAGGATTGCACATAATTGTTTTTGATGATTGCTTTACTGTCAATGAAGCTTAGAATCAAAAGCAGAACAGTTGATGTTGCCTTGACTGCTTTTCTCACTGCACCTTGCACTAAAAACTTGAACAATGATATATTGCTGTAGAGTTTGAATCATTTTGGATGTCATGCAAAGCACAGACTTTAAAAATGTATTCAAAAAACTTGCAGATTACTAGTGCTATTACCAATGTTAGGTCAGAGGTTGCAACATCGGATGGGGAAAGTGGAGATGAGGCACATGTTTCCACTAAAAGAAATTGTTAAAAAACAATTGAGATTGTTAAAACAGTGCTGCGCTTTATGGATATGTTCCTGTTCTTAGTTGTAGTTTATAAAAAAAACAAAGCTGCATAAATAAATTTCATGACCTTTACTATTGATCTTATTTCAATGTTACAACTCAAAACTGTTTTCAACAAAAAAAAATACTGAGAACTGATTTGAAGAGACTGGTAGAGTTTTCCTGTTAAAATTTATCTCAAGTTTCAGAAGTCCATGTTTTGCTTTTCAAGTGTTTGCATAAAACAAACTCAATTGCTGCTACAGTCGCTGTAGTTTGTGGCTACAATTATGTATTGCACAAGTTAGCTGCAAAGAATCAGACAGGCTAGAGGTTTTCACCATGATGCACAGCTGCCTTGCAGCATGTTGGCAACTATAGGGGCAGGTACTTTAAGAGGGCTGTGGTTGTGTCTTCAGTTGCCTTTGCTCATTCAAGCCCTAGATTTCTCAAACATGGCATTTGATGGATGACATTGTTAACTGGCATTTCAAACACTGAAAATGTGATTCTCTAGGTAAAGTATAGTCACTTGTGCATTTTACAGTTTCATGTAAATACAAAATTTGAGCTGATTGGAATGTCTGAACTGTGACCGACATGCAATCTGGGCAAAAAAGATCATGATTACCCACAAAACCAGATACCATCTTACATGGAAAATACAGTATGGAAGTAAGGAGTTCAGCCTTACCACACTTTATTTATCCTCCATGGGGATAGTAGTCCCATAACCAGGTGCCAGAGTTTTTCTATTGATTACATATCTAACATACTAAATGATGACAGTTGAGTCTGGGTCAGGAGGCGAAGTAAAAATGTTAAAATGAATCTCAAATCCAGATCCAACCTGCTCACTTCCGGTTTTAATGAGGACAGGGGCGTGCGACCAACTCGCTCCAAGGAGCCAGGTTGCTCATTTAAATAAAAGCAAAATACTGCAGTTTACTGGAAATCTGAAATAAAAACAAGAAATGCTGGAAATACTCAGCAGGTCTGGCAGCATCTGTGGAGAGAGAAGCAGAGTTAACGTTTCAGGTCAGTGATCCTTCATCAGAACTTAGCATGTGACTAATGGAATGTTCTGACAACTATATTTTAGGCACTAAATATCGATTTACACTTTTCATTAGAAACAACATTTACAGGAGGAACAATATAGCCATAGAATAGGTTTTTGATCATAATTTAAGAAACTCAGACTTTATCCTTAATGACTGTTAAGCATAATGAAGTGTTAACTTTAATTCCTGGATACTTCAAGACATTTTTTTTTAAAGCAAATCCTGAATCATTTGAACCTTCCATTATAAATGAAAAGCAAATTGTTTGATCATTAGCTTAATTCACTGAAAAAGAGCATTCTTTATTTTTTATCTGGGCCGTTGTATACAAACTATCATAACCAAGACACTATGAATAGAAATATAAATCTAAAAATATTAGTTCATGCATACAGACAACTGCAGTAGATTCACAAAAGCCAAGTGATGGTGTCTAATGATTTATATACACTACAAGAGGAAGAAATTTATAGCCATCAGTGTTCTTTCTAAGCTGTGCAGCCATGCAAAAAAAAATGAATGTGCCTGTGCACACCAAAAAAAAGGTTACATTGGTAGCTATCCCTCAAAACTTGGATGAAATATCAATTTTTTAAATTGTATGTAAATGAGGAATGCACTCAAAGTGGGAGATGAATGATAGAAAGACACTACATAAGGTGGCTGTGCTCTGGAGCTTTGTGTTGTACAATGACTAGAATACTGAATTTTAATACTGTGAAATATTAAAGCACATGGTTAAAAAAACAAAGTCCTTAATAAATTTTACATTTAAGATGTATATTTTTGCAGTTTTGTAATGTCAGTTGTACTTTATTCCACTGAATTGAATGAAAATATGAAATTGATAGCAAACTGGCAAGTTTCAGAGTTGATGCTACAATAAAACTGTTAAATTACAAGTTTAAAATTGCAACTTGTGTTATTTTTTCATTACTTCTGGGAAGTATGTGAATGTTGATTACAACTTCTTAAACATTATCAATGGTTTCTCCATTTTATATATGAATAGAGCAGGTTTTTAAAATTTGTTTTTGGGTAGCTAGTCTCAAGATCTCACGCATGCATCCTGCTACAGACAGAAAATTGACTGCTGTAGGTTTTAATACAGATCTAACAAAAATGAAGCAGTATAACTGGTATAGCTGTAGGATAGATTATTAGTTACATAACTGATAAATAATGTGTAAATTTTGTTTAAAATTGAGCTCAGATTTGTTAATATTTTCCAAATGATTATTCCAGATGAGATGGTCTTAAAGTCACATCATTAACTCCTTATCCAACTTTCTTCCCACCACATCTGAAAACCATAAAGCCAGATAAAATTACACTGCCTCTAATGTCCCAGCAGAAGCCTGCACTGTAAATGATGCAACAGCAATCTGCTCTTTCACTTCTTGCCAGGCTTTGCGCTGATCTGCAGCATTTGCTATGTCAAACAATGCATCATAAATTCCTGGAAAAGATTCTCCTGCATACTTATTATGAGCGCTGGGAGCATAAATGATGTGCCTATTGGAAAAAAGGAAATTAAAAATGTCAAATGCTACATTCATCAATTACATTAAATATCAGCATTTAACATACCTTAGTGATGGCTGGTTAATGCACTGTGCTTACTACAATTAATCAGCCAGGATAGACATTGATCTGGTGAGAGGATTAGGCCTTTTCAATAAAATATAATCGCTGTAACATGGAGGTCAATTGTTGGTGTTGGAAGTTTCCAGATTTACCACTCCTCATAAGAAGAAACCAGGATGAAATGATTAGATTTTCTTTAAAAAAATTCTTTTGTTCTAAATGGAGCTGGATGAGCTCTTGTGAGCGTAAGGTGTCTTGAGTTATAAAAGGTGATGGGATTGTGGTAACAAGTGCTTGTTCTCATTACATTTTCAGCAAAGTACATTCATTGGGCTGGATTTTGATCCCAGCCCGATGTTGGGTTCCGTGGCAAGGGTGGCCGGAGAATCGGAGCAGCAGCAGCCACAGAACTCGACACCAGGATTGCCGGGCCCGATCTTCCCAGCAGCGGGGAAGCTCAGTGGCAGCCAATCCACTGTTCTGCAACGGGACCCTGCCTTTTACATGCTAATTATACCTTTGCATTAATTTAAATGTAACCCGCAGTGATCTTATCTTCAGTTCCTGATCTTCAGAGAGATGCGCGGCATTCACGCGCCTTCACTTTCTTGGCCAGGGGAAGCTGGCACCACTGAGGTGGGGAAGGGGTTAACTCTGCATTATTTGTATAGGGAAGGGGGGGGGGGTGAAGGGGTTAACTCTGCACTATTTGTATAGGGAAGTGGGGGAAGGGGTCAACTCTGCATTTTGTTGAACTGTCTGCAGGGCTGGCAGCCTTTTAAAAATGGCGCTAGCACCTGCTCCCACATCAGGTGATGCCAATGCCGCCCCCGCCATGTGATTGGGGGGTGCGGCCGCCATGAATATGCTAAGTGACCACCCGCTGCAGAATTGCAGCAGCGGGGGTCCCCCGCGGAGCAGCCGTCATTTTCTGCACCCGCCGCCGACAAAATCCAGCCCTATTAGTCATTTAGGTGTACATTCACATTTTATGAAAAAACACATTTAGATCTACTCAATTCAAAGTTGCATAATCTGAATTAAAATAATGCAAAAAGACCTCTGCCGTTTTAATTAGATTGCTTAATTTACATTCCTGGATATTTTGGGGGGGTTTTCTGAACCACATAAGATTATTTTATTTAGTTATTCTATATTTTATGAACAAATGGAAAAAGGACAGGTAAAGAACAGATAATTGGTTCATTGAGCCTGCCCTCTATCAACCTGGTGTAACTTCTACATAGCATCATTTCCATCTCACTCTTCCCCCAGCCTATGCAATCTGTGAGAGAGGCAGAAAAGCACTAGCAGTACGCTGGGAAATTTTGTCTGCATGATGTTTGTCAAAGGATTTAACAGATGCATCCATGTTTCTTCACCTGACTGTTCTTCCACTGGAAATAATGCAGATCCAGGGGATTAAGGCAGTTTTGTTGATCTTGGTTTGTGTACTGGTCTGGAAAAAGGGATGGGTGGAGGAGTTCTTGCATAGAAGTGGACATTTCGATTGGAGTCATTGTCATTCATGGTCAGTGATCACTCCTTATTCTGGACACGAGGGGACAGTTTGTAGTGAGTGTGTTTCCAAAAGAATGGGCCCCATATTGCTTGTTTTTCCCCAATTCCAGTCATAGGCTGCACAGCACTCATTTTGATTGGCATATGTCTCAGTCATTGTTGTTGTGGGGAAGACTGTACTTCATTGTGCTCTCCTGCTGAGCCCATTGGGAGGTCCAAAATTAGAGATTCATCCATTTTTCAGAGCACTGAACCTGCTGGTTGCTGCAGTAAGGATGAGATTGAGTAGTGCCATCAGGTCCATTGGCAGCCATGCCTTACGCTGCCTAGGCCCTAAGCTCTGGAATTGTCTCCCGAAAACTCTTCACCTCTCTCTCATCCTTTGAGATGTTCATTAAATCCTACATCTTTGACCAGGTTTTTGGTCACCCTGTCCTAATATCTCTTTACGTAGCAGCCCCTTTTCAGCTGTGATTTCATTTTTTTTTTTTAAGAGGAATGTTTGCTGAATGTTTTAGTGCTTGTTCTCAGGTGTGATGTCGATGAACATTGCTTTCTTTCTTGCAGTTCACAGGGCAGATTTTTCTGTTCCTGAGTCTGAGAATATTGGATCACCTGGGTACAGCGTATAGGAGAAAACTGGGTGGGGTCATTTGCACCCCCATAGAGGAGTCCACCCAATTTTCCATCCATTAACTTAACCTACCTGGGAGTCAGAGTAGACCTGTGGGAGACAGTCCGTGCACTCAGTTTGAAGAAACTGAGTGAAAAAACAACTGTGACATTACAGGAAACTAGTAAGTTGATTGGCTGGTAAGTGCTTCATTTAAGGAAAGTGTGTTAATAGCCAGCTTAGGACACAGAAGTTAGGGAAGATCTATAAATAAAAAGAACTAAAACTTTAAAATAAATACCTAATTAAGAAATGTATAACTTTGTGTAGGCAGTACTAGCATTTAATGAGCACAGTAAATTGTAGTATATATAGGAATTATTTTAAGTTAATTAAGAAAGTACATAAATCAACTAAATAACATAAGTAACAATGGCAGGACAGGCGTTGTGTTGCATCTGTGGAATGTGGGATCTCCTGGACGCCAACGCAATCTAGGACAAACACGTCTGCAGAAAGTGTAAGCAGCTAGAGGAATTCCAGATCAGGAAGCCAACCTGCAGACACTGGGCAACATCAGGGAAGGGGAGAGATATCTGGACACTTTGGACCAGAAGACGGTCACACCCCTTAGAATAGGGTCGTCTGTTTTGGTTAGCGGTGAGGGATAAGGGGGTGTGACCATGAATGAGGCAGGTAAAGTGACCGAGCAGACAGTAGTGCAATTGTCTTTGTAATTGTCAAACAGGTTTCAGATGCTTGGAACCTGTGTGGACAAAAGCGAGGTCTGCAGGGTGGACGAGCAGACTGGCCATGGCACCACGGTACAGGTTCAAGCAGGGAGAGCAAAAAGGAAAGCGGTGGTAGTAGGGGACAGTATAGTGAGGGGATTGACACTGTTCTCTGCAGCAAAGAATGAGAGTCCAGAAGGCTGTGTTGCCTGCCCCGTGCTAGCGTTCGGGATATTTACTCAGGGCTGGAGATGAACAATGGGAGGGGGAGGATCCAGTCGTGGTGGTGCATATAGGTACCAACAACATAGGTAGGTCAAGGAAAGAGGTTCTGCAGAGTCAGTATGAGGAGCTAGGCACCAAATTAAGTAGAACCTATAAGGTGTCAGGTAGATAATACAATGGAAAACCAGACTGAATATAAAAGGTTCAGAGGGGAAGTGAAAAGGCAAATTAGGAGAAGCAAAGACAGAGCATAAAAAGAGCATAAAAACATAAAAAGAGACTGGCAGCAAACATAAAGGGAATCCCAAAGTCTTCGATGGGCATATAAATAGTAAAAGGGTGGTAAAAGGAGGAGTAAGGGGATTAGGGACTTAGAGTGGTTGGGGAAGGTTTAAATTAAAATGGCAGGGGGGTGGGAACCTTTGCAAGGAGTCAGAGGAGGGGGGAATCAAAGACAAGTACAAAAGACAGTAGGGGAATAAGAAAAGTGATAGGCAGAAAAATCAAGGGCCAGAATCAAAAATAATGGGAAGGGGCCACGTAATGTTAAAAAGACAAAACTTAAGGCTTTATGCCTTAACGTGTGGAGCCTTCGCAGTAAAGTGGATGAATTAATCGCGCAAATAGATGTAAAGGGGTATGATATAGTCAGGATTACGGAGACATGGCTGCGGGGTGATCAGGGATAGGAAATGAACATCCAGGGGTAGTCAGTATTTCGGAAGGACAGACAAAACGCAATAGGCGGTGGAGTTGCATTGCTGGTTAAAGAGGAAATTAATGCAATAGTGAGGAAAGATATTAGCTCTGACGATGTGGAATCTGTATGGGTAGAGCTGATAAACACTAAGGGGTAAAAAACGTTACTGGGGGTTGTATATAGACCCCCAAACTGTAGTGGTGACGTTGGGAATGGCGTTAAACAGGAAATTAGAGACGCATGCAATAAAGGAACATCTGTAATTATAGGTGACTTTAATCTGCATATAGATTGCCCAAATCAAATTAGTCACAATACCGTAGAGGAGGAATTCTTGGAGTGCAAACAGGATGGTTTTCTGGACCAATATGCTGAGGAACCAACTAGAGAACAGATCATCCTAGACTGGGTATTGTGTAATGAGAGAGGAATAATTGACAATCTAGTTGTGCGAGACCCTTTGGGGATGAGCGAACATAATATGATAGAATTCTTCAGCAAGATGGAGAGTGACATAGTTGATTCTGAGACTAGGGTCCTGAAACTTAGTAAAGGAGACTACGAAGGTATGAGGCGCGGGTTGGTTATGATGGATTGGGAAACGTTACTTAAAGGGACGACAGTGGAAAGTCAGTCAAAGAGCGCATGGATGAACTGCAACAATTGTTTATTTCTGTCTGGCGCAAAAGTAAAACAGGAAAGGCAGCCAAACTACAGTTTACAAGGAAAATTAGAGATAGCATTAGATCCAAGGAAGAGGCATATAAATTCACCAGGAAAAACAACAGACCTGAGGATTGGGAGCAGTTTAGAATTCAGTAAAGGAGGACCAAGGGATTGATTAAGAAGGGGAAAATAGAATACGAGAGCAAGCTTACGGGGAACATAAAAACTGACTGTAAAAGTTTCTATAGGTATGTGAAGAGAAAAAGATTAGTGAAGACAAATGTAGGTCCCTTACAATCAGAAACAGGGGAATTTATTATGGGGAACAAAGAAATGGCTGACCAACTAAATGCATACTTTGGTTCTGTCGTCACAAAGGAGGACACAAATATCATACCAGAAATGTTGGGGAACACAGGGTTTAGTGAGAGAGAAGAACTGAAGAAAATCAGTATTAGTAGAGAAATGGTGTTGGGGAAATTGATGGGATTGAAGGCTGATAAATCCCCAGGGCCTGATGGTCTGCATCCCAGAGTACTTAAGTAGCCCGAGAAATAGTGGATGCATTGGTGGTCATCTTCCAAGATTCTATAGACTCTGGAACAGCTCCTACAGATTGGAGGGTAGCTAATGTAACCCCACTATTTAAAAAGGGAGGTAGAGAGAAAGCAGGGAATTATAGACCAGTCAGCCTGACGTCGGTAGTGGGGAAAATTCTAGAGTCCATTATCAAAGATTTTATAGTACAGCACTTGGTGAACAGTGGTAGAATTGGACAGAGTCAGCATGGATTTATGAAAGGGAATTCATGCTTGACAAATCTACTAGAATTCTTCGATGATGTAACTAGTAGAGTTGATGACGGGGAGCCAGTGGATGTGGTTTATTTGGTCTTTTAGAAGGCTTTCGATAAAGTCCACACAAGAGATTAGCGTGTAAAATTAAAGCGCATGGGATTGGGGGTAGTGTATTGCAATGGATAGAAAACTGGCTGGCAGACAGGAAACAAAGAGTAGGGATAAATGGGTCTTTTTCCAAATGGCAGGCAGTGACTAGTGGGGTACCGCAGGGATCGGTGCTAGGACCCCAGCTATTCACAATATATATTAATGATTTAGATGAGGGAACTAAATGTAATATCTCCAAATTTGCAGAGGACACAAAACTGGGTGGGAGGGTGAGTTGTGAGGAGGATGCAGAGAGGCTTTAGGGTGATTTGGACAAGTTGAGTGAGTGGGCAAATGCATGGCAGATGCAGTATAATGTGGATAAATGTGAGGTTATCCACTTTGGTAGCAAAAACAGGAAGGCAGATTATTATCTGAACAGCTATCAACTGAGAGAAGGGACTATGCAACGAGACCTGGGTGTTCTCGTACACCAGTCGCTGAAGGTAAGCATGCAGGTCCAACAGGCAGTAAAAAAGGTAAATGGTATGTTGGCCTTCATAGCAAGAGGATTTGAGTACAGGAGCAGGGATGTCTTGCTGCAATTATACAGGGCCTTGGTGAGGCCACACCTGGAATATTGTGTGCAGTTTTGCTCTCCTTGTCTGAGGAAGTATGTTCTTGCCATAGAGAGAGTGCAGCAAAGGTTTACCAGACTGATTCCTGGGATGGTGGGACTGACGTATGAGGAGAGATTGAGTCGGTTAGGATTATATTCGCTGGAGTTCAGAAGAGTGAGAGGGGAATCTCATAGAAACCTATAAAATTCTAACAGGACTTGACAGGGTAGATGCAGGAAGGATCTTCCCGATGTTGGGGGAGTCCAGAACCAGGGGTCATAGTCTAAGGATACGGGGTAAACCTTTCAGGATTGAGATGAGGAGAAATTTCTTTACCCAGAGAGTGGTGAGCCTGTGGAATTCGCTACCACAGAAAGCAGTTGAGGCTAAAACATTGTATGTTTTCAAGAAGGAGTTAGATATAGCTCTTGGGTTCAAAGGGATCAAAGGATATGGGGGGAAAGCAGGAACAGGTTACTGAGTTGGATGATCAGCCATGATCATAATGAATGGCGGAGCAGGCTCGAAGGCCGAATGGCCTACTCCTGCTCCAACGTTCTATTTTTCTATGTGTGGAGGCGGGGGGGGGGAATAGCTGAGGTATTAAATTAATACTTTGCATCTGTCTTTACCAAGGAAAAAGTTGCTACCCAGGCCACAGTGAATAAGGAGGTAATTAATACACTCGAAGAATTTTAAATTGATAAGTACGGGGTATTAGATAGGCTGTCTATACTTAAAATTGATAAAGAACCAGGGCTGGATGAAATGCATCCAAGAATACTTAGGGAAGTGAGAGTGGAAATTGTGGACGCACTGCTCATAATTTTCCAGTCTTCTTTAGACTCAGGGTTGGTGCCAGAGACCTGGAGAACTGAAAATGTTACACCCTTGTTCCAAAAAGGATGTAAAGACAAGCCCAGAAACTGCAGGCCAGTCAGTTTAACTTCGGTGGTGCAGAAACTTCTGCAACCACTGGGGTAGCGCCATGCAGGAGCACTAGGGCAGGCAACTGCGCTCGCAAGAGACTAAGGGAAAGCACAGGGATGCTTAATGTTTCTGTATTAATGATTTTTTTGTTGGATAAAGTAGTTGTGTGAAGCTTATTGCTGTTGGCCTTAATGTTGAGTGATGTAGGCCAAGCAGACTTTGATGGGGAGTCTGAATCGACGTACTGTTAGGGGATGGTAGGTCCATGTTGGGACTGGGGAAATTCCGTTCAATTGAAGCAAATCTGCACTACGCAGTCCCGCTCGTTCCATCCAATTGCAGCTGGTGTATTTGGTGTACTCCCTTCTACCTCCTCCTCCCCTCGAGGTAACATGCACATCACAGAAGGTAGTGGCTGGGCCCTCATAATAACAAGGTTGTGGACAACGCAGCTCACCACAACAAAGTTGGAGACCCTCTCAGGTGTGTACTGCAGAGATTCCCCTCGACGATCTAAGCAGTGAAATCTCTGCTTTAGCAGCCCGATGGGTTGCTCCATGGTGTTACAGATGGCTCCTTGGCTCTCACTGGAGGCCCTCTGACCTTGCATGGAGGATTGGTAGAAAAGGGTCATGAACCATATGTGTAGGGGATAGTCCTTATCTCTGAGCAGTCATCCTGTCATCTGTCTTGGAGGCCCTAAGATGGATAGTGCAGACTCTAGAAGGATAAAAGAATTGTGGGTACTTCTAGGATAGTAACCACTCACCATTAATAATTCTTTGGTGTGGTCACACACCAACTACAAATTAACTGAGTGGTACCCCTTGCGGTTGTAGTATCACTCCCCACTGAATTGGGGGGGGGGGGGCCCCCGCAAAGCCATATGTGTGCAGTAGATGACATTCTGTACCATCGGGAAAGCCACTATCCTGGCAAACCCATTAGCCCTTTCATCCTGGTCTTCGCTCCTCAGGGAGAAGAGGATGAAGTCCCTTCTTCTCCTGTAGAGCGTCTGTCACCTCCCGGATACTTCTCTGTGACACATTGCTAATCTTGCCAGGTGCCACCTGGAAGCAACAGGTTGCAAGAAGTTAAAGGGCGACGATGATCTTTACTGGCACTGGGAGGGCCACCCTCACTCTAGTTTGAGGCTCCAGACCTTTGTGAAGGTGGTGACACAACTGCGTCACCACCTCCTTAGTAAGAAGATGCCTTCTGAGGCACTGCTACTGGCTCATCCCAAGGTAGGATTTGTGCTCCAAAAAGACCCTCTCAGGGTAGGGCTTTCTAAGCAGAACCCTTTTCCGCTCCGTCCTAGCGGAGGTTCCCCTCTGTCTCCTCTGCCTATCTTGCTCATGCTGCAGAGTAAGTGGTACTGCAACTACTGCACCCATACTTATCAAAGGCTATGTAATTCTTTCAGCCTTTCTGTGGTCAGCAAAAACCTTCACACTCCTCAAGCAACTCACCAGTGCTTCCACAACTTGGCCTGAGCACAAGTAAGTCAAAAGCACCTCAACTGCAACTTGTTCAGTGGCTCTTTAAATAGCTCCAGAATAGGGCCCATCTTGTTTCCTAACACTTGTTTCAGGGGCGAATAGGAAAACAGTCACTGCATATTTGTTGACCAATTTTATTATTAATGTATTGCATCAGCTTGTGTCATGATCTCACCCTTTCAAGCTCTTTGGGTGCATGTAGGGGATGCATCTGCAGGGACAATTCCAGTCATCTGATGCCACGCTGCCTGCGCAGGGAGAAGCCGGCAGTGTGTCCCACACCAATAACATGGAGGGATGTCTGTGTAGCATCGCAAAGCAGCACTACGTGATTGAATTTCGCGCCCTCTATCTCATCTTGTGAGGTCTAAAGTTTACATTCCATAAATATACACAATTTAATGGTAGAGGGTTTTAAATTAATTACATAAAACATGTAGTTGCAATTGTGCCCAGGACTAGGTGGCATTGCACATTCCTATGCCCTTCTCACACATTTCAATAATTCTCCCATCACTTCAAAACTGATATGGAGAAAATCTCCACTCTTTGTTTATAAAAGTAGTTTACTGTAGTGAAACTTCAACAGCATAAAAGAGCACATTTAAATTTTGCTGCAAACAGCAGAGGTTATTTTTCTACATAGCTAAATTATTACCAAATTGCTCATTCATGACATTCAGTTGAGCCCATTTTCAACAATTTGTAATTTTATTTAAAAGGTCTCTGAGGTGGATAATGGATAAAACAAGTAGCATAAGTAATGCAGTAGTATTACCAAGCTGAAAAAAGATACAGGGAATATAAAGATAGGCTAAATAAGGTACATGCAGCTCAGCAAGAACATGCATTTCGGAGTTAATTTATGGAACCCAAGCCAAGATGAGTATTATGAATGGATTCTGACCACATCAGCTCTTACCTGTAGAAAGGTCTCCCAGGTAATCCCAGAGGATGAATGAAGGATCTTTCCAGCAGCATTAACTGGTCATTTATTATTCGTACAGCAAGTGGACTATAAAATACATTTACAAAGTGAGTAATATTACAAATTTAGAAGTTTCCACACAAGATTGTTTCATTTCCTTCAACACTTAAATTACAAAAAACCTACATTGGGAGATTATTCCTTCTAACAAACAGCAAGTGTTTCATCCCATCAATTAGATTTCTTTTCTCGCATTTTTGCAAAGGAGTAATTGAAACCCAGGCACTCTCATTACTGAGCACATCTCTGTGATTGAAAAAATCTAGAGGTGCATGGATGCCTGCTGAAACATCTCTTAAAGGCAAAAATACCTCTTGGATTTTCCTGGATGGAGAGGTGACTTTATCAATGCTACATGCAACATATTTTCATTCTAAGCACAGAGCTCAGCATTGGTAGAGATGAGGAGCTCAAAGGACATGTGCATAAGAAAATTAATGTTAGATAGACCCTGTCTGCAGCTGAGTTCTCTGTACAAGTAAAATCAAATGGAACAGATAATGTTTATGAACAAAGAACAAGTTAATTTGTTAGTGTCATTAAAAAGCACAAACATTGTCCATAACATTTATTATAATAAACTGCAGAATTAATTTTCAATACTGGTGTTGCCAGGCCACCAAAACTTATTAGTACTGCCGGCCACTATGGGCTGGATTTTAAGAGTCCGCCGCCAATCTCAGCGGCAAGCACAATGCAGGCCGTACACCAAAGAACCACCGCTGGAGGGGGCAGGCTGTCCGTACCTGGCAATGGCATCAGCTGCCTATGCACAGGTGCTGGCGCCATTTTTCAAAGGCAGCCATCCCTGCCAGTCAATTTGAATTTTTAAAGCTACACCTCGCCCCCAAAATTTATTAAATTAAACTTCTAATGCACTTTTCCCACCCCCCCATAACAATTTCATTGAATATTTGCCCTTCCCCCCAATACACTTACCTTTTAAATCTGACCTCCCCCCACTCCCCGCAGGACTGCACAAAGTTTAAAGTTCATCCCTTCCCACCATCCCCTACACCCATTATGTTTATTTGATCCTGCCTCCCCTGCACTGAAAATATTAACTCCTCCCCCCTCCCACCAGTGTCACACCAGCTTTCCCCAGATGGGGAATTGAAGGCACGGGAGTATCGGCTGCCACGCCGAAGATCGCGTGATGCCCGAAAGATTGAAGGTAAGTTCATTTAAATTTTATGCATGTCATTAATTTAAATATTGAAATCTAGGTCCTGTTGCCCAGCGGCAGAGGGGCAGCCATGAAGCCTCGCCACAGCCGGCAGTATCGGGCCAGGCCCTCCCAGCATCGGCCTCTGTGGCAGAATGCTGCCATCCCCATCTTTTGCCACTGCCCCCCGCCCTCCCCCTGCCATGGAGTCTGACATTGAAGGATTGGTAAAATCCAGCCCTATTTGCGTGAAACAGACTCAAAACTCAAAACAACCTTTCTGTTGGTGGTGCAGATAAAGCAGTGGCTGGAGGGATAGGTTTCAGACACCATTCAAAGGAAATATTAGCTGCCTGTTGATCCTTCCATATTGATGCCATGGGGCTGGATTTGACCAAGCCCCCGATGTTGTGATCCATTGCGGGGGGGAGGGTGCAGGGTGCAGAAGATGGGTCTGGAAGAGGCCCGCCATGGAGACCAACGGCAGGAGTTATAAACCAAGTCTTAACCAATAATAAAGTGAAACATACACACAAATTGTAATATTAAAGCTCCTTATTTATCCTAGCCCTCACAAACACACACACATACATACACACCAGTTAACCAGGAAAAATAAAAGGGATTTTTGTTTACAGCTGTTACAAAGAAATAGAAGGATTAAAAAAAAAAACTTAGGCTGAAAAGAAGGTATGGAAAGAAGTCTTTTGTTTTGGTGAGGCATCCTAAATGCATACAGGTGGCTGTAACTAGGATCTTCCTAGAACAGGGGCGGCACAGTGGTTAGCACCGCAGCCTCACAGCTCCAGCGACCCGGGTTCAATTCTGGGTACTGCCTGTGTGGAGTTTGCAAGTTCTCCCTGTGTCTGCGTGGGTTTCCTCCGGGTGCTCCGGTTTCCTCCCACATGCCAAAGACTTGCAGGTTGATAGGTTAATTGGCCATTATAAATTGCCCCTAGTATAGGTAGGTGGTAGGGAAATATAGGGACAGGTGGGGATGTGGTAGGAATGTAGGATTAGTATAAATGGGTGGTTGATGGTCGGCACAGACTTGTTGGGCCGAAGGGCCTGTTTCAGTGCTGTATCTCTAAACTAAACTAAGTTCTTTCCAGGTGACGTTGATGATCAGTTTGGGTAGGCTTTCCATGAGATGCAGCAACTGAGGCTCCAAATAGATCTTACAGCAGGGCTGCAACAACAAGGTTTCAATTCCCACACATCTGACAGGCAAGGTTCCGGTAAACATGTAGGTTTTCTTCAAATACAGGAGGAAATAGGAACTTGAAACTGGATGCAGGATTGATTTTCAAGAGAGAGAGAGTTGAGTTGTTTTTCTTCTGTTGCAGACAGAAACACCTGCTGGCTTTTTAACAGTTCATATTGAAAGCAAAACTTACCAGAAGTCCAGTCTCCTGACATCTATAAATCTTGGTTTGTTGCTTCTTTGTAAACATTTCTCCAAGTTAAAAACAACCCCTGCTGGGTTTTTATTTGAAAACAGATGATTTCCAGTAACTGTTTACAGTTCAAACTCAGTCCAAACCTCTGGTGACCTCTCTTTAAAAAAAAAAACACCCAAAGTTCCAGCATCTATGGAATCCCTCTCAGTTTCAAAACACAAATTCTCAAAATTTAACAAAAAAAATTGAAACACTCATAACAAAAGGTTGTGTCTTTTTTGGGGGGAGGGGGAGGGGAAGGACAAATAGTTAACATAATTGTTATTGGGGGGGTGGGAAACAGTGTTAGAAATTTATTTGATAAATTTTGGGGGGACTGTATCTTTAAAAATTCAAATATGCTGGCAGGCTGGCTACCCTTTAAAAATGGCACCAGTGCCTGTGCACAGGCAGCTGATGCCATTGCTGGCGATGGACAGCCTGCCCCCTCCACATGATTGGGGGGGGGGGGGGGGGCGCTGCCATTGTTTGAGCATGCTGCCAAAATTCTGCCCATACAGTCTGCCTACTGCCAATGACTAATTGACACTGACTCTCCTCAATCACCCCACAGTAATAACATCACTAGTCAGATCTGCTACCAGTATCAGCAAACTTTTACCTGCTGAACCATCCAGATTTAAGAGTCTGAACTCCAGAACATGTTTGAAAGAATCAACTATAGGTTGTCATGGTTGCTTTCATCATTCTTTCAATAGTCAGACATCGCCTACATTCATAGTGTCTGATTAAATTCATATGCTCAGTTTTTTTTTTATTGCCTCTTCATATTCATCTCTGATGCTTAATTCATATAACTTCAATAGTGATTCAAGCCATAACACTCCAATCAATTGGCCAGCATTGAATAATGAACTTCCCAGATGTTATCTAGGTTAACACATGAAGGCTCTAAGTGGAGGGAAGGTGTGTAAAATCTCTAATCCAATTTTTCTCATAAATCTTGGGCGAATTTTTCCAGCTCGCCGTCGATCTCGGCGGCAAGCTTCAAAAACGGCATGGCGCATGTGCAAGATGTGCGCCGCAGAGCCATCGTGATATTTCATGCTCATTTACATGTCCAGGACAGAGCCCACCCCCAATGACATAGAGGGGGCGTGCTCCGTCCCCGGCAACGGTGTCCGGTGCCATCACGCAGGCGCCGGTGCCATTTTTAAAGGGCTTCTGGCTCTTCCGAAGCATTAAAATTTTTAAGTGACAGTTTTTAAAACATTAAAATTTTATTCAAAGTTCCAATTCCCTCTCTCAACCCCCAATCACTAATCAATTTATTAATTGCCCTCTCCCCCCAAAAAAACTTTTCTTCCGATCCCGAACTTCCCTCCCCGAGCTTTATTAAGTTTGACTTCCAACCCCTTCCCACTATCCCTTCAACGAATAGCAAGAGTTTTCTCCGCTCCCCATCCTACCCTGAAAACTTCACTCCTCCCCCCTCCCCACCAGTGTTCTGCCTCGGATCTCCAAATGAGTTCTGGCAGGAGTTCTGGCAACTGACTGGACTATCGGTGTGGGACGGCCATCGCGACGAATTAAGTATTAATTCCTTTAGTTAAATAAATCAAAATATTTTAATTAGGTTCCCATTGCCGAGCCCCTTGTTGGTTAATTTGCAATCAGGAAGAAGACATGCTCTGCTTTATTGGAGGACAAAGACATAAACAAAGAGTGGGAGAGCAACATACAACAGCAGCACAAGGAGATGAAGCACAGTTTTCAACTTTACCGTAGTCCAGTTGATTTTAGAACTCACTTTGTGATGTCAATCTTTTCCAATCGTGTATGAAAATCAGTGGCAACGCATGTAAAATTGTGTACAGCTGAGAAGAGAGAGTCTGAAACACAATAACAGATTTTAGGAAAATTTTCACTTTTTAATGAAATCCAACTGCATTATATTACTTTTAACTTTTTAAGTACTGATGGTTAAGAGGCAACCAATGTAAATAGCTTCCCAGCATTGACTGCTGTACAGGCTTACAGTTTCTAAGTAACACCCCTACACAGAAGATCCTTTTTTTTTAACCTGGTCCTATATTTCAGTCCAATACAAGCATCCCACAAATCTCAACTAATGATAGGTCTACCACATTGACACTCCACAAGACCTCAAATATATCTCTGGTCCTCTCTGCAACTGAATTATACTACATGGACATTGTAAAATTTGTCAGTGTGAATACACCATGGCCTGAATTTTATCAGCGCGCCGCAAATCGCGGCGGCATGCTTTGAAGTTGTCGGTCCGCCCTTGCGGATTGCCCGTTGCTGAGCCCCTGCGATATTTCATGCAGGGGGGCTCATTTAAATGGAGGGGGCAGAGCAGCCACCCACAATAACGTAAAGGGGGCAGCCACTCCATCCCCAGCAATGGCACCAGACGCCACCACACAAACACCGGTGCCATTTTTAAAACGCTTCAGGCCCTTCATTCTCATTTCAATTTTTAAAGGTCCTGCTTCACTGCAACCTGCCGAACAATTTTATTCCAACTTAGATTCCCCTCTCCCAACACCCCCAATGAGTCTTCATTTATTACAGTGACATAATCCCCCCAAAAAAGCACCTTTTGATTTCCTGAACTTTCCCCCCTAACGTCAGAACCTTTGACCCTCAACCCCTTCCCATCATCCCCACAACCAATTACAATATTTCTCCCCGCTCCCCCCTCCAAACCCTGAGAATTTCACTCCTCCCCCTCCCCACCGGTGTCACGCCTCAGATCTCTGAACAGAGATCCGAAGGCGCAGGACTTCCAGCCGCCGGCTGGAATATTGGTGTGGGATCGCCGTTGGGACAAGCTAAGTTTATTTGAATATATTACAATGCACTTACATATGAAAATTAAGGCTCTGCCGCCGAGCGACCGGGGACCGGGGGGTAGGGGGGGCCGGGGGGTGGGGGGGTCCGCACTGAGGCCTCGACCCCACCAGTAAAATGCGGCGGGGCCTTCCCGTTGCCAGGGTATGTGGCAGAAATCTCCCGGAAGAATTTTATGGGCCCTCCCCCCCACCACCAGCCCCGATGTCAGAGGGCTGGTAAAATTCAGCCCCATATATCATTAATTAATACCTTTAGACTGTCTCAACAATCTAGAGACCTTTATTCATTGGCTCCAGGCTTAATGCAACTACAATGAGACAAGAAAGTGTTATTTAACCCATGAAAATGCTGATTAAGTTACTCTGAATTTTCAAAAACAGACTGTACATCTCAGTATCCAATTCTCATTTATTTGTTTAAACTTCACATCAACTGGAATAGTTCAATGATTCTCAATAATGACACATAAATCACTTTCCTTCCCAACTTTACTAGTGAACATTATTTTTACATTTCCGGTTCCAAAATGCAAAACATTAGTTTTATCTGAAACAAAAGCAAAATACTGCAGATGTTGGATATCTGTAATAACAGAAAATGCTAAAAGCATTCAGCAGGTCAGATAACATCTATGGATAGAGAAACAAAGTTAATGGCCTGGATTAATGCTGATCATCATACTTACACTTGATCACAGATTTTCTATGGGCTTTTGTATTGGAACTTGTGGTGACTAGAAAGCCATTTCAGGCCCTTTAAACACACAATCAAAAGGCAATGGGAGCAGATAACCATGGAGGTCAATGCCAAGAGTCAAGCCCCAGGACCAGGATGTAGTGGTACAAAAGGTTCAGACCTCACATGAGTGACTAGTGGTCAGTGAATGCATCCTGAAATGCAATATCCTACCAACTGCACTACGAACCTCACACACTATGCAATGCAACACATCCCCATGGCGCACCTACCAACAATCTCTATCAAATAGGACTTATACCTTCACCTTCACTTCACCTCACAATAATACACTTAGCACTGCTGCAAGCCTCACACCCACATCTCACAGCTTGCACACACTGCCATGACAACCATATCATCCAAATAGACGGCACCACACTCACTGACACACTTCCATCTCTCTTCAGGAGAAGGTGGTGCACAACTGGATGCAGCAGGAACTAACTGGAGGGGGACAAGCATGCCTGTATGTCCCAATCCCCGTGTGGAATCGGTGCTGGCCATTATTGGAACGGCCATTGTTGAGACCTTGGCCAGCAATGGGACTGAAATCGTCAGACCAAATCCTCCTTCACACATCTCACTACCCCCCCCCGCCCCCCTCATCCCACATCTCTTCTGATTTACAAACTGCAGATGGTGTAAGCATACAGCTTTTACTCTCCTTACTCTCCATACCACAATCTTACTCCTTTGCCTTTTGCCTTTCAGTTACCCAAGAGGTGCAACCTGGCCAGGCAGTGGAGAACCTCCAAACATCATAGAATGGTTAGAGCACAGAAGGAGGCCATTTGGCCCATTGTGTCTGTGCTGGCTCTCTGCAAGAGCAACTCACCTGGTCCCACTCCACTGCCTTTTCTACATAGCCTTGCAAAATGTTTCTCTTCAGATAATTATCCGGTTCTTTTTTGAAAGCCTCGATTGAATCTGCCTTCACCACACTCTCAGACAGTGCATCCCAGATTCTGACCACTTGCTGTATAAAAAAGTTTTTCCTCATGTTGCTGTTGCTTCTTTTGCCAATCACCTTAAATCGATGTCCTCTGGTTCTGGATCCTTCAGCCAATGGAATGATTTCTCCCGATCTACTCTGTCCATGATTTTGAACACCTCTATCAATTCTCAACAGCGAGCTTGAAGGAAGGCGAGGCGCACGCGTGACTTGTGCGCCGCTGAGCCCTCACAATATTTTGCGCAGGGGCTCATTTAGATAGAGGGGGTGGAACAGCCGCTCCCGATGACATAAAGGGGGTGGCTGCTCCATCCCCGGCAATGGCATCCGGCACCACCGCGCAGGCGCCAGCGCCACTTTTAAAGGGCTTCAATCCCTGCATTTTAATTGAAATTTTTTAAATGACGTGTTAAAACATTAAAGTTTAAGCTTTATTATCAGCGCAAATCCCCTCTCCCACGCTCCCCAATGAGAACACTATATCTGAATAGCTCTTTCCAGACAAAAATATTTAAAAATTAGATTCCAACCTTCCCCTGACCTTTCACCACTTTACCCTTCAACCCCTTCCCAGCATCCCCCACCCCCCCAACCAATCGTGTAGGATTCTGTCAATCCCTCCTCCCCCCTCCCCACCAGTGTCATGTTTCTAAAAGCGCGGGAGTTCCGGCCAACGGCCGGAATATCGGTGTGGGACAGCCGTCGCTAGCAGGTAAGTAATTATTAATTTTAATATAATTTTCATATGAAAATAAATGCCCTGCATCCGCACCGAGGCCTTACGCCACCGGTCAATTGCGGCGGGACCCTCCGGCATTGGGGGTCGTTACGGGCCTCTCCCAGAAGAATTTTCCGGGCCCCCTCACCACGACCCCCGATGCCAGAGGGCTAGTAAAACTCAGCCCAGCTTCTCCAACCTATCCACGTAACTGAAGTTCCTCATCCCAGGAACCATTCTCATGAATCTTTTCTGAAAACTCTCTAATGCCTTCACATTCTTCCGAAAGTGGACACAATACTCCAGTTACAGCCAAACACAGTGTTTTGTACAGGTTTATCATAACTTCCTTGTTTTTGTACTCTAGGCCCCTATTTATAAAGCCCAAGATCCCATTTGCTTTATTAACCGCTCTCTCAAGCTGCCCTGCAAGCTTCAATGATTTGTGCATATATACCCCCAGGTTCCTCTGCTCCTGGATCCCTTTCAAATTGTACCCTTTAATTTATATTGCCTATCCTCATTCTTCCTATGAAAATGAATCACCTCACATTTCTGCACTGAATTTTATATGGCTCTTGCCCGTCCATTCCACCAGCTTGTCTATGTCCTTTTGAATTTTATCACTATCTTCCTCACAGTTCATAATACTTCTAAGTTTTGTATCATCTGCAGATTTTGAAATTGTGCCCTGTACACCCAAGTCTAGGTCATTAATATATATGAAGAAAGGCAGGGGTCCCAACCCCGACCCCTGGGGAACCCCACTATATGCCTTCTTCCGGTCTGAAAAATAGCCGTTCACAACTACTTTTTGTTTCCTGTCACTCAGCCAATTTTGTATCCATGCTACTATTGTCCCATTTATTCTATGGGCTCTAACTTTGCTGACAAGCCTGTTACGTGGCACTTTATCAAATGCCTTTTGGAAGTCCACGTACACATCATCCGCATCACCCTCATCAACCCTTTCTGTTATCTCATCAAACAACTCAAGCAAGTTAGTTAAACACAATTTGCCCAATTCCACACCTGCAATGTTTGAACCAAGAAGTGTAATTTAGAATAATTCAATACCAGGTCAGGTACTGAAAGTAAAATAAGGAGATGGAAAGAAAGATGGGATTAAAAGAGTGAGAGAAATGAGAAAGAAAGAAGTTTTAAAAAATGTAATTAAAAAAAATCTCCAGCAACAATTAAAACCTTAAAAAATGAGACTCTACATTTGTAAAAGTTAACTTTCAGTGCTAGAGAGGTTGTTTGGCAATAATTAAGACTTATCACACCAGTAAAATTTTACTTACACTGGAATGGACAAGCCCTAACTTTTTCTGTCAAGTTTAGTGGGTGTCTACCACATAAGTACAGCAACCTCACGCCCTTCCATGTGTTTTAATGCCCAGTCTCTCGGCGAGGTACCAGTGCAGCAAAGCTTTTGGAGTAGCTGGTCAGTCCATATTTAACTGTGCACGTGCAGTTGCCGGAAGTTGTTGCCATACTTACACTTTGCGCAAGGTGAGTGCTGATAGCCCCATCGTTATTTTGCCAGCA
Source organism: Heterodontus francisci (assembly GCF_036365525.1). Lineage (NCBI taxonomy): Eukaryota > Metazoa > Chordata > Chondrichthyes > Heterodontiformes > Heterodontidae > Heterodontus > Heterodontus francisci. Next base: position 84,071,479 of record NC_090376.1, on the reverse strand, counting down.
TGATCCAGACCTATGTTTCAGGTCTGTATCCTTACATGATGATAGGTCGTTGATCTTAAACTTTAACTCTGTTCTCTGTGCTGCCTGATCTGCTGAGTGTTCCTAGCATTTTCTGTTTTTAACTTGATCTAGATTAAAATCCATTTGCTTTTTTGTAATCCATCTTCTTAAGTGATCCAAATCTAAATTTTTTGGGAATGAATGATACATCAACTTATTGCACAATTTTTCACCTCCAGAACCTGAGTTTAATTTAATCTGTATCACTGAATGAAGATCTCCTCTCTTTCAAGATGGCAGATTCTCAATGAGTCTGACCAGCCTATCAGTTCACACAACTTCCAGAATTTTCCAGCACATTTTCTTTTTTATTTCAAATTTCCAGCATCTGCAGTATTTTGCTTTTATTCCAGAATTTATCACTCTTAACACAAAAAATTGTCCAATCGTATGGATGAAGTTCATCAAGTGAAATAATTAACTCATCAATCATAATTGAAACACTTACTTACCAAAAGAAACCTGATATTTGTTCAGCTGAAATTGATGCTGCTTGGCCTGCTCATAAATGACGTTTGCATAGTAGCTCAAAGCTTCAGCATAATCTCTGCAGTCAAAAGGTATGATGATAGAGTCAGCAATCTCATAAACTAATCCTCCTCGTACCTGGGCCACCGCAAGTAGTTTCTTAAAGGATGGGTCATAAAACCATTCCACCACCTCAAATGTTTCGTAAGCACTGTGATATACTGGGTAACTGCTGAATTTGTCAGTTTTCTGGAACACACAAGGAACATCAGAGGCTTTTAGATAATATTACAAACTAACTGTAGTGAGAATCAGCTACATATTAGAAAGAAGGCCTTTTCCAGGATTCATCATCAATTCAGTTGTAAAAGAGAGGTGAAAAAAGCCTTAACGTTTCAAATAAGTACTGAAAATGCTGAAAAGACTCAGCAGGTAGGCAGCATCTATGGAGAGTGGAAAATAAGCTTAAAATTTCAGGTCAATGACCATTCGTCAGAACTGGAAGATGCTACCAATGGACAGCTTATAAACATGAACAGAGCCGGAGAAAAGGAGTTGGGAAGAAAACAATTTGCCTGCAATTAGGTGAAAGACAGCAATTGATTAAATGATGGAAATGAAAATGGTGCAAGGGGGAGATGGTGGCATAGTGGTAATGTCACTGGACTATGTTCAATTAATTAATAAAAATCTGGAATTGAAAGCTAGTCTCAGTAATGGTGCCATGAAACTATCATCGATTGTTGAAATAATCTATCTGGTAATGTCCTTTTGGGAAGGAAATCTGCTGTCCTTATCTGGTCTGGCCTACATGTGATTCCAGACCCACAGCAATGTGGTTGAAACTTCACTGCCTTCTGAAATGGCCTAGCAAGCCACTCAGTTGTCAAGGGCAATTAGGGATGGGCAACAAATCCTGGCCTTGACAACGATGCCCACATCCCATAAAAAAATAAAAAAGACAAAAGGAGGCAATAATTAGAGCAATAAAATATGTATCTGAAACCCAGATTCTGTGTAAATGGTTCTAGAAGAGCAGAGGGAAAGAAAATCTAAAAATCCAGCTAAGGGGAGAGGGCTCAAGTGGCCCAGGAATTTGGAGGAAGAAAATGACAGATGACACTAGGGGTAGAAACCATCCTGTATATTGATAGGAAATTGCATTCCACATACCAGCCTCATTCTTGTAAGCACTAGCTCACCCATCCAATACTACCAGCATCTGCTGGCCAAGAAAATTTACTCTCTCACCCTGGTCATTCCTTCTGGTATGTTCCTCACCTCCGTTCCCTTAAGTCCAAGGAGAGATAACTGGTGTAGATCTCACTGAACTATGTAAAGCATTCTCAGGTCATGCTCTCGTCTTTCAAAACTTTTCACTATTCCAGGATCATCCTGGAATGAAAAGATAACCCCCATCTTCTCTACTGCAAACCATCTTCTTAAATACGTCTTCCCTCCCTCCTCCACTCTCATCTCCAACAAGCTTGAGGAGCTCACGGGTTTCTTTGTCACTAAGATTGAGATAATTTGATCAGCTGCCTCTGTCACTACCCTCTCTTCCGCTGGCCCACTAGGCCAAACTTCCTTTATGTTTCTCCGGAACCTTAGCCCTGAATTTGCATCTTTCTCTAGTATCTCTCCTATCTCCCCTCATGCTGTCTCCGAGCTCATCATATCCATGAGGCCCACATGATGCTCCTCAATGCCATCCCCACTAACTGGTAACTGCCTACTTCCCTTCCTGGCTCCCACGTTAGCTGACATTGTTAACAGTTCTCTCTCCTCAGGTACTGTCCCTCTCTTTTTCAATTCCACAGTCATCACCACTCTCCTCAAAAAAATCAATCCTTGATCCTGCATCTTTGCAAGCTACCACCCCATCGCTAACCTCCCTTTCCCTTCCAAAGTCCCTAAATGTATTGTTGCCTCCCAAATCTGTTCCTATCTTTCCCAGAACTCCATGTTCAAATCCCTCCAATCAGGTTTCTGCTCCTGCCGCAGGCCTTTAGTGGATGGTCCGCCCCAGCCATGTAAATGAGCCTTCGCGTATAATATTGCGGTGGTTCCGCGAAGTAAAACCCGCACTTGCAGGCCGCCATCTTTTACGGCGGCAGCAAAGTAAAATCCAGGCCATTGTTTTCAGTCCCTACCAGAAACTGTATTCGCAAGCTATCATCTTCATCCCTCCCCCGGCAACTGTATGAGGCTGAACCAGACTGTCTGTGACCTTGGTGTCATATTTGACCCTGAAATGTGCTTCTGACTATACATCCACATCGTCACGAAGAATGCCTATTTCCACCTCCGTATCACGCCTGACTCCACCTTCCGTTAACAAGGCAGGAAGAGCAGTGGAGATCTGACAGCACAATGAGAGCGGGCAGGAGAAAAGGTGCAGCAGAGGCCTAAGAGCACAGTGTGGGCAGCAGAGGCCTGAGAGCACTGTGAGAGCAGCAGAGGTCTGAGAGCATAGTGAGACCAGCAAAGGCCCAAAAGCAAGAGCAGCAGGGATAATGGAGCAATAAGAGAGAGAGAGAGCAAAAATTAATCAAGCAGTGAAATCACAGCAGATGGGTCACTGGCCGCTAAGTATTACTTTATATTGCTCTTTAAGCCAGGGCAATGGTTTAAACTAAGGGCTGAGACTATTTATTTATTTAAAAATACAGCACTGAAACAGGCCCTTCAGCCCACATAGTCTATGCCAACCAACAACCACCCATTTATACTAATCCTACATTAACCCCATATTCTCTACCACATCCCCACCATTCTCCTACCACCTACCTACACTAGGGGCAATTTACAATGGCCAATTTACCTATCAACCTGCAAGTCTTTGGCTGTGGGAGGAAACCGGAGCACCCGGCGGAAACCCACACGATCACAGGGAGAACTTGCAAACTCCACACAGGCAGTACCCAGAACTGCTGGTTAGCACCGCAGCCTCACAGCTCCAGCGACCCGGGTTCAGTTCTTAAACTAGATAAACTAGTTAATAAAGCAAAATAGCAAGTGAATAAAAACTTTAATTAAACATGTAAAGCACAGTCAGATAGGAATAGCAGAGCAGGTGGTGTGTCGTAACTGCAGCATGTGAAAGTTGGTGAAGACCAATGAGAGGCCAAGCAACCACATCAACCACACCTGCTGTGAGTGTCAGCAACTCAAGGAACATCGGCTCAGAGTTGCTGAGCTGGAGCCCAAACTGAAAACATTGCAATGCATCAGGCAGTCGTATCTGGACAGTTTGATCCAGGAGTCGGTCATACTCCTCAGGTTAGGTATTAGTTTAGATTTGTTCACTGGTCAGGGACAGGAAGATGTGACTGCGGGTCAAGTAGGTATGGGAACCCAGGATGCAATGATGGAGGTGCTTCAGCGTTTGACCTTGTCTCACAGGTACGAGGTACTTGCTACCTGTATGGATGAAAACAAAGGCTGCTGGATGGATGGGCGAACTGAACATGATACAGTGATACAGGAAGTCATTCAAGTGGTGGGGGGAGCATAAAGAAATGCATAAAAAAGTGGTAGGGGATGGTATCGTCAGGGGGATAGATATTGTTCTCTGCAGTCATGACCAGGAGTCCAAAAGGCTGTGCTTGCCCAGTGCCAGTGGCTGAAAAATAACTTAGAGTGGGAGGAGGAGGATCCAGTTGTTGTGATCCATGTAGGAACTAATGACATAGGTAGAACTAGGAATGAGGTTCTGCTGAGAGAGTTTGAAGAGCTAGGGTCCAAATTAATAAACAGAAAAACGAAGGTAATAATTTCTGGATTACTACCTGAGCCATGTGAAAATTGACATAGGGTCAAGCAGATGAAAGAATTGAATGCCAGGATGAAAAGGTGCGTGGGAGGCAGGGGTTTCAATTCATGGGACACTGGCACCAGTAATGGGGAAAGAGGGAGCTGTTCCACTGGGACAGGTTCTGCTTAAACCAGGTTGGGACCAGTCTCCTGGTGAATCGACTAACTAGGGCTGCAGCTAGGGCTTCAATTTAAAACATCAGTGGGTGGGCAGGGTCCAGGTAAGGGGTAATTTATAACTCTAAAGGGAAAAGTCAAGGAGCTAGAGCAATAGAACAATGCAGTGATTTAGTAAGGATAAGCAGAGTGTGACAGGAAGGGACAGAGTTTAACAGTTGTAGTCTTTCAGTGAATAAGGTCAAATCAAGGAAAAAAGGTGAAAAGTTAAAATTAAAGGTGCTTTATCTGAATGCATGAAGCATTCATAATAAGATAGACAAATTAATGGCACAAATAGAGATAAATGGTTTGATTTAATAGCCAAAACAGAGACCTGGTTGCATGGTGACGAAAGTTGGAAACTAAACATTCATAGGGACTTGAAGTTCCAAAAAGGCAGAAAAAGTAGAAAAGTAGTGAGGTGCAGCCCTGATGATAAAGGATGGTGTAAGGACAGTAGTGAGGCAGGATCTTGGCTTGGAAGAGCAGAAAGTATAATCAGTATGGGTGAAAGAAAGAAATAACAAGGGCCAGAAAATACTGGTGGGAATAGTTTACAGGTCCCTCTAATAGTAGCTACACTGTTGGACAGAGTATTAATCAAGAAATAATAGGAGCTTGGAAGAAAGGTAATGCACTAATTATGGAGGACTTAATTCTTCACACAGATTGGACAAATCAAATTGGCAAAAATAGTTTGGATTACATTTGAGGCAGATAAGTAGAACAATACATCATAAAACCAACAAGGGATAAGGCTATTTTGAATCTTGCCTTGTGCAATGAGAAAGTCTTAATTAGTAATCTCATAGTCAGGAATCCCCTGGGGAAGAGTGATCATAATATGATGAATTTCACATTGAGTTCAAGAGTGATAAACTTAATGCTGAATCTACAGTCCCAAACTTAAAAAAGACAATTATGTAGGGTTGAGGGACAAGTTGGGTAAGGGAGATTAGGATATTAGATTTAAAAATATGATGGTAGAAAAGCCATGGCAAACATTTTTTAAATATTCTTAATTGTCAACTAATATACATTCCATTGAGAAATAAAACCTCCATGGGAAAAGTAATCCATCTCTGGCAAACAAAAGAGGTTAAGGATAGTATTAGATGAAATGAAGAGGTTTATAATGTTGCCAAGAAGTCGAGTAAGTTTGAGGATTGGGAGAGTTTTAGAAACCTGCAAAGCATGAGCAAAAATTGATAGAGGTAGAAAATAGAATGAGAATAAACTGGAAAGAAATATAAAAGCATATTGTAAGAGCTTCTACATGTATGTAAAAAGGAAGAGGGCAGCAAAAGTACAAGACTGTCCCTTAAAGACTGAGACCAACGTACCCTCCATTTTTCTGCAGTGCACAGCTGATTTGTTAGTGCATGGGCACTTTAATTTTTTTTGTGCGGTAACTTAATGGGTCTGACTTGTGCGTGGCCTGTGTGCAGAGCTTAGAGGGAGCCGAGACAGGAGAAATTATAATGTGCAGTAAGAAAATGATGGAGATGTTAAACATATATTTGTATCTGTCTTTACAGTAGCAGACAACAAAATATCAGAAACAGTAGGCAACCAAGGGTCTAATGAGAGTGAGAGAATTACATAACTAATATTAGTTAAGAAAAAGTACCAGAGAAATTAATGGGACTAAAAGCAGACAAATTCCCCAGACCTGATGGCTGACATTCTAGCATTCTAGAAGAGGTGGCTGCAGAGATAGTGGATGCACGGTTTTGATTTTCCAAAATTCCTTAGATTCTGGAATGGTTCCAGTGGTGTAGGAGATAGCAAATGTAACACTGCTATTCAAGAAAGAGGAAGAGAGAAAACAGAATTACAGGCCTATTAGTCTGATATCAGTTGTCAGAGAGCTTTTTGAGGTTGGAATTAGCAGGGTAGATAAAGAGTAACTAGTGGATTTAGTATATTTGTATTTTCAAAAGGCATTCGATAATATGCCACATGAAAGGTTGTTACACAAAACAAGGGCTCATGGGGTTGGGGGGTATTATATTAGCATGGATAGATTATTCATTAACAGACAGAAAGCAGAGAATAATGGATCATTTTCAAGTTGGCAGGCTGTTACTAATGGGGTGTCACAAGGATCGGGGTGGGGTCTCAGCTATTTACAATCTATATTAAAGACTTATAGGAAGGAACCAAGTGTAATGTATCCCAGTTTCTGACAATACAAAGCTTAATGGGAAGGTAAGCTATGAGGAGGACACAAGAGGCTGAATTTTCATTTCAGAGACAGGACCCCACGTTGGGACCATTTCCGGGTCCCAACTCCGCTCAACATTACTGCCTACGTCTGATGGTATTTTGAAGGAAGTGGCCAATTAGTGGCCAGCTGGTGCATTCACAATCTAATTGGGGCAGTGGACACATTGAGGAGGCTGGATGTAGATGTGGCAGGCCCGATTTAAATGGCATCCGACTGCCAGCATTCTGGGCAATAGCAGAAGCTAGAATGCAGCAGAGCAGGTTGTGAATCTTTGGAATTCTCTACCCAGAGGGTTCTGGATGCTAAGTCATTGAGTATATCAAGGTTGAGATTGATAGATTTTTGGACTCTAACAGAATCGGGGATAAGAGGATTGGGCAGGAAAATGGAGTTGAGGTCGAAGATTACCTATGATGTTATTGAATGATGGAGCAGACTGAAGGGGCCATATGGCCTACTCCTGCTCCTATTTCTTACATTCTTGAAGACCCCACCTGCAACAAATGAGGAATATTAATTTTGTTATACGGAACATTAATTTTAAACTGCTGCTGGACTAAAAAGATGACTTGTTTAAAGAAATCACAGCAGTAGCTGGAAACATTTGCATGCTAAGAGAGAGTTGCCTGGAGAGGCAATGGAACTGCTGCTCCCTGATCCAATTAACCTAAATGGATTTTGATCACCAGACACTTAATGGGTAACAAGCCAGCATTCCATTTCCTCCTACCCCACCCCTCTGTGGGTGTTTAAGATGAAAGGAATCCACAAAAACGTAGGAGAGTTTGTTGAAAAAACCTAGTCACATGATCAACCTGCTGGCCCAGGGTTTTTGAATTGTGTTCACAGAACAGTTTGAAGACAGAGACTGCAATTTGAAAACAAATGAGAAGGAAAGTCTCTCCCTTGCTCTCTATCTCTCATGAATTTCCAGATCCACTGAAGCCACTTAAACCTCGAGAGAGAAGACTCCTACATCAAAACAAGTTTGAAAGTGTGCACTGGGCCCCAACAAAACAGCAAGATTTAACTGCAATCACACTCAAAGGACAGCAAATGAACTCCAGCTATTGCTTCAAACTTTTCCCCTTTATTCTTTCTCCTTTTCTGTCTCGATCTGCATGTGTGTTTATTGCATATGCATGCTAGCATGGTTGCATCGTGTATTTGAAGTAGTTTTAACTGAGTTAGAGTTTTAAGGTTAATAAACTTACACCTTCCTTGTTTAAATCTAATAAAACCTGTCTGGTTGATTTCTTTGCCACTACAATTGTAAAGCAGTGAATAAGGATTCCCTGAGGGGAAGCTAAAACACGGTGTTTTAAAAAATTAAACCTGGTTATGGCCAAACCAGGAAAAGGCTGAGAGGGAACCCCTAGACCCCTTTCTCAGCTGGTCGTAACATTATGCTCCCAGCTCATCTGTGCTGAAACACTCATCCATGCCTTTAGTACATCTAGACTTTAATATTCCAATGCATTCCTGGCTGGCCTCCCATTTTTACCCTCCATAAACTCTGCTGCCCATGTCCTAACTCGCACCAAATCCCATTCATATATTACTCCTATGCATGCTGAGCCACACTGGATCCTAGTTAAGCAATGCCTTGATATTAAAGTGCTCATCCTTGTTTTCAAATCCCTTCCTGGCCTCTCCCCACCCTCAAATTCCTCCCTGGCCTCTCCCCACTCTATCTCTGTAATCTCCTCTATCCCTAGTGTCCTCCGAGATACCTGTGCTCCTCCAATCCTGGACTCTTGAGTATCCCTGATTATAATCACTCCACCGTCGGTGGTTATGCCTTCAGCTGTCTTGTCCCTAAGCTCTGGAATTCTCTTCCTAAAACCTCTTTACCTCTTTTTCTCCTTTAAGAAGCTCCTTAAAACCTAACTCTTTGACCAAATTTAGTTTGATAATACTCCTGTGAAGCACCATGGGACTTTTTATACAATAAAGGCACTACATAAGTTGCTATTGTCAAAAATGGGAGCAGTCGACTTGACTAAGTTCTTTGTTAGTAAAACAAATAGTGCTAGGGAAATTAATGGGGTTAAAGGCTGACAAATCCCCAGGGCCTGATAATCTACATCCCAGGGTACTAAAGGAAGTGGCCCTGGAAACAGTGGATGCATTGGTGGTCATCTTCCAAAGTTCTAAAGACTCTGGAGCAGTTTCTACAGATTGGAGGGTGGCAAATGTAACCCCACTATTTAAAAAAGGAGGGAGAGAAAAAACAGGGAATTACAGACCAGTTAGCCTTACATCAGTAGTGGGGAAAAGGCTATAGTACTGAATTAGACGATTAGCCATGATCTTTTTTGAATGGCGGAGCAGGCCCGAATGGCCTACTCCTGCTCCTATTTTCTATGTTTCTTTGTTTGTTGAAATAATGATGAAGCTGGACGAGAGTACTGCAGTTGATGCTGTGTACACGGACTTACAAAAAGTGCTCAAGAAGGTACTGTGTAATAGACTTGTTAACAAAATTGAAGCCCATAGGATTAATGCAGCAGTAGCAGTGTGGCGACGAAGTTGATTAAAGGACGGAAAGCAGAAATTAGAGGTGAATGGTTCCTTGTCAGACTGAAGGGACCTATACAGTGGTGTCCCGAGGAGTTGGTACTGGAATCACAGCTCCTTTTGATATATATGAATGACATGGACTTGGGTATCGTGGACATAATTCCAAAATTTGCAGATGATACCAAACTCAGAAATATAGCAGACAGTGAGGAGGATAGTACAGCCTCCAAGAGGACAAACTGGTGAAATTGCAGGACACCTGGCAGATGAAATTAAACACAGAGAAGTGTGAAGTGATGAATTTTGGTAGGTAAAATAAGGTGCATCAATGTAAACTAAATGAAACAATTTGAAAAGGTGTGCAGGAATAGAGAAATCTGGGGGTGTATGTACACAAATCTTTGAAGCTGGCAGGAAAAGTTGATAAGGATGTTAAAAAAAGCATATGGGATCCTTGGCTTTATAACCAGCGACATAGTGTACAATAGCAAGGAAATTATGATAAACCTTTATAAATCACTAGTTAGGCCCTAGCTGGAATATTGTGTCTAAATTTGAGCACTGTGCTTTTGGAAGGTTGGCAAGGTCTTTAAGGTGTGCAGACAAGATGCATGAGAGTAGTACCAGGGATGCAGGACTTTTGTTATTATGCAGAGACTGGAGAAGCTGGTGTTGTTCTCCTTAGAGCAGAGCAAGTGGGCGGCACAATGGCACGCACCGCAGCCTCACAGCTCCAGCGACCCAGGTTCAATTCTGGGTACTGCCTATGTGGAGTTTGCAAGTTCTCCCTATGACTGAGTGGGTCCTTGCCGGGTGCTCCGGTTTCCTCCCACAGCCAAAGATAGGTAAATTGGCCATTATAAATTGCCCCTAGTATAGGTAGGTGGTAGGGGAATATCGGGACAGGTGGGGATGTGGTAGGAATATGGGATTAGTATAAATAGGCGGTTGACGGTCGGCACAGACTCGGTGGGCCGAAGGGCCTGTTTCAGTGCTGTATCTCTAAATAAATAAATTAAATTAAAAAGGTTGAAGGGAGTTTTAATAGAGGTGGTCAAAATCATGAAGGGTTTTGATAGAGTGAATAAGAAGAAACTATTTCCAGTGGTAGAAGGGTTGGTAACCAGAGGACTCTAATTTAAAATAAGTGTCAAAAAGAAAAAGAGGTGAGATGAGGGCAAATTTTTTTTTAAACGCAGTGAGTTATGATGATCTGGAATGCACTGCCTGAAAGGGTGACGGAAGGAGGTTCAGTAATAACTTTTCAAAGGAAATTATATAGATACTTGGAAACAAAAAGAATTGCAGGGCTATGGGGAAACAGCAGAGGAGTGGAACTAATTGGATAACCTTTCAAAGATCTGGCACAGGCATGAAGGGCTGAATGGCATCTTTCTATGCTGTATCATTCTATGACTGTGGTTAAGGTCTGAAGTTGTTAAAGTCAGTGTTAAGGCCAGATGACTGTAAGGTACCTAGTGGGAAGATGTAGTGCTGCTCCTCAAGCCTGCATTGAGCTTCATGGGAACAATGTAGGAGGCCAATGGCAGATGTAAGTTGAATGGAGAATTAAAATGGCTAGCAACTGGAAGCTTAGGGTTGCACTTTTGGATGGAAGAGAGGAAAGGTGATCACTCAATCTGTGATTGCTCTACCGTGAAGAGGACATCACATTGTGAGCAGCAAATCTAGTGTTCTGAGTTGGAAGAAGTACAAGTAAATCACTTTTTCACTGGATGGAGTGTTTGGGGCCATGTACGTAGGCAAGAGCAGCTGTGGCATCTCTTGAGCTTGTACGGGGGGTGTTGAGGAAAGGACAGCTGGCATTCAGAGCAATGGAAGAGTGGGACAGGTATCATGGAAGGAACTGTCCCTACAGAATGCTGAAAGGGGCGGGGAGGGGAAGATGTGTTTGGTTAACGGGCTTATCTTGGAGATGGCACAAATGGCAGAGGATTTTCTGAATGTGGAGGCAGGTGGGGTGAATGGTGAGGACAAATGTTTCTGGAAGGAAGCAGAACGGGTGAGGGCAAATTCCTCCAAAATCCAATAGTACCACAGAGCTAGATTATCTGGTGATTCAGTTAAGTTATTGGAATATTTTTGGTATCGACTGGCTTCTGTTTTTTTACTATGTATAACAGTCCATGTGCTCCAGAAGGTAATCCACTGTATGATGCACTTAGAGAAATATGAACACAATAAGGCACCACAGAAATGTAATTAATTCTAACTTTAACCATGCCTTTCAATATCAGTGGAAAGTTAGCTGATGCAAGTCTCTGTCTTTAAGGTGTTATGTAAATGCTTCCATTTTTAAATTTTTATTGAGGACTTGTGCTTAAAACTGAAATGATTCCATGGATGTGTTTTTTTACAAGGGTCACTGAGAGGTCTTGTTTGAAAACAACATTTACTGGAAGTCACATGTCTTAAGCTCAATAAACAACAGAAATCTTGGTGACATGTTAAGATTTATGATGGTTAGGAGGTTTCACTGTTAGGGTATTGTTTTGACTTTCCAGTTGGGGTGTGGACTGTTTTGAGTTAGTTGCAGGTCAGCCTGCCAAGAGAGAAACACCCAGTTCATCTCTTTCCTCACATCTCTGAAAGCCCTAAGAGTTCAGTGTATGTGAGAAGCAAAACCCTCAATGCCGCATTTCTCCTGAGACGTTCCTGGAAAGCCTGCCGGATTAATCCTCGATGCCACCTGTAAAGAACTGCTCCGGAAAAGATCCCAGTGACCCGTCTACCTGTTCTCGGATGCCAGACTGTATGCCATTTTGGGACATAACATATCTCATCCGTTTTCTTCAAGAATTAAAAAGTATTTGACCAAAGTATTTTTTTTTTGTAAGGAGCTCTGCAGAGATAATTTATTTTTTTCCTGTTAACCAGTCTGTGTGTTTGAGTAAAAACAAGAAATGCTGGAACCACTCAGCAGGTCTGGCAGCATCTGTGAAAAGAGAAGCAGAGTTAACGTTTCGGGTCAGTGACCTTCCGATGAAGGGTCACTGACCCGAAACGTTAACTCTGCTTCTCTTTTCACAGATGCTGCCAGACCTGCTGAGTGGTTCCAGCATTTCTTGTTTTTATTTCAGATTTCCAGCATCCGCAGTATTTTGCTTTTATATGTGTGTTTGAGTGTCTGTGTTGAGTTATTTAAAAAGGGTACTTTCATATTTCAAACTGTGTGTTAATGCTTTGCTTCATTACTGGATAAGTCTTGTTTTATAGTAAACTGATAGTTTTGTTGTTTATTAAAGAAACCCGGTTGGTGTATTTTACTCTGGGATAAAGAGTGGAGTATATGATTGACCATATCGGCCAATCACCCATATGGGTAAACATTTAAATATGTGCTGTGACCTGCGGAGAAGTGGAATTAGAAAAGACTCGTCCCACTCGGTGGTAACAAAGGACATGATTTGAAAATTAAGACAAACTGTGGTGGCATCATTTTAATGATTAAAAAAATCTCATTGGCAGTTGGTGACTGGTAAGTTGTACTCCATATCTGCATTTGAGTAGAAACAGGAGGAGTTGACTTCCTAACTTTACCTCAGTGCAAAGAGCAGTCAAGATAGAGCTCCTTGTGAAAATTGTTCTGATACAATGCTCTTCAGTTCAGTATAAAAGTGCAGTCATGCTAAATTAAATGGTTCATTGTATAAAATGTCCTTGAAATTTCAGTAAACTTAAAACTTTATTTTTAGGAAATACTTTTCATTTTACATGATTTCTCCAACTGTGCTAACAGAACGTTAACTTTGATCAGCACTTAAAACGTGGTAAGGATAATATGGGGAAAAAAAACAACCAGATCAGTAAAACTGTAATAAAATTTCAACAATCTACCTTGTGTACTTGTTGGAAGCACTCACCCTGTTTTTTGTGTATCGTGCACGGCCAGAGGCAATGCCAAGTCGCTGAAAATAAGCTTCAAAATCACTGCCAGATCCCAGTTTTCTTATCCTAAGTATATTAACAGACAAGAATAATTCTAACACTGTAATAAACAAATCTTACAAGAATTCCATAAGGAAACAGCTCCTTAATTTGCAATACATTTAATATAGAATACATATACTAGCTTCTAAAACTGCCCATGGGAGGAACTATTGTGAATCTACTATAGAATTAACTTCATTTCAACATGTCGATATCTGACCTGTTAACTCGAAACCTGTCAGCAAGATATTTAAAAGAGACAACGAGCTTTGTCTATGTTAAAGGTGACTACAACATATGCAGATGTGCCAAGTCATGCTAACAATTTCCTTAATTATATGCATCACGTCAACTTGTGATTAAGAGCCTTTCTTAACTGCAAATATTATGAAGGTGAAAAGGTGTTAATAAAAGCAGATGCGAACTACTAAGCATTTAATGTACCTTCTTGCTTATCCAGAAACAATAAACCAAAATGTCCTCTCAGACAGTTATTCCTTTTAATGGTGTCTTGGAGGCCGAATAACTGAACAACTTTGTAGAGATAAAACTGTAAATCTTCCACTTTTGCATTCCTAATACATAGCCACACCTATCAAGACTGCTTGCACAATTTTGTCCATGGATGGAAAATCATGGACTGCATCTGACTGATTATCTAAGACGTGCTTCTATGGGGAGCTTCCATACCAGTACGGTTATTTCTCTAAAGTGTTGTGAGTAAAGAATAATTACAAAATACAAACTATCTGTGTAAAATCAATCCTAATTATTTACAGCAGTGTCAATCTTCAGGCACAACTGATGGGGCAATTACCAATCATCTCCACTCTGGGCAGAATAGTGGTATCACTATATGCAGTCGTTCCACACAGGGAACACAGAAACAGAATATTTATCTTAAAGTTTTTCTGAACAAGGTATGCACCCAGAGCTATGACGTGAAGTAATTTATGGTCAATCTGCCTAGTGATGTTTCATCTTCGGGTAATTAGGAAAGAGCTTTCCATCTTGAGTAGAAGACTTATCAGGAAGGGAATGTAGAAAGATCAGAAAAGATTGAAAACTGTTTAGACAGAAAATAACATTGGAGAATAAAATATATAATAGCTAACTTAGTAATGTAAGTTTTTATGGTACAAGAAGCACAACAATTGTATTAGAAACAAATATAATAACTAACAATAGTATTTAAATTTCAGGGAGGAGTTAACTAGAGGGTCTCAAAAAAAGTTAGTTGAGGGTGACAAAAACAGTAAACGACTTGAAGATGGAATCAATACATCGTATTGGAAGACTGAACTGTTTTGACAAAGCAGTTAAACAGATAACATAATAAAAAGGTTGTATACCTTTATTGTAAAATCATTCAGGTATAGAGTTAAAGAAAGGAATGATCATTCCCTGTCACACTGTTACAAGAAAAGCAAAAGGCTAAGTTTTCTAAAATAATATTCATAGCTAGGGCTATAATTTTGGGCTGAATTATATGTTAAATTGAGTGGAGGTAATGTAATGGTATAATTCTGCAGAGTTACTGTACCAGACTGACAATTTTATTTTTCTTCGCCATATAGAAGTACTGAAATAGAATTTAATATTATGCTGTTTAGTCCTCGACATTATTGAGACAAGTAAGAGTTAAATAGCACTTCAATGCGATAATGCATTCCTGCTACTGGACAAACAGTGATTGAGCATTTTTAATATAAGTTGGATTATCTAGGCAAATTTAGAGACATTAGGCATTATGATAATCACCTAGACCTCAATCTATTTTTCCAGATTGACCTGAATTTTAAAAGCAATTTGATATAATGGTACTTATTTTAGACACAGCAATGAACTGTAACATTGACCTCTGTTTGTCTGATGTATATTAAAGAGAGATATAGGGCTGAATTTTATAAGCCATCTGCCGATTTTTATAAAATTCAGCCCAATGTCTCTCTTTAATATACATCAGACAAACAGAGGTCAATGAACCACTGTGCTTGGAATCGCGGCAGCTCTTTGGCGTGCGGGCCACCATTTTTCGCCTGCTGCCAAAATTGGCAACAGGCGGAAAAAATGGCAGCCCGCATGCCAGAGAGCCGCCACGATTCCAAGTGCAGTGGTTCATTTAAATAGCCAGGGTGGGCTACCGCCCGATCACGTGGAGTTTGTTGGTTTACAATTGGCCTCATTTGACGCAAATGCTCTTTAGTTTACCTTCCAGAAGAAAGGAGAATACGTGTGGCAATAGGTGTAAAATGAGAGTATCCATTATACACAATGAGGGGTCTTCTTGTTATGTTTTATGTTACACTATTGTTTAACTAGAAATTGGTCAGTGCATAAGAGATGCGAGGCTCACTTGATTGAATTGCTGAACCCGAAAGATTATCTGGTACAGACTCCAAACTATAACAACCATCTAATGTAAATACATTTCTTCTCAGGTATTTAAACATTACTTATAACATAATTCATTGTTATCATACATAAAGATTGCTGAAAGATTTTCTTTTAGAACAATGAAGTAGTAAGAAATCTATCCTTAGCCTAATTGCATCAAGAAAAAGGGGAAAGAAAAGAATTGGGGGAGGCGGGTCAAGGCAGTCGAATTAGAGAAGCATTAGGAATAGTAATTTAATCCCAAGTGATTTAGGGATCCAGGTGCATGAGTCATGAAACGCTGGTTCAGAGGTACAAAACTCAGTGAAAAAAACAGATAAATGGCATTATCATTAGGTATATCATACATTAACAAGGAACTACTATTGTCGTTATGCAGAATGCTAGTCAGAACTCAATTTGCGCTACAATCACTTATCAGAAACAATGAGACCATCTTGATCTTAAAATTTATAACGCTGAATGGTCTGTTGGACAACTTGTAAGTTTCTGTTAGAAAAGAGCCATCTCCCCAGCTTTCACTTAAACACCCTAGCTGCAATAGCAACACCTGCCAATAGACCACTGAACATTTTATTTTTATTTTATTTAGAGATACAGCACTGAAACAGGCCCTTCGGCCCACCGAGTCTGTGCCGACCATCAACCACCCATTTATACTAATCCGACACTAATCTCATATTCCTACCACATCCCCACCTGTCCCTCTATTCCCCTACCTATACTAGGGGCAATTTATAATGGCCAATTTACCTATCAACCTGCAAGTCTTTTGGTCTTTTGGTGGTGGGAGGAAACCGGCGAAAACCCACGCACACATTTACCAGCCAAGACCAACGACAACTGACTCTGCAGACTCCACATCAACAGGAGTCAGTTGCAGAACTTTGCCCATTTATTGTACGGGCACCTGTAGCCAACTTGTAATATAGGAATGGCACTGCCAGTGACTGCAAAAGTCACTTCAACTCTTATATTTATGCATTAGGATTATTGCAGACATGAGCAATGTTGACATGAAGGATGATACTTTGGAGTGGAAAGAAATAAACACTCACATAAGCTCTCACATCCCCTTTATGCACTTTACCCACCATGAAATGAAATTGTTCTGTTACTTGCCCCCACCTCTCCTTACCCAAACTCTGCATTCTGCCTTCACACTGGGTTTCTCTTTAATTCGTTATTACCCTGATAATTTTCCCCCATTCTACTCGAAGTCTTGGCAAGCAGATCGCTAATGCTTTGATATGTGTTTGACTCTTTCTAAGGGGTGACAAACTTTTTATCTCTTCCATTGACTGCAAACCATGTGCATGTGGGATGCTTCATGTGCCTTGGCTAGCCACATGTGCAGGAAATACCTCTAGTTACTCGAGCTTAAAATCAGGGCTCTGAGCTTGAGGAGCTGGAGACACAGCAGCTGAGAATTTCCTGAAGCGCAGGGGAGGCGACGGCGTACTGGTATTGTCACTGGACTAGTAACCCAGAGACCCAGGTATTGCTCTGGGAACATGGGTTCGAATCCCACCACAGCAGAAGGTGGAATTTGAATTCAATTAATAAATCTGGAACTTAAAGCTAGTCTAATGATGGCCATGAAACGATTGTTGTAAAAACCCATCTGGTTCACTAATGTCCTTTAGGGAAGGAAATCTGCTGTCCTTACCTGGTCTGGCCTACATGTGACTCCAGATCCACAGCAATGTGGTTGACTCTTACATGCCCTTGAAATGGCCTAGCAAGCCACTCAGTTCAAGGGCAATTAGGGATGGACAATAAATGCTGGCCTAGCCTGCGACGCCCACATCCCATGAATCAGTTAAAAAAAAAGGCCAGGGAGATAGTTTTGCGTTTTTGCAACTGCCAACGTGAGTCCTAAATGGTGTGTTGCCTTTCTAGTGCCAGGATAATGGACAATACTGAAATGGTGCAAAACATTTTGAGGGCGGAAGGGGAAGAGCCAAAACTCATACTCAATGTAGGAACCAATGACACAGGAAGGAAAAGAGTTGAAGTTCTGCAGTTCCCCAGAGACCCTCCAGTGACAGTTGCCATGCCCACAGGAAGACCCCCCCCACTCACTACCCCACCCGGCACCCTATCATTGGGGCCTGCCTGAATGGCCCCGGTGACCTTGACCTAACACACCTGTCCTGGAGTCTTCTCTCTCCTCGCTACTGAAGAGCCTCCTGCACTACTGGCAGTGGCCACTGGGAGCTGCTGGTACTGCAGATCTGCCGGCCTTCTGATTGGCTGGCAGCTCTAGAGGCAGGTGCCTCCCTGATGAAAGGCAGCTAATTGCCTGGCCACCGTCAAATGGCTTCAGGGGTTTGACCGAGAGCCAAGGCAGGGTCCTCCAACCAACCCCACCACCCCCATCACGCATTCCAGCCCATCGCCAGGACAGCCATCGCCAGAATAAAATACAGTCCTTCAGTCAGAATTAAGGAACAATAGAGCTGGGTGTTTACTACAGGCCACCAAATCGTGGTAGGAGATACAGGAGCAAATTTATAGGTAAATTACACAAAGAGGCAAGAACTAAAGAGTAGTGATAATGGGGAACTCGAATTATCCCAATATAGGCTCCAGTAGTAAGACAGGGGAAGGAATTCCTGAAATGTGTGCAAGAAAACTTTTTTGATCAGGGTGTTTCCAGCTCAACGAAGAAGGAAACAGTGCTAGATCCAGTTCTGGGGAGTGCAATGAGGCAAATGGATGATGTGATCCAATGGGAGTGCATTTAAGCAATAGTGATCATATCATAAGTTTCAGAATAATTATGGAAAAGGATAAGGAACAATCATATGTAAAAATACTTATACTAACTGGAAGAGGGCTAACTAAGAGGGAGTTGAAAAGAGGTCTAGCCCAGGTGGATTGGAATCAAAAATTGGTAAGCAAAATCTACCAGAAGAGAGAAATAAGCTGCAAGACAGACATGACTAAGAACTAAATATACCAGGTTATAAGCTCTACAGGAAAAATAGGGAGAATGGTACAGTGAGAGGAGTTGCCTTAATGATTAAGGATGAAATCACTTAAGAACATAAGAAATAACAGCAGGAGTAGACCATGTGGCTTGTTTTGCCTGCTCCAACATTCAATATGACCAGGGCTGATCCTGGGTTTCAACTCCACTTTCTCACCTGCTTCCCATATCCCTTGATTCCCTGAGAGACCAAAAATCTGTTTATCCCAGCCTTAAATATATTCAGTGATAGAGAACCACCCTCTGGGATACAGAATTTCAAAGATTCACAACCCTTTGAGTGAAGAAATTTCTCGTCATCTCAATCTTGGCCCCTTATCCTGAAACTGTGCCCCATGTTCCAGATGCCCCAGCCAGAGAAAACAACCTCTCAGTGTCTACCCGGTCAAGCCCCTTCAGAATCTTTTAAGTTTCAATCAGATCACCTCTCATTCTTCTAAACTTAAGAGAATATAGGCCCAATTTATTCAGCCTCTAATCACAGGACAATCCTCTCATTCCAGGGACCAATCTAGTGTTGTACTGCCTCCAATGCAAGTATATCCTTCCTTAAATATGGAGACCAAAACTGTACACAGTACTCCAGATGTGGTCTCACCAAAGCCCTGTCCAATTGTAGCAAGACTTCTTTATTCTTGCACTCCAATCCTCTTGTAATAAAGTCTTAACATGCCATTTGCTTTCCTAACTGCTTGCTGTACCTGCATGTTCAATTTCTGTGTTCCTTATACGAGGACACCCCAAGTCCCTCTGAACATTGTCATGCAGGCTCCCACCTGCCAAGCCTGAGGCATTTTAATTTCGCCACATGGACACTGAATTTCAAACTGTTGTTGAAGCGAAGAAAGAACTTGCTTTAAAAAATTGCCAGATCTTGGCTGGAAAGATATTTGCATATTAACAGACAGTGTTTGGAAGGACAAAGCAGCCATTCCCTGATACATTCAACCCACAATGGACTTTTGATCACCAGACATTGAAGGTGGGGGAGCTCACATTCCAGGTTGACTGCTAAGATAGCCGAATACACAAACGGACATGGTCAAATCAGCTAATCACATGACTAACCTGCTGGGCAACCTGAGTTTTTTGAATTTGTACTAACAGTTTGGGCAGAAAGCAGAATGCTCCTGGACTGAGCTCTCTCCTGGCTGGCTAGTCATAGCCTCTCCTGTCTACTTGCTCCCATCTCTTTCTCACAAGCATCTGAATCCACTGAAGACACATGAACCCCAAGACTGAAGACACATGAACCCCAAGAAAGGTCTCGTATAGAGAACAAGGTTTAAAAAGAATACTGGGCCCCAACGAAAAGCAAGATCTACCTATAATCAAGGTCTCGACAGTGAGCTCGAAGAATAACAACTCTTCAGATACTGCCTCAAACTTTTCCACTTTATTTTTCTTCTCCTCTTTTCTGTCTCTATTTACATGTGCATGCTAGCATGTGTATGTCGTGTATCCATAGGCGTCGAACGAATTAGAGTTTAAGTTTTAAGTTTAAGAAATTTCAACTTTTCTTCGTTAAGCCCAAGAAAGCCTATTTGTGCTGGTTTCTTTGCCTTATAATTGGAAACCGGTGACCAAGGATTCACCAAGGGGGAGCTAACAACATGGTGTGTTTAAAATTAAACCCTATTACAGTAAGACCAGGTGAAGGCTGAAAGGGAACCTTAGACCTCTTTCTCACCTGGTCATAACAACATCAACATTTACAAGTTTTACGCCTTTTAAAAAATATTCTGCTTTTCTATTATTACGACCAAAGTGAATAACCTCACACATTCCCACACTATACTTCATCTGCCAACTCACCTAACCTGTCTATATCTCTTTACATCTTCTCTGTGTCCTCTTCACAGCTTGCATTTTCACCAGCTTTGTATCATCAGCGAACTTAGATACATTACTCTCTGTCTCTTCATCTAAGTCATTAATATAGATTGTAAATAACTAAAGCCCCAGCACTGATCCTTGTGGCACTCCACTAGTAGCCTACCAACTTGAAAAACCCCATTTATGCCTACCCTTTGCATCCTGTCCGTTAACCAATCCTCTATCCATGCTGATATATTATACCCATGAGTCCTTAACTTGCCTTTTAACCTTTTGTGTGGCACCTTATCAAATGCGTTCTGGAAATCCAGGTATACTACATCTACTTGTTCCCCTTTATCTATCCTACTAGATAAATCCTCAAAAAACTCTAATAAATTTGTCAAACAGGATTTTCCTTTTCTAAAACCATATTGATTTTGTCTGATCAGACTCCGATTTTCTATGTGCATTATTAAGACTTTCTTAATAATAGATTCCAGCATTTTCCTAATGACCGATGTCAGGCTAACTGGTCTGTAGTTCCCTGTTTTCTCTCTCTCTTCTTTCTTGAATACATTTGCTCACTTCTGATTTGCTGGGACCGTTCCAGAATCCAGGGAATTTTGGAAAATCATAGCCAGCGCATCCACTATCACTGCAGCTATCTCTTTTAGAACACTAGGATACAGACCATTACGTCCTGCGGATTTGTTGGATTTTAGTCCCGTAAGTTTCCCAATACTTTTTCTCTACTGATATTAATTACCTTGATTTCCTCACTCTTATTAACCCCTAAGTTACCCTCTATTTCTGGTATGCAACTTGTGTGTTCTATTGTGAAGACAGACACAAAATATTTGTTCAACGTCTCTGCCATTTCCCCGTTCCCCACAATAATTTCTCCTGACTCTGCTTCTAAGGGATCAACATTTACTTTAGCTACTCTCTTCCTTTTTACACACTTGTAAAAACTCTTACAATTTGTTTTAATATTCCTAGCTAATTTACTCTTGTATTCTAGTTTTTCCTTTTTTATCAACATTTTTGAGGCCCTTTGCTGGTTTCTAAAATACTCCCAATCCTCAGACTTACCCCTATTCTTTGCAACATCATAAGCCTCTTTTTTGATTTAATACTATCCTTAACCTCCAGAGTAAGCCATGGATGGATCTTTCTTGCTGAGTTTTTATTTTTCAATGGAATGTATTTTTGTTGAACATCTTGAATTGTTTCTTTAAATATTTCCCACTGTCTATTTTACTTACATACCGTTTAGTCTACTTACTCAAAAAACCTTAGCCAGCTCTCTCCTTATACCTATGTAATTGATTTTTAAGTTTCTTGTTTGTGATTGGAGTATATCGCTTTCAAGCTTAACATGGAATTCAACTGCATTATGATCATTATTTCCCAGCAGATATTTTCCTATGAGGTCACTAATTAACACTGCCTCATTATACAATACTAAATCTAAAATAGCTTTATCTTTAGTTGGCTCCACAAAACCAGGAAACAATCATTGAACATTCCACAAATTCTTCTAGACCACCCTTGCCAACTTGATTGGTTCAGTCTATATGAAGATTAAAGTCTAATCTCCATATATAGTGCTGGATTTTACGAGCCCGCCGCCAATCTCAGCGACCAGCTCAAAAAATGGCCGGCTGCACATCAAAGCGCAATCTTAAGCATAGTGACTCATTTAAATAGCTGGAGCAGTCCACCCACCCACCAAATCATGTGGAGTGGGCGGGCTGTCTGTCATCGGCAATGGCGTCAGCTGCCTGTGTGCAGGCGCTGGTGCCATTTTTAAAAAGCAGCAAGCCCTGCCAGCATATTTACATTTTTAAAGAAAGATCCTCCCATAAGTAAATAAATAAATTTCTTATGCCCCTTTCCCACCCCCCAATAACAATTACAATAAGTATTTGCCCTTCCCCCCTCAAAACACTTACCTTTTACATCTGACCATCTCCCCCAAACTGCACAAAGTTTAAGGTTCAACCTTTCTCACCATCCCCTACAGCCATTATGCATAATTAACCCGTCTCCCCACCCGCACTGATAAACTTACCTCCTTCCCCCTTCCCACCAGCGTCATGCCTCGTTTCCCCGGACAGGGATCTGAAGGCGCAGCAGTGCAGCCACCGCGCAAAGATTGCAGCAAGCCCTCAAGATATCAGGAAAACATATTTAAATGTATTAATTTTATTGATTTGAATATGTTAATTGTGGTTACGTCGCCCAGTGGCGGGGATGCCCCTACGGAGCCTCGCTGCCACCTGGAGGATTGGGCCAGGCCCAGCCGGCATCGAGATCTGTGGTGGGCCTCATCCGGAGCCATCTTCAGGCCCCCTCCCCATCACGGATCACAATGTTGAGGGTTTCTTAAAATCCAGCCCATACTGATTCTACTTCTGAGCCAAGCTTCTTTCTCAGTAATGCCCTTTCGTCATCCTTTACTATCAGGGCTACCCTTCCTCCTTTGTTATTCTGTCTGTCTTTTCGAAATATTGTGTATGCTGGAATATTTATTTCCCAACCTTGGTCACCTTGTAACCATGTCCATGCAATGGCGATTAGATCTAAACCATTTAATTCTATTTGTGCCACTAGTTCATCTATCTTATTGCGGATGCTTCATGCATTTATATAAAGAACCTTTAATTTTATTTTTTTACTGCTATTCCCTGCAAGGACCTCACTTGCTGAGGCACAATTACTGTTAAACTCTCGGTCCCTTCCTGTCTCACTCTACTGCTCTATTGCCTCGACTTTCTCTTTGGATTTCTAAATCTCCCCTTATCCGAACCCTCACCACCAACCCCACCAATTCCCATTAGTTTAAAGCCCTATCCACAGCCCTAGTTATACTTCAATGATAAGAGAGGATGTAACGAAAGGTAAGCAGAAAGTGGAGACTTCATATGTAGAGTTAAGGAATTTAAGACAGTAGCAGGAGTTGTGCATAGAACCTCAGGATGTGGCTGTGAAGTGGTAGTTTGTCGAGTATAATGTAATATATGGTTGTTATAGTGCAGAATATATAAATAGACTGTGAGTATCATCACAGAAAGTGATGTAATAGAATTTGTACAATCCTTGTATACAGTGTAAGTGGAAGCCATTGGTGCAAGATGTGTGTAAATAAACTTCTGTTCCTGTAACTGTCAGACTCTTAGATATTCTATACTAAGCACCAATAATCAGAATATTAGGTTTGTATAAATGATGAGATTAGACAAGCATGTAGCAAAGGCAGAGCGGATTTGATGGTGGATTTTAACTTTCATACAGATTGGGATAAGCAGATTAGCACATGCCAGAAAGATAGTGAATTGCTTGTGTGCGTTTGGGATAATTTTCTGCAACACTAAATCTTAGAAACAGCAAGGGGCATGCCATACTACATTTAATAATAAGTAATGAACCAGATTTAGTGAACAGCCTAACAGTGTGTGAACATTTAGCAAATCGTAATGTGATCAAGTTACATAGTGTTTAATAGGGAGAAACATTAAACAGCTACTAAGATTCTAGATTTAGGTAAGGCTGACTCCAATACAATGAGACAGACTCTGTCTCATTGTAAGAGGGAGGTGGTGGCATAGTGGCAGTGTCACTGGACTAGTAATCCAACCCCCCCTTCCCCCGCCCCCCCAGGTTAATGCTCTGGAGACATGGGTTCAAATCCCACCACAGCAGATAATGAAAATTTGAACTCAATTAATAAATCTGGAATTAAAAGCTACTCGAATGGTGACCATGAAACCCATCTGGTTCACTAATGTCCTTTGCCATCCTCACCTGGTCTGGCTGATGTATGACTCCAGACCTACAGAAATGACTCTTAAATGGCTTACCAAGTCACTCAGTTCAAGAGCAATTCAGGATAGACAACAAATGATGCCCACATCCCATTGTTATGCCAATGTGCTTTGTTGAATGATAGCTTTCTTTAATCCACTGACTGGAGATCTGAATTTATATTTTTTAAAAGACATTTAAAAGATGGCTACCTAATTTGCAACACTGCAAAGGACTGTGAGGAGGGAGACAAAATGTCCGCATTTCCCATCAAGAACCAAGACCCAGGAAGTTTAAGGGAACGAATTGTTCTTTTTCTTTTTAGCAAGAGAGAAATACTGTTAACTGCTAGGTTTTGAATCACTGAGTGACTGTCATGTGACAAGCCCCTCCCTATCTTTGTTTTTAAGCTGGTGGAGGAGAAGCAACTAGACTCTGACATGTGCAGACCCAAGTGGGGTCTCTCTCTTGCTCTCTCCATTCTAGCAAGAAAGCTTTCAAATCTTGCCTGTTGACTAAGCACCTCTGCATACTCCGGCTACAATCAGAAACATCCTTGGAAGAAATCATCCGCATCACTGTCTCCCAGAGACCCACCCAACCAGTCATCTACCTCTTCAAACTAAAAGCCTCAGGACCACTGAATTCAGCTAGAAATCAGCCAAATCACTAAACCACACAGGCTGTATACCTTTTTTTTTCTATGGACACTAACTCAAAGAATCTACCTTTCCCCATTTTGTAACCTATTTGTTTGTGTGTAAACCTCGGGTGTGCCTGTGTGACTGAAAATTATCACATAGTTTATTATTTTCATTAGTTTGGTTTAGGTACAATAATGTTAACCTCCTTCTTTGTTGAACTCAAGAAAACCTGTCTGATTAGTTACTTGCTATGATCATAACAAGAACCAATCAAACACCTACTGAACTGGTCTGTACATTCACTTTAAGAAAGAATTAAACCTATTGTGGTCAAACAAGGAGAGGAAAAAGAGGGAAGCCCTTCAGCCCCTCCTCACCTGACCGTAACACCATGAACAAATAAAAAATAGGTAAATCTGTTAATGGGTAAAATGACAGAAGATCAGTTGGAGGTGTTCAAAAATGAATGTAATATGATACAGAACCAGTTTATAACTCTAAAGTGCAAGAGTTGGTGCTGAACCCGCTTCCACCTCGCCTGGGGATCTATTCCGTATTTTACAGGTCCCCAGGCTTTAACTGTTCCAAAGCAGGACTTCCACCAGCTTGGGGGAGGAAGTCCCGCCTCATTGAGCTGCCGGCCAATTAGCAGGCCAGCAGCTCTTAGTCCTAGCAGTGCCACCGGGAGTGGTAGCCACTGCTGGGTCTGCAGCCCAGCCAAAGATAGACGATGACGTGGAGCCGGGAAGAAAGGTAAGTTTTGGTTGCCTTGCCGGGGGTAATCGGTCGGGCCCTAGCGAGGCAAGGGTGGTCGGTTGAGGGGGAAGGGGGGGAGCATGTTGGATGCTAGGGCTGGTTGGGGTAGCGGGGGCGGCCCTCCATTGGGCACCCTGTGCCCGATGATCAGGCTGCCCCACCCCGCGACGATCAGCAGTTTAAAAAACAAGAGAGGGATAAATACAACAATTACAGGTCAGTCAGTGGTGGAGAAACTTTTAGATACAATAATTTAGGAGAAAATTAATTGGCATTTGGAAAAGTATGGGCTAAAAATGAAAGTGAGATTTGTTAAAGACAAATCATGTTTGACTAGCTTGATTGATTTCTTTGATGATGTAACTGAAAGGATTAATGAGAGTAATGTGGTTGATGTGTGTATGGACTTGCAAAAGGCATTTGACAAAATACCACATAGTAGACTGGTTAGCAAAATTAATGTCCATTGGATTAAGGAAGTGGTAGCGGTGTGGATACAAAATGGGCTTAAGGGACAGAAAGCAGAGAGGACTGGTGAATGGTTGTATTCGGACCACTGCTCTTTTTGATGTATATTAATGATCTGGACTTGGGTACAGTGAGCATAATTTCAAAATTTGCAGATGACATGAAACTCATAAATGTAGCAATGAGGAGAATAGTAACAGACTCCAGGAGGACTTAGACAGACTGGTGAAATGGGGGTGACACATGGCAGATTAAATTTAATGCAGAGAAGTGTGAAGCAAGTGATAGGAAGAATGGGTAGAAGCAATTTTCAAGGGCTAAAGGAACTGAGAGTCCTGGTGTGGTGTATGGACACAAATCTTTGAACATGGCACATCAATTTGAGAATGCTGTTAAAAATGCACGTGGGATCCTTGGCTTCATTAACAGTGGCATAGTGTACAAAAGCAAAGCAGTAATGCTAAACCTTTATAAAATAGTAGTCAGACACCAGAAGGACTACTGTGTCCAAATTTGGGCACCACACTTAAGGAAGGATTCAAGGCCTTAGAGAGGGCGAAGTGGAGAGTCTGGAGAAGCTGGGGTTGTTCTCCTTTGAGCAGAAAAAGTCAAGAGGAGATTTGATAAAGGTGTTCAAAATTACAATGGGTTTTGTAGTGTGCATAAGAATAACAGTTTCCAATGGCAGAAGAATACAGGTTTAAAGTGATTGGCAAAAGAACCAGAGCTGACATGAGGAAATTTTTTTTTTGAAATAAGAGTTATTTTGATCTGGAATGTACTTACTGAAAACATGGTGGAAACAGATTCAATAGTAATATTCAAAAAGAAAATTTGATAATTACTTGACAAGAAAAAAATTGCAAAGCTATGGGGAAAGAGTAGGGAGTGCAAATAATTGGATAGCTCTACCAAAGAGCTGGCAGAGGCATGAGGGGCAAAAAGGCCTTCTT
Source organism: Heterodontus francisci (assembly GCF_036365525.1). NCBI lineage: Eukaryota > Metazoa > Chordata > Chondrichthyes > Heterodontiformes > Heterodontidae > Heterodontus > Heterodontus francisci. The sequence goes on along the minus strand of NC_090376.1, from coordinate 84,044,434 downwards.
TAGTGCTATATCATATCATTCTATGATGCTACATGTATGTTTTAAATTTCACCTACACCTTGACTTTCTAGTCACCCTTATTAGTTAGGCTAGCTCTCTGCAAAATGTCAAAATTGCACCGTGAACTGTGAATAATTATGAAAAAGGGCTGATTTGGGAAAATCGTGTGCCTGACTAATTATAGAGTCATAGAGTCATACAGCATAGAAACAGGCCCTTCGGCCCATCGCGCCCATGCCGATCATAATGCCTATCTATTCTAATCCCACCTGCCTGCATTAATTCCATATCTCTCTATGCCTTTCTCATTCAAGTACCTGTCCAGGTGCCTCTTAAATGTTGCTACTGTTCCTGCCTCCACCATCTCCTCTTCTGGCAGCTCATTCCAGATACCCACTATTCTTTGTGTGAAAAATTTACCTCTTTGATCCCCTTTAAACCTCCTCCCTCTCACCTTAAATCTATGCCCTCTAGTTTTAGTCACCCCTACCATGGGAAAGAGACTCTGGCTATTACCCTATCTATGCCTCTCATCATTTTACATACCTCTATCATGTCCCCTCTCAGCCTCCTTCGCTTGAGGGAAAACAGACCCAGCCTATCCAATCTCTCTTTATAACTCAAGCCCTTATAACTTATGAACTAAGATATAGCCATTCAGGACTGAATATTCCCAGTATCCACAAATTTATAATCTATATAAAGGCTGAAGAGGTGGGGAAGAAACAAACACTTATTTTTGGCTGACCTGGGAGCTTCCTTGTACCCTGTCCAAGGGTCTTTCTCATACCAACTCTCGTAAAGGGATTTTCCCTCATAACCATCATCAGGGCTGGGGATCTAAAAGGAAGCAAAAAATCAGGTAATATAATTTTCACATTCTACTGTTAGCTATTTTAGCTCTAACATACCAATCCATAACTGTTCATGTCTGTTAACTCTAAAGACTGAGAACATTTTAGTCCTACAACACTGGAGGTCAGCAAGATACTTCCCCTGAATCTTTGACACAAAGACCCTGGTTAAATTCTTCAGCTTGAGTAAAATATTTCTCATAACTAGCATGGAAGGCCAATCTCTTAAAAGCCTGTTCCCTATGAATTGCAATGTGACTTTATATGCACAGTAACCAGTAGTGTAGGTTACCCAGAGGTCAAACAGAAACTCCTATTATAATAGCTTACTGAATTAATGCAAGCCTCTTCAAGCTTTCCTAGTGCTCAGATAGTATAAAAATAAATACACTTCAGACCGTATGATTTAAGCTATAAACTATGCATCAGCTATATTAAAACTTAAGGTTAAACAGTGACAAAATCAGCACAGTTGATTTCATAATTGTAGAATGTTTTAATATAAATACTGTTTAAATAAAAATGGAAACACTAGGTGCTACAATTTGAAGGGCCTTTCAACCTGGATCATACACTTTAAACCTGAATGGTTGGCAAATTTTCCACTTTCTTTTATGAGCAATGCTATCAAGGATAATCAGATAAATGCAATGATTTTACAATGAATCAGCAGCAGAAATCAGCTTATTTGATGAGGATTATTGTTCATAAAAAGCCGACATTTGAAAGGCACAACACAAAGTTGATCATAATCTAAAACTAGGTACTGACACTGATATTTCAAGGGTTTGGATTTTATTTAGAGAGACTATGACATGGTATTCAGAAAGATGGAGAATGGAATATGCTCACATTTTGAGTTCACCATATCATTCCATGGCAAACCATAGCATTAACTCACAATAAAGCAGTGGCCAAATTTAGGTATTGGCACAATCATGTTGATGAATGTTGGAAACAAATGAATCCTTGTTGCACATTAAATTGATTAGAGAGTGTATTTCAAGATTATGTCTATTAGCTGAGACAGGCAGCCATTCTATACTGGCCAATGTGAGATAAGGGCACTTTTCACCTCATCACTTTTATAAAATAAGCTATGAATTTTATTGGAACCTTTTAACTCCACCATGATTACATATGTTATTGCCAGGTAGGTGATGGCATGGCTTGTTCCCACTGTTCACCTCCCAACTGACCACAGCAAGTGTTTTTGTTACTAGTGTTTTAACCCCTTGTGTTTTATTTGTCAAATAGACAGTGACAGGTTTCCTTGTAGGTTTAAAATGGATTATTAACTATTTATTAAACAATATTCATTCCCCAAATGGTTGCAACTGCACCCTCACACACACACACACACACACACACACACACACACACACACACACACACACACACGAATAGACAGATTGAGAGGTAGGTGTTCGGGGTTCACGGTAAACCTGTTTAATCTTCTTGACAGACAGTTTCTTTTTACAGTTGTAGGCCTGGGTGTTTGTAGTTTTCTGGTGGTTAAAACTTCAGACTGGAGGCAGTGGTCACTTTCAGTTCCCTGCTGTACCAGGTTGAAATGTAGAACTCAAAGCAGGGCCCCTTCTTTGGTTTTTGCTTGCTACTTTTCACAGTCCTCGGCTGGAGTGCTTCTCGGTGATGTTCTTGTAATCTCTCTCTCTCTTTCCAGAGAGCTACATTTAAGGTAAAAATCTCTCACTTTAGCTCTGTTAGGAGACACATGGCCCCCTCCTTGTTTTGACTGCACATGGCCCAGGATGTAATTACTTCATACATTCTTTTTTTCAGAAGAGCCCACTCAATTCAGGTATATCTCTTGATGGTTTCAGGAGGAGTGTAATTGACTCCTCTTAGCTTGGAATGTATTCTTTTGTCCTCAACAGACAGTGAGACAGTTTGAATATACAGGCCAAGTCAGCCTGACCTTCGGCAGCCATTTGGCAGCACACTGTCCACTTTTTAAAGAAAAAGTCAACTTTTTTTATAACTCTTCAGTTTGGTTCTTTTAGTTTCATTGCTGCACTTCTCTGAGCCTGATACATGCAATAAAATGATGTAAAGCTTTAGAATATAATGTCAAATGTAAGTCAAGGTCAATGAGAAAATCATATGCAATTAAGGAGTTAACTGACTTCAGCTGCACTTTTTTTTTTATCAATTCATGGGATATGGGTGTTGTTTGCAAGGCCAGCATTTATTGCCCATCCCTAATTGGCCTTGAGAAAAAGTTACGGCGAGCCATCTTCTTGAACCATTGCAGTCCATGTTGCATAGGTACCACCCATAGTGCTGTTAGGGAGGGAGTTCCAGGATTTTAACCTGGTGACAATGAAGGAACAGCATTATATTTCCATGTAAGAACGGTGTGTGACTTGAGGTGAGGAACTTGCAGGTGGTGGTGTTCCCTTGCACCTGCTGCCCTTGTTCTTCTAGGTGGTAGAAGTGAAGGGTTTGGAAGGTGCTGTTGAAGAAGCCTTTCTTTCCTTTGTTTGATACAAGTGAGTGGCTCACTAGGTCATTTCAAAGGGTAAGCAAATTGCTATGGATCTCGAGTCACGTGCAAGTCAGACTAGGTATGGTCGGCGGATGTCCTGCCCTAAAAGACATTGGTGAACCAGATGGGTTTTTAGGACAATCCAGTAATTTCACTGCCATATAGGTTATACTAGCTTTTTTACTCCAGATTCATTTAAGTAATAAAATTTAAATTCCCCAGCTGTCATGATGGGATTTACATATCCAGATCATTGTCCAGACATGAGGATGACTAGTCTAGTAACATAACCATGATACTACCTTTTCCAAATAATGTTAGGGGCTCTATAATTGGCTTCAGAATCTTTCAGATAGGCCTGGGGGTTGGGGGGGGGGGGGCTAATATTAGCCATTGTTTTACCCCATATAAATCACTATCCAGTAATTCTAGCTGGAACTGCATTAGTGTGGAGGTCCAATAAGGTCAAAGCCAAACTGTGATGCCCCAGCGTTAGTTGTCTTTCAAAATTCATGTGTCGAACAAAGCTCACTCATGGAGAATGTCCACATGTGCAATGTACTGAAGGCTACCTAGCACGTGTGCATTGTATCTCAACAGGAGTCAATGATTTTGGAAGGAAATCATAGAAAATCCAGCTTCTAGAAATTGCACAGGCAGTCTGTGAATGTTTCCTCTATCGAACCATAGATGTTTTCAGCATAGGAAGACGCCATTGTGTATGTGTTAGTTCTTCTTTGCAGGAGCAATCCGAAACTAATCTCAATATTCTGGTTGCTTCACACAGCACTGTATCTTCCTGTGCTTCAAATTGATATCTAATATTCCACTGAAAGAAGCAATGATCTCTGACTCAACCATTCCTTGTGTCAAAGTATTCCATGATCCCACAACCCTCTTGTGTAAATAGGTCATTCCTCACCTGTCTCTTCATTTGTCACTGACTACCCAATGAGAAGAGGTTGTGTTTCTCTACTGACTATATCAAAACCCTTCATAAATTTTTAAAATATCTATTAAATCTTGTAGCCTTCCCTGCTGCAGTGTGAATGGTCCGAGAACTTCAAGTCTTTCTTCATAGCTATGGATTCTCATCCCTGACATCATCCCTGTTATAAAAACCCACAGCAGTGAATTTTAAAAGCTCGCCGCCGTTCGCGACGGAAGAAGTGTGCGGCGCACGCATGAGTCGTGCACCATGGAGCTGTCGCGATATTATGCACAGTCACTCATTAGCATGGAGGGGACGGAGCGCTCGCCCCCGATGATGTAAAGGGGGCGGCGCTCTGTCCTCGGCAACGGCATCCGGTGCCACCGGGTAGGCGCGGCGCCATTTTTAAAGGGCTTCAGGTCCTTCAGTTTCATTTATGTTTTTAAATGTCCCGTTTTAATAAAAACGGCAGAAAAATTTTAATTTAACTTTGATTCCCCTCTCGCACCCCCTCCCCCATTGAGTCCTCATTTAATAAATTGACACATCCCCGCAAAAAACCTTCTGATATTCTGAACTTTCTCCCTAATTTCAGCACCTTTGATCCTCAACCCCTTCCCATCATCCCCACAGCCAATAGGAATAGTTCTCCCCGCTCCTCCCTACCCCGCCCTGAGAATTTCATTCCTTCCCCCTCCCCACCACTATCATGTCTCGGATCTCCAAATGGAGATCCGAAGGCATGGGAGTTCCAGCTACTGGCCGGAATATCGGCGTGGTGCAGGAGTCACGACCAGGTAAGTGTTTATTCATTCATTTAATTTAATTAGCATATTTAGATTAAGGCTCCGCCGCCGAGCGGCAGGGGGCTGTCCCCAGGCCTCGGCGCTGCCGGTAAAATGCAGCGGCGACTTCAAGGCATCAAGGCCTATGGCAGGTCTCTCCTGGAAGGATTTTCCGGCACCCCCTGCCATGACCCCTGACGCCAGAGGGCAGGTAAAATTCAGCCCACAGTGAATCAATGCTGACTTCTCCATAATGGAGTACCCAAAACTGCATACAATACTCCAACAGTGACCAAAATAATGTTTAGTGTAAATTCAACATCGTTACTCTTGTACTGTCTGCCCTACTAGCGAAAACCCAAATTACAGTTGACACTTTTTTGGGCTTTATTTACTTGCACTCTCAGGGAATTATGTATTTAAATCTCAAGCTGCATATTCATCCACACTCTTCTGTGTCTTTCCTCATTTTCCTCAAAAAATGTTGCCTCATATTTGTCCATATGAAATTGCCAGTTGTCTGCCCATCCACTAAACTATGTCTTCCTGAAGTCTTTTCCAGTCCTCCTTGACATTTGTCAAACCCCCTTCTTTTGTGCTGTCAGGAAATTTGAAAATCGTCCTGCCTATGCCAAAGTCCAATTCATCTATATATACCAAGAACATAAGTGAACCAGCACTGACCCTGAGGTATACTGCTTCCACCCGACTGTAGTATAAGCAAAACCCATTTACATTAACTGTGTTTCTGTTTACTAACCGATGACTATCCATGTTGCTATATTTCCCTTTGTATCAATTGCTTGAAATTTCCTCCTTTTCAAAAAAAATGTATTAATTATAAAATAATCCAAAAAAAAAATTAACACATAATAAAGATAGAAGGGCAGGTGATATGTTGCGGCTGCAATATGTGGACGCCAGTGTGATCCACAGCAAACATGCCTGCAGAGTCTGCGGCTTAAGGGGCTTCAGCTCAGAGTCAATGAGCTACAGACACTGTGATGCATCAGAGAGGGGGAAAGTTATCTGGACACTTTGTTCCAGAAGTCACACCCCTTAGCAGAGGGTCTTCTGATTTGATCAGTGATCAGGGACAGGAGGGTGAGACTGCAAGTGAGGCAGGTAAGGAGATCGAGAAGGCAGAACTGGAGGAGCCTCAGCCGTTGCAATTGTCCAACAGGTTTGAGGTTCTTTTAGCTTGTATGGTTGAGAGCAAGGGCTGCAGGGTGGATGTGAGCAAACTGATCATTCCACTGTGGTACAGGAAGCCATTCAAACGGGGGGAGTAAATAGGAATGTAGTGGACGTAGGTGATATAATCAGGGGGATAGACACAGTTGTTTGTGGCCAAGGGCAGAAGGCTGTGTTGTCTGCCTGGTGCCAGGGTTCGGGACACTTGCTCTGGGCTGGAAAGGAACTTGCAATGGGAGGGGGAGGATCCAGTTGTCATGGTCCATGTGGGTATCAACAACATATAGTGGACTAGGAAAGAAGTTCTGCATAGCGAATATGAACAACTAGGGAATAAATTATAAAGCAGAACCTCAAAGGTAATAACCTTTGGATTATTACCTGAGCCACGAGCAAATTGGTGTGGGGTAAATAAGATTAGAGAGTTAAATGGGAGGCACAAAGATTGGTGTGGGAGAAAAGGGTTTCGATTCATGGGGCACTGGCACCAGTATTGGGGAATGTGGAAGTTGTACCGTTGGGACAGTCTTCACTTGAACCGTGTTGGGACCAGTGTTCTGGCGAGTCAATTAACTAGGGTGATAGAGAGGGCTTTAAACTAAATAGTGGGGGAGAGGGATCAAGTGAGAGAAAATGTGATCATTTAAAGAGAGAAGGCAAGAGAGCAAGGTAGCAATAAAGGTAATAATAATGAGTGTGGCAGGAAGGGGCAGGACGTACAAACTTAACAGTACGCTAGCAGATAAAGCTAGAGCTTGTGAAAATAATAAAAAGACAGAATTAAAAGCTGGGTGAATTTTACTGGCCCCCCAACATCAGAGATTGTGGCGGGGGGGGGGGGGGGGGAGGGGGGGCAGAAAATGGCTCCAGAAGAGGCTCGCCATGGGCCTCGATGCTGGGAAGGCCCCACCCCATATTACCACAGGTGGTGAGGCCTCGTGGCGGTGCCCCTGTCACTCAGTGACAGGAGCAGGATTTAAATATTAAAATTAATGAATTAATGACCTACCTGCTTCCGTCAGCCGTCCCGCTGCCATATTCCAGTCAGTTTCCAGGACTCCCGCACCTTCAGATCTCCGTTTGGAGATCCAAGGTGGAACACTGGTTGGGAGAGGGGAGTAGGTAAGTTTTCAGGGTGGGGGGAGGGAGCGGGAAAACTATTGCGATTGGTGGAGGTGATGGTAGGAAGGGGTTGAAGGTAAAAATTCATAAACGTTGGGGGGGACAAAGGTCGGGATCGTAAGGTAAGTTTTTTTGTGGGGGGCAAGAGGGCAATTAATAAATTCTTTAGTCATTGGTGATGGTGGGAGAGGGGCTTGAATCTTTTATTAAGTTTGTACTTTAATTTTGTCGTGCATATAACTTTAAAAATTCAAATGCAAAGTTGGGGCTTGAAGCCCTTTAAAAATGGTGCTGGTGCCTGCGCAGTGGGGGGGTAGGGGCAGTCCTCTCCGTCCATGTAAATGCATCGCTGCGCTAAATATCACGGCAGCTCCATGGAGGAAATCTCACGCATGTGCCCCACCATCTTTGAAGCTCAACGCAGTGATCAGCGGCGAGCTGGTAAAATGCAGCCCACTCTACCTGAATGTACACGGCATTCAAAACAAGATAGATGAATTGACAGCACAAATAGAAGGAAACAGGTATGATCTAATTGCCATTACAGAGATATGGCTGCAGGGTGACCAAGGCTTGGAACTGAATGTTCAAGGGTATTCAACAATTAGGAAGCACAGGCAAAAAGGTGGGGTAGCGCTGTTAATAAAGGATGAGATCAGTACATTAGAGAGAGAGGATCTTAGATCGAAAGATCGAGATGTAGAATCAGTTTGGGTAGAGCTAAAAATCAAGAGGTAGCAAACGTTGGTAGGAGTTGTTTATAGGCCACCAAACAGTAGTGGTAATGTAGGGTACTGTATAAATCAGGACATTAGAGGTGCATGCAACAAGGGTAATACAGTTATCATGGGGGACTTCAATCTACATTTGACTGGGTAAACATAATTAGAACTAATGCTGTGGAGGAGGAATTCCTGGAATGTATTCGAGATGGTTTTCTAGAACAGTATGTTGAGGAACCAACTGGAGAATGGGCTATTTTAAATCTGGTAACATGCTATGAGAAAGGGCTAATTAATAATCTCGTTGCAAAGGAGCCTTTAGGGAAGGGTGATCATAATATGATAGAATTTTACTTTAAGTTTGAAAGCGATGCAGTTGAATCCGAAACTAGGGTCTTAATCGCAAAGATATAAGGGACAGGTTGGCTGTGGTAGATTATGAAACTACATTAGAAGGTATGATGGTAGACAGGCAATGGCTAGCATTTAACGAATTAATACATAGTTTACAACAAATTTACATTCCTTTGAGAAACAAAACCCAGCAGGAAAGTGATCCAACTATGGCTAACAAGAGAAGTTAAAGATTGTATTAGATCAAAGGAAGAAGCCTATAAAGATGTCAATAAAATAGTAAGCCTGAGGAGTGGGAGCATTTTAGAATTCAGCAAAGGAAGACCAAGAAACTGATAACGAAAAAGTAGAATTTGAAAGTAAACAAGCAAGAAACATAAAAATGGACTGTTAAAACTCCTATAGGTATGTAAAATGGTAAAGATTAGCAAAGATCATTATAAGCAGAGTGAGGGGAATTTATAAAGGGGAATAAGAAAATGGCAGAGAAACTAAAAAAATACTCTGGGCTGAATTTTACCGATCCCCCCCTGTGGTCGGGAGTCGTGGCGGGGAGTCCAGGAAAATCCTTCTGGGAGAGGCCCGCTATGGGCCTCGACACAGGAAAGGCCCCACCCCATTTTACCAGCGGCGGCCAGGCCTCGGGGCGACCCCCCATCGCTCAGCAGAATAAATGCGATTTACATATGTTAATAAATTAACCTATCTTTCAGCCATAGCCGTCCCACACCGATATTCCGGCTGGTGGGGTAACAGTGGGTGGGAGGAGTGAACTTTTCAAGGCAGGAGGTGGGGGGAAATGGTAAAAATGAACACAATTGGTTGAGGAGATGGTGGGAAAGGTTTGAAGGTTAAAGTAACAAAAGTTCGGGGGCGGGAGGAAAGGTCGCAATCCGAAATTTAATTTTTTTGCGGGGTGAGGACAAATAACAAACAAATTATTAATGGGGGGGGGGTGGGGGGAGGGGTTTGGATGTGTGAATAAAAGTTTATTTTGATAGTTTGTACAAACTGTCACTTTAAACATTAAAATCTAAAGGAAGGGCCTGAAGCTGTTGTCGGGGACAGAGTGCCTGCCCTCTCTACATAATCGGGGGTGGGGGTTCTGCCCCCTCCATGTTAATGAGCCGCTAAGCGAAATATTGCGGCGGCTCTGCGGCACACACCTTGCATGTGCGCCGCACACTTTTTGAAGCTCACCGCCGAGAACAATAGCAGGCTGTAAAAATCCAGCCCTTTGTGTCTGTCTTCATGGAGGATGATACAAAACACCTCCCAGGAATACTGGAGAACCTAGGGACTGGCGAGAATGAGGAACTGAAAGAAATTAGTATTAGTAAAAAAGTAGTACCAGAGAAATTAATGGGACTGAAAGTTGCTAAATCCACTGGACCTGATGATCTACATCCCAGAGTGTTGAAAGAGGTGGCTGTAGAGATAGTGGATGCATTGGTGATCATCTTCCAAAATTCTATAGATTCTGAAGCAGTTCCTGAAGATTCGAAGTTAACAAATGTAGCCCCACTATTTAAGAGAGGGAGAGAGAAAACAGGGAACTACAAACCTTTCAGCCTGACGTCAGTAATAAGGAAAATGCTAGAATCTATGATAAAGGCTGTGATAACTGGAGACTTAGAAAATAATGGTAGGATTGGGCAGAGTCAACATGGATTTATGAAAGGGACATCATGTTTGACAAATCTGTAGAAGTTTTTTGAGGATGTAACTAGCAGAATAGATAAGGGGGAACCAGCAGATGTGGTGTACTTGGATTTTCAGAAGGCTTTCGATAAGGTCCCACACAAGAGGTTAGTAAGCAGAATTAGAGCACATGGGATTGCAGGTATTATATTGGTATGGATTGAAAACTGGTTAACAGACAGAAAACACAGAGTAGGAATAAACGGTTAATTTTCATTTTCAGATTGGCAGGCTGTGACTAGTGGAGTCCTGCAAGGATCAGTGCCTGGGCCCCAGCTATTTACAATCTATAACAATGATATGAATGCAGGGACCGAATGTAATATTTCCAAATTTGCTGATGACACAAAACTAAGTGGGAATGTGTGTTGTGAGGAGGTGCAAAGAAGCTTCTAGGGGATTTAAACAGGCTAAGTAAGGGGGTAAGAACATCACAGATGGAATATGATGTGGAAAAATGTGAAGTTATTCACTTTGATAGGAAAAACAGAAATACAGAGTATTTCTCAAATGGTGAGAGATTGGGACGTGTTGATGTCCAAAGGGACCTGAGTGCCCTTGTTCATAAGTCACTGAAAGCTAACAAGGAGGTGCAGCAAGCAATTAGGAAGTGGCATGTTGGCCTTTATTGCAAGAGAATTTGAGTACAGGACTAAAGATGTCTTTCTGCAATTGTATACAGCCTTTGCGAGACCGCACATGGAGTACTGTGTACAGTTTTGGTCCCCTTAGCTAAGGAAGGACATACTTGCCATTGAAGAGGTGCAACAAAGATTCACCAAACTGATTCCTGGGATGGCGGGACTGTCCTATGAGGAGAGATTGAGGAGACTGGGCCTGTATTCTCTAGATTTTAGAAGAATGAGAGGTGATCTCATTGAAGCATACAAAATTCTTACAGGGCTCGACAGGGTTGTTGCAGGAAGGATGTTTCCCCTGGTTGGGGCTCAAGAACCAGGGGACACAGTCTCAGCATAAGAGGTAGACTATTTAGGATTGAGATGAGAAAGAATTTCTTCACTCAGAGGGCGGTGAATCTTTGAAATTCTCTACCCCAGAGGGCTGTGGAGGCTCTGTCATTATGTTTGAGACAAAGATCAATAGATTTCTAGATATTAATTATATCAAGGGATATGGGCGTAGTGCGGGAAAATGGCACTGAGGTAGAAGATCAGCCATGATCTAAGTGAACGGTGAAGCAGGCACAAGAGGCCAAATGACCTACTCCTGCTCCGATTTCCTATGTTCCTAATATGATCTCTGTTCAGTGCATTCTGGAGATCAGATATTCATTGTGCAAGAAAATACAACAATAATCCCACATACTACTATTCTAAATGCAGTATGCTGAAGCATCAACAAAGTGTGCCACCTACAGATTGTACATCTTAGTAAACCAGTGAGCTATTAATATTACTTCATATTGTGCTCCAACTTCATATTTAACTAACCATACTATGGAACTCCACACAAGATTTTACTCCTCAGAACCTCTTCTTATGGTACAAATTGAGAAACATGTATTGAAATATACATCAGCCATATCTAGTGAAGATAAGGCAGTTGCACCATGTCTGTCCCAGCAACCCTCCCATTTCCCAGTCCGATAAATACTCTACAACTTCTCCATATTCTTAACCTTTCAATAGACTGATGGAAAAAAATTCTCATTTACAATACAGATATTTTTGATATCCATCTTTTCACTTCAATAAATACATCAAACTACACCAGCATGAACCTATGAAACAGTTGTAGTTAAACAGCCTCCTTACCTTTTTGGTTAAAGTATAAACTAACTGGAAGAGCAAAGGGCTACAGTCAACTCTCAATGTGTAGTTACCTGCGGGATCAATAGAGAGAATAAAAAGACATGGAGAGAAATAGCAAAGTTAAATTGACAAAAATTACAAATCGCAGCCCATAATTATTCGTATGGAATAGTTACTTTTCCAGGTTCAACAATCCTTATTACTTAAATATGAACCTGAATTAGGCTGCAATATCAGATAATGAAACAATTCAGATTCATTTGGAGTTAAAGGGATGAAATGTTTCATAGTTCTTAAATGTTTTAAAGGAGCTGTGTGTATCATTTAGGAAATCAGTTAGGAGTTAACTTTTGACCTTTATTTTCACATGATAATTAGAGAAATTATATCGTACTAAATTTCACTACAAGTTCTAAATGTTATAATGGCAAATAGTTGTACGATTACCTGTGTTTCTTAGTTTCACCTTTGTACTCTGATTGTGCTTTTTAGAACTGCTAGTTCGAGAGACACTGGAGTGTAGAACTCCCACTATGTGCCATCATGAAGCCCTGCTCAAGTGTCCTCACGAGTATGAACGCTGGGCCATGGTCAACACTCTTCATAAATTTCCCTTTAATTAGCTTTGTAAAAAAAAGCTCAATAATTAACCTCCAAACTAGATTTCTAAAAGACTAACTACAGATGCTAATTAATTTATTTTGTATATCAGGCTCAGTCAGAGGTAACTATGACTAGGATTGTTGCTGACAGTAAAGAAACATTTTAATGCATTCTCTTAATGCACTCTGTCTGACAAACAAATCATGGATTTCTCTGTAGTCTACTATATGCTCCATGACTTTAGTTTAATAATCAATAGCTAATTCTGTACTCGAATGCTTGTGTACAAGGGACGATATTCCAGAAGACAACAGTCTTTGACACAAAAGAAATGCAATGCGTTAAGTTTCAACACTGATATTCTAAACAGACTTTTGGATTGATAGAAACATGTTGAATTACAGCCATGCCAACTCTTGTGTTCTTATACAGAAATGTGACTCTTGTAGTTCTGTTCTAGCTTGTACAGGATAGTTATCCAAGCCAGATTTCTTTGACAATGTAGAGGAAGATCTTCGATATAGAGCGTGTCATTCTCATCTATCTCACGTCTCCGTATTGCTTCAGTATAAGGATTGTGGATCAAGAGAGAGGTTTTTCTCTGTTACAAAATTTCATGACAAGTTGGATATGGGCTTTGTAAAAAGCCAGTGTTTGTTAAGAACAAATAGATTAAAGCCATCTTCACAATTTCCATTCTTCCAACAAGTGTTTGCTGCAGCATAGTTCAGACACAATTAGCAAGGTAAGACTGAATCCTGACTAGAAACTGAAACCGAGAATCAAGGTGGTTGATACATGTCACATTTTTCTCAGCGCTTAGGATGATACATTGTTGGATCAATTTCTGTCTGTATTTTCTGCCTTTGACAATTTCTGCTCCCCATCTTTTAATCATCAGCAATGAGAATGATGTCGTTTGTGGTACATCAAGAAACAGAATTGGGCTATGCATGCTTCTTGATTTCCCCCACTACAGGTTCTGACAAGATTGCAAACGTCTATTCATCATGACCCTCTGAGGAAATTGTATTCCGCTCATTGGATATTTCACAAGAGACCAGGCTCTAAATGAGGCTGGCATAACATACCCTATCAAAGGGTCTAGAAATGTTAGGGCTACTGCTTTGACTTTACCCTCGTAACAACAGAATACTGTAATTGATTCCTTTACTATTGAACAGGGAATATCATAAATTAATTATGCTCCAAAGCAAAATTGCTGACCAGATACATGTTGTAATTGAGATGTTGCAACAACTTCTTATTTATGATCACATTTGACACAACTGAGCACAATGATACAGTTCTTCAGTTACTGAGGACTGACATGTACATAGACATGGCATTTTGTGCTTTCCAATTGGGTGGGACAACACTGGTTGCCAGTGATGAAAATTAACATAGATGAAATAAGCAGCAGCTAATTGCTCAGATGTGGCTTTGGAAAAGCAGTCAAGATTTTGAAGGTTATGTTCATTTTTCTTGTGTGGATTTCTAAGCTTAAGAGGGCTCCTGCATGATGATCAAACAGTTGGTTCATGAAATAGGATTTCAGACACCATTATCAGCAAGCTATCAGTAGCAGTCTAGCATGTGACGAATACAGATTGTAGATATTGCATACACAAAAGGAAGTGTGGCAGGCACATTTTAAAAACTGGTCATCATTTCAAGGCCAAAAAAGATGACAGAGTAAGAAATCTGATAAAAAGTTAACCAAATTCCCCAACGTCAATTGTTTTATTTACCTTCTATGGCTGAATCTGCATTGATATATGCCACTCCCCGTTCCTGAAGTAGTTTGGCATTGTCCTTAATGTAAAAATATCAAAACATTATTGAAACCAGCAGTAATTCATAGAATTTTTGAACTGACATACCTCAATCAATGGCAAGTTTAAAGTTAGTGCTTTAAATTACAAACAACTACACCTCAAAAGTACTTAATTGGTTGTAATGCATTTGGGGGTCGTGAAAGGTGCTCCATAACTTTACTTGAATAAATTTAGAACAAATCAAGAAGCAACTGTTAATATGGGCCATTTTCTATTTTCTTCTTAAAAGGAAATGAAAACTTTCCAGTTATAGCCAAGTAGGCAGTCTCAGTGCAACCCAGTTAAGCTCAAACATGCTCTCTTTTTGGAAACTATTTGCTCTGTCAGTCGGAACATAGCAATACATTCCAGCATTTAACCAGGGTTTCTTTACAAAATTTCATTGAACGATTTTCCCATTTTATTGCAAAGTGGGGAGGGGGTGCAATTTCCAGAATCTGTTTGGAGGCAATTAGCAAATTTGTATGTTTCATTCTATGCTGCAGCTCTTTTTAAGGCCCATGTTCTTCAACTTTAAGCTGACTTTCACTGTTACTACAGTTTTTCTACAGTATTTAGCACATCTTCATTACCTAATCAGCTCTGGAGCTTGACCATATATGTTGCCATATGCCATATCAAACAAACTTTTGTATCTCAAAGTATTGTGAGATGTCAACAGTTAAAACACAATGTGCCAAGTTCCATTGAAACACTATGGCCACAAAATTTGGCTCTGTAGCCCTGCTGGTACTGGCACTACAGAAGCCCGGAAGTGCAAGAATGTCGGCCGGACTGCTTCTGGCCACTGATGGCGCAGCACGCCCTGACTGGAAGAGCGCAAGCGTGGGCGTACCTACATGCATCTGAAATTTCATGCCAGTGCTGCAATGGAAACTGAGACTATAGCCACCAGACACAGCATCATGGCTGGGTCTGCAATTGCTGTCATGGAATTGGCCACTAGAGGCCTGTTACCCAACCCAAACACGACGGGACCTGACAACATGTGTCGGGTTCGGGTCGGGTTGGGCCCATCTTCAGGTTCCGGCTTTCGGGCTTGGGTCGGGTCCGGCCGGGCAGGACACACAGGTCAATGCTGTGCCGTTAAGTATTAAAAATAAAAAACTTATATGAGCTGGGAGTCCGGGACGAAACTGAGTCTGTGCAGTGAGCGAGTGACGTCACTATAACGTCAACATGCAGCTTCGTGGAGGTTCCATGTTGGGAAGTAAGTAAACGGATGGCCGGGTCGGGCTCAGGTTGGGTCAAGTCGGGGCAGGCTCGGGTCGGGTCGGGCTTGGGGCAAAAGTGGAGGGACTTGGGCCGGGTCAGGCTTGGGTCCATGGTGGTTTGGTCGGGCTCGAGTCGGGTTCATTTTCCTGACCTAAAGTAGGCCTCTATTGGCCATTTCCATACTGGAAAGAATGGGCTCCAAGTTCTGCGCTGTGCCAACTTGGAGCTTGACTACTCCATGCTCCTAGACAGTGGCAACAGGCGCTTTGGCAGACTTGGCAATACACCAAGCATTTTTATGTGTATGTCCATCAATGTTCTCCTGTAGGCTGCCCCATCAAAGTCCTTATCTGAGTACTCTGCAGCAGAACGTATTTCCGACCTCACCTTCTGGTGAGCTGGCATGCCCACTATCATTTCCCCCTGCCCTGACTGCAATTCACTTGTGCCCGGTGACTCACCACGTGCCAATGTTGGTATTATACTACCCTCCAATGTATCAAAGTGCTGGTGGCAGCGAGTGTCAGATCAAGTGATGGTGCTTCTTCATCAGACGTCTGCAGTACTTTGTGCCCTTCAGAGTGAGGCTGCACTGGCTGTCTAGTAGGCACATCTTGGGTATCTGAAAGTAAAAATGCAGAATAGGAGGGTTGGAGAGAGGGATGGGGGAGGGATGGAAAGCAAGAGGTCCATGGTCATGCCATCTGCAGATTACACTTCATGCCAGAAATCAGGATAAGTGTAAAGTTGGATTTGAGAAGGGGCACAAAGTAGGAATGTACTGTTATCCCGAATGTTCTCGGCGACACATGATACAATGGCCTTAGAGACTGCTGGGCCTTTAATGTGCAGCACTGTCTCTTCCAAAGGGCTCAGGAGATGGAGACCTGCCTGTCCTGTCCTTTTCTGGTTCTCTGCTGCTGCTGGGTTATGTAAAAGCTGCAACAAAGAAGGAAGAATACCTGTGATTGTGTTGCAATGTGTTTGGGTGATGTACCTGAATAGCTGAAGGTATGTGGAAGCTGAGAGTGGTGGGTGTGAGGCTGGCAGCATTGATAAGTGTGTGAAGATGAGGTGCAACATCTGAATGTTTGACATAAACAAAGAACAAAGAGAACAAAGAACAGTACAGCACAGGAATAGGCCATTTGGCCCTCCAAGTCTGCACCGATCTTGATGCCTGCCTAAACTAAAACCTTCTGCACTTCCGGGACCGTATCCCTCTATTCCCATCCTATTCATGTATTTGTCAAGATGCCTCTTAAACGTAGCTATCGTACCTGCTTCCACCACCTCCCCCGGCAGCAAGTTCCAGGCACTCACCACCCTCTGTGGAAAGAACTTGCCTCTCACATCCCCTCTAAACTTTGCCCCTCGCACCTTAAACCTATGTCCCCTAGTAACTGACTCTTCCACCCTGGGAAAAAGCTTCTGACTATCCACTCTGTCCATACCGCTCATAACTTTGTAAACCTCTATCATGTCGCCCCTCCACCTCTGTCGTTCCAGTGAAAACAATCCGAGTTAATCCAACCTCTCCTCATAGCTAATGCCCTCCAGACCAGGCAACATCCTGGTAAACCTCTTCTGTACCCTCTCCAAAGCCTCCACGTCCTTCTGGTAGCGTGGCGACCAGAACTGCAAGCAATATTCTAAGTGTGGCCTAACTAAAGTTCTGTACAGCTGCAGCATGACTTGCCAATTTTTATACTCTATGCCCCGACCGATGAAGGCAAGCATGCCGTATGCCTTCTTGATTACCTTATCCACCTGCGTTGCCAGTTTCAGTGATCTGTGGACCTGTACGCCCAGATCTCCCTGCCTGTCAATACTCCTAAGGGTTCTGCCATTTACTGTATACTTCCCACCTGCATTAGACCTTCCAAAATGCATTACCTCACATTTGTCCGGATTAAACTCCATCTGCCATTTCTCCGCCCGAGTCTCCAACCGATCTATATCCTGCTGTGTCCTCTGACAATCCTCATCATTATCCGCAACGCCACCAACCCTTGTGTCGTCCGCAAACTTACCTATCAGACCAGATACATTTTCCTCCAAATCATTTATCTATACTACAAAGAGCAAAGGTCCCAGCACTGATCCCTGCGTAACACCACTAGTCACATCCCTCCATTCAGAAAAGCACCCTTCCACTGCTACCCCCTGTCTTCTATGACTGAGCTAGTTCTGCAGCCATCTTGCCAGCTCACCTCTGATCCCGTGTGACTTCATCTTTTGTACCAGTCTGCCATGAGGGACCCTGTCAAAGGCTTTACTGAAGTCTATATAGATAACATCCACTGCCCTTCGTTCATCAATCATCTTTGTCACTTCCTCAAAAAACCCAAATCAAATTAGTGAGACACGACCTCCCCTTCACAAAACCATGCTGTCTCTCGCTAATAAGTTCGTTTGTTTCCAAATGGGAGTAAATCCTGTCCCGAAGAATCCTCTCTAATAATTTCCCTACCACTGACGTAAGGCTCACCGGCCTATAATTTCCTGGATTATCCTTGCTACCCTTCTTAAACAAAGGAACAACATTGGATATTCTCCAGTCCTCTGGGACCTCACCTGTAGTCAATGAGGATGCAAAGATTTCTGTCCAGGCCCCAGCAATTTCTTCCATTGCCTCCCTCAGTATTCTGGGGTAGATCCCATTAGGCCCTGGGGACTTATCTACCTTAATGCTTTGCAAGACACCCAACACCTCCTCCCTTTTGATAATGAGATGACTGAGACTATCTACACTCCGTTCCGTAGGCTCATCATCCACCAAGTCCTTCTCTTTGATGAATACTGATTTAGTACGCATTTTGCACCTCGCCCATTTCCTCTGGCTCCACACATAGATTCCCTTCTCTGTCCTGGAGTGGGCCAACCCTTTCCCTAGTTATCCTATTGCTCGTTATATATGTATAAAAAGCCTTGGGATTTTCCTTAATCCTGTTTGCCAATGACTTTTCATGACCCCTTTAAGCCCTCCTGACTCCTTGCTTAAGTTCCTTCCTACTGTCTTTATATTCCTCAAGTGCTTCGTCTGTTCCTAGCCTTCCAGCCCTTACGAATGCTTCCTATTTCTTTTTGACTAGGCTCACAATATCCCCCGTTATCCAAGGTTCCCGAAACTTGCCAAACTTATCCTTCTTCCTCACAGGAACGTGCTGGTCCTGGATTCTAATCAACTGACATTTGAAAGACTCCCACATGTCAGATGTTGATTTACCCTTAAACAGCCGCCTGCAATCTAAATTCTTCAGTTCCTGCATAATATTGTGATAATTAGCCTTCCCCCAACTTAGCACCTTCACCCGAGGACTACTCTTATCCTTATCCACAAGTACCTTAAAACTTATGGAATTATGGTCACTGTTCCCGAAATGCTCCCCAACTGAAACTTCGACCACCTGGCCAGGCTCATTCCCCAATACCAGGTCCAGTATGGCCCCATCCCTAGTTGGACTATTTACATATTGTTTCAAGAAGCCCTCCTGGATGCTCCTTACAAATTCTGCCCCATCCAAGCCCCGAGCACTAAGTGAGTCCCAGTCAATATTGGGGAAGTTAAAATCACCCACCACTACAACCCTGTTACCTTTACATCTTTCCAAAATCTGTCTACCAATCTGCTCCTCTACCTCCCGCTGGCTGTTGGAAGGCCTGTAGAAAACCCCCAACATCATGACTACACCCTTCCTATTCCTGAGCTCCACCCATATTGCCTCGCTGCACGAACCCTCTGAGGTGTCTTCCCGCAGTACAGCTGTGATATTCTCCTTAACAAGTAATGCAAAGTACCCCTTTTACATCCCCCTCTATCCCACCTGAAGCTTCTAAATCCTGGAACATTTAGCTGCCAATCCTGTCCTTCCTTCAACCAAGTCTCTGTAATAGCAACAACATCATAGTTCCAAGTACTAATCCAAGCTCTAAGTTCATCTGCCTTACCTGTTATACTTCTCGCATTGAAACAAATGCACTTCAGACCACCAGTTCCGCTGTGCTCCGCAACATCTCCCTGCCTGCTCTTCCTCTTAGTCTTACTGGCATTATTTACTAGTTCCCCCTCATTTATTTCACTTGCTGTCCTACTGCTCTGGTTCCCACCCCCCCGCCACACTAGTTTAAACCCTCCCGAGTGACGTAGCAAACCTCGCAGCCAGGATATTTGTGCCCCTCCAGTTTAGATGCAACCCGTCCTTCTTGTACAGGTCCCATCTGTCCCTGAAGAGATCCCAATGGTCCAGATATCTGAAACCCTCCCTTCTACACCAGCTGTTCAGCCACGTGTTTAGCTGCACTATCTTCCTATTTCTAGCCTCACTGGCACGTGGCACAGGGAGTAATCCAGAGATGACAACCCTAGAGGTCCTGTCTTTTAACTTTCTACCTAACTCCCTAAACTCCCCCTGCAGGACCTCGTCACTCTTCCTGCCTATGTCATTGGTACCAATGTGTACCACAACCTCTGGCTGTTCACCCTCCCCCTTTAGAATGCCCCCTGTCCGTTCAGAGACATCCTTGACCCTGGCACCAGGGAGGCAACATACCATCCTGGAGTCTCTTTCACGTCCAATGAAGCGCCTATCTGTGCCCCTGACTATAGAGTCCCCTATAACTATTGCTCTTCTGCGCTTTGTCCCTCACTGCTGAACAACAGTGCCAGCCGTGGTGCCACTGCTCTGGCTGCTGCTGTTTTCCCCCGATAGGCCATCCCCCCCAACAGTATCCAAAACGGTATACTTGTTGGAGAGGGGGATAGCCACAGGAGATTCCTGCACTGACTGCCTGCCCCTTCTAGTGGTCACCCATCTATCTGCCTACACCTTGGGTGTACCCACTTCTCTAAAACTCCTGTCTATGACGCTCTCTGCCACCTGCATGCTCCGAAGTGCATCCAGTTGCCGCTCCAACTGATCCATGCGGTCTGTGAGGAGCTGCAACTGGGTACACTTCCTGCAGATGTAGTCGCCTGGAATGCTGGAAGTGTCACGGACCTCCCACATCTCACAGGTGAAGCACTTCACCCCTCTAACTGACATTTCTAGCACTAATTAATAAATTAATTTAAAATAAATACTTATTAAATCCTTACTAAATTGTTATAATTAACTATATGGTCCCTAGTGCTGGGTTCCTACTATAAATATTAAATGCTAACTAAATACAGTAATCTCCTCCCTCTGGTTTATTTACTCTACTTATTAATTAGTTAATTAGGGTTTTAATCAATTTTCTTCAATGTTTTATTTTCAAATTCAGTCAAAAAAATTCCCTACCAGCCAATCAGGTCACAGCTTTCCTGTGACGTCACTTTCAGCTTTTTTACCAGAGGTAAGTTTTTTATACTTACCAGTCTGGAACTCCATGAGTCCTATTGCTGATGGGTGAGTGACGGTGGTGTGATGTATTGAGCAGTGCGAGAGGTTGGTGGTGTGGTGGGTAGGAGATGGCGTTGGAAGATGTATTCACTGACCTTGACCGTATGTGTGAGGTCATTGAATATTTTCCAGCACTGCAGCCACATCCTCAGCACCAGACACCCGGAATTCACCTCTGTGAGCTCCGACTCCCATTCCTTTCAGAGGGTAAGCCTTGAGGAGTTCCTGGCCCCCCTGTGGAAATATCACCCCGCTCCTCCTTTCAACCTCCATCGCTAAGGCCTCCACTGTCACTTCCAAGAACCTGGAAGCCCTCTGGCCCATTGCTCCGTTATTCCATTATCAGACTTCTTCCTTCCATCAAAGTCTTGCTGAGACTGTTCCAGAAAGTGCTGTAGCCTGATACACCTCCCCTTTAAGAGGGGCTGGCTGCCTTTAAGAGGTGCAGGCTAGCTGTATGTTGTGCTAACCACGTAAGCTGCTGAACCCCCTGATGAGCATGCAGCCAATCAGCAGCACGTTTTGTGCTGGGGTGAATGTTCCAATCATGTTGATGGGCAGGCAGCATAAAGTTTGCAAGCTGCCTGCTCAATGGGATCAGGGGTGAGTTAATCATGCATTGAGATCCCTGTGCCCAAAAACAGGGCTCATCAAATTTTCCCCCTATTTGTTTTAACATACCAATGCAACCACTTATTTTGTCTCGCTCAAGTATTATATAAAAGATGGATTTTTATTAGCATATATTCAGATGTGTGTCTCTATTTATTAAATAGATATACTGATATAAAAAAGTACAGGCTAGAGTAGCACAATATATTTATAACCATGTTAATTTGATTTCAAATCTAGCTACAGAAGATTAAAGTGCCTTTCTATTCATGTTTCAATAATCACAAAATAACTTCAAATCCAACACTAATCTAGCTGTGCTGAAATGAAATGCTACAAACTAAATAATTAGCAAAGCAAGGTGGAATTCCAGTATAAGTTGGGGTTTTAAGAGCATTGTGCATATTAAGAACATAAGAACTAGGAGCAGGAGTAGACAATTCAGCCCCTCGAGCCTGCTCCGCCTTGCAATATGATCATGGCTGATCTCATCTTGGCCTCAACCCCACTTTCCTGCCCGTTCTCCATAACCCTTCAACCCATTACTAATTAAAAATCTGTCTATCTCCTCCTTAAATTTACTCAATGTTCCTGCATCCACCGCACTCTGGGTTGAATTCCACAGACGCACGAACATTTGAGAATCGTAATTTCTCATCTCTGTTGTAAATCTGCTACCCCTTATCCTACAACTATGACCTCTTCTATATTACATAGAACTACCTTTCCATTACATAGATGATCACACATACAGTGTGCATGCTCCTTGAACTCAAATTTCAAACAACTTACCTCTGCCCACTCTGTGGAGCCCAACAAACCAAATTCTTCTGCATCCCAGCTGGCAAATAATATTGTTCTTCTGGGCCTCCAACCTACATAGAATCAAATAGTAGCAACAAAAATAGTTTGCCTTTAAAGGGTAACTCTCACCTAGCAGCACCAGTAATAGTAAATTGGTGTTGGGATTGAGCCAAGAAGGTATGGAGTACTAGCATGCTGTATGACACCACCATCTAAATTTCATTTCCCATTAAGGAAAAAGATGGAGGAGTGAAATGCAGATGGAAGTTGCTTTTCTTCTTACTATGGAGGGATATTTAAACAATTCTGCTTTACTGCTTTTAAAAGCAAAATATATTTACCACTGCCCATTAAAAGTCAGGAATCCACATGTTGAGATACACTTTACTAAAATAAATGATAACATTCAGAAAAGATAGAGAAGGAAGAAAGGGGGGTGGGGTGGCAGTCCTGATTAGGGAAGACAGTCCTGGTAAAGGAGGATGTCCTTGAAGGGGCAAGGACAGAATCCATTTGGTTAGAGTTGAGGAGCAAAAAGTGTATGATCATGCTACTAGAGATATTCTATAGGCCTCCAAATAGTGAGAGAGAGAGATAGAGGAGCAAATCTGCAGGGATATCAGAGAAGTGCAAGAACTACAGAGTGATGATATTGGGGGACTTATTTACCCAAATATCAACTGGGGTAATTTTAGTGTAAAGGGTAAGGAGGGGGGAGGAATTTCTGAAATATGTTCAGGAGAACTTCCTTGATCAGTATTTTCTCAGCCCTACTAGAAAAGAGGCATTGCTGGATCTGGTGCTGAGAAATGAGGTGGGCCAAGTGGACCAGGTGTCTATGGGGGAGCACTTGGATAAGAGTGATCATTGTATCATAAGGTTTAGACTAGTAATACAGAAAAGTAAGGAACAAAATAAGGTAGAATGTCTAGATTGGAACAGGACTAATTTCAATGTGATGAGAAGGGATCTAGCCAGGATAGAATGTAACCAAAGACTAACAGGAAGAGCTGTATCGGAATAATTGGTTATCTTTAAGGAAGAGATGCTTCAGGTACAGGCTAGGAACATTCCAACAAGGGTCAAAGGTAGGGGCACCAAGAACAGGGCTCCTTGGATGACGAGGGCGATAGAGATTAAACTAAAAAAGAGGGTGTATGATGCATGTCAAGAAAACCCAATACGTCAAATGTAGAATTTTTAATTAATCAGTGGAAAACTTACATTAAATGTTTAATGGAAAAATGCCTCTGCAGTTAACTTTTTCAAAAACTGGCAGCCAGGATGGTCACCACAATTTGCATCTGAAACACCTTTTCATATTCAAAAGAACGACCCAGAGCCAGAGTTTTGAGCAACATGGACCCAGGACAATGGCTTGCTCTAAGTGCTTGAATGACCTAAAATTGCTTCATTAGCATGGCAGTCAAGGCAATCCAAACTTCTTCACTTTGAAAGAGCAAACCCACTTCAAGTGTAAATTGGCATCCTGGGGCTGGTGGAGCCAATTCATAACCTTGAATTTCATTAGAAGGTTCCAAAAAACCTGAAGCAGCCATATGACTGTCTATCCATCTCGGGGGAAGCTGTTCTTCTTTCTTTGAAAAAAGAGACAAGCAGTAACTGAGGCTGTAGCAGCATAGAAGGCTGTGCACCTCTCTTTCTTTCTTTCTCTTTCCCCAGAAAACATCAAGTTTGAAAACTGTCTGCAACTATGGACCCTCCAAGCCTACAGACTGCTACAGCCAGAGACCAGGGGAAGAGAGTCACCTACCAGGCTGCCTTCAAGAAAACCCTGAGCAAAGCAGGCCAGCCACACAGTGCACTTTGACCAACCAAGGACTTCAAGAATACAACTTCATCCGGAAGACCACTGAATCATCCAACCCCACCAACGTTGTATTGAACGTTTATTTATTCTGGACTTTAATCCAACCAAAAAACCTACTTTCCACTTTGTAATCTATTTGTATGCATGTGATCCTTGTGTGTGTGAGTGAGTAAGTGAATGTGTAGTGTATTTTTAAAATTATTTTTAAATTGGGTTTAGATTGATACGTATAATAAACTTACCTCTTTCTTGTTTAAATTCAAGAAATTCTCAAGAGAACGGATTGGTTCTTTCACAATCACAGTAAAGGTAAAAAGTAAAACACTCAGAGTTGGAAAGCACAACCACTGTTTAAAAGGAATAAACCTTGTTGCGGTCAAATAAGAGGAAGGGGCAAGAGGGGCGACTGTGACCCACTCCTCACTTGGCCGTAACATGCATATCAGGTGAATTTATCAGGCTGGATTTTAAATGCGATCGGCGGCGATCTTCAGAAATGGGGGTTGCAGGGCCTCCACGATATTCAGTGCGTCGGATCATGTAAATGGCCGGGGCAGACTAGCCACCCCAGTGATGTGGAAGGGTGGGCGGTCCGTCCCCGGCAATAGCCTCAACAGCCTTTGTGCAGGCACTGATGCCATTTTTAAAGGGCTTCAAGCCCTATCATTACATTTAAATGTTTGAAGGGATGTGGGTTAAAAAATTAAATGAATTGATCTAGCCCTCTCCCCCACCCAAAATACTGACATTGTGCACCTGACCTTCCCGACCCCCATGAAGTTCACAATCTTTAATCTTTAACCCTTCTCTAACCCTTCCCACCATCCCCTACACCAATGAAATCATTGCTCTGCCCGCACCCCCACCGCACTGAAAAAATTTCCTGCCCCCCACCCCCACCAGTGTCCCACCTCGGATTCCCAGACGGGTATTCGCAGGCGCGGGAGTGCTGGCCACCAGGACCAA
Source organism: Heterodontus francisci (assembly GCF_036365525.1). Classification (NCBI taxonomy): domain Eukaryota; kingdom Metazoa; phylum Chordata; class Chondrichthyes; order Heterodontiformes; family Heterodontidae; genus Heterodontus; species Heterodontus francisci. The sequence goes on along the minus strand of NC_090376.1, from coordinate 84,019,237 downwards.
TATCGGAGCAGGGCAGACAGCGTGAGCAGGTAAGTAATTAATTCTTTTATTTTAATACATTAAAATATTTAAATTTTGGTCCTGTCGCCCATGGCGGGCCTCTGCCAGAGACATCTTCCAGCCCCAGCCCCTCCCCCATGACCTCCGACGCGGCCCATCAAGTGTGAACCAGGCCATATACAATAAGTTGAGAGGAGAGGTGAAGAGGAAAATAAGACTGGAAAAGAGAGAATATGAGAATAGACGAGTAGTCAACATAAAAGGGAACCCAAAGATCTTCTACTGGCATATAAATAGTAAGCAAGTATTATTCGGGACAAAGAGGGTAATATATGCTTACAGGCGCAGGACAAGGCTAATATACTTAATGAGTACTTTGTATCAGTGTTCTGTAAGGAAATGGAAGCTGGCAAAATATCAGTAAACGCAGAGAGAGTAGAGGCAATGGATAGGGTAAAAATTGAGAGGGGAGAGATACTAAAAAGGCTGGCTATGCTTAGGGTGTATAAGTCACCGAGTCTGGATGGCTTGCATCCCAGTTTGATAAAGGAAGTGGGAATGGAGATAGTGGATGGGATTGCCATAATCTTCCATTTTTCCTTGGATACGTTGGATGTGTTAGAGGATTGGAGAGTGGCAAATGTGACACCCTTATTCATGAGTGTACAGTCAGTCCTAGCAACTATAGGCAAGTTAGTTTAACATCAATGATGGGTAAGGTTTTAGAAACAATAATCAGGGAAAATATCAACAGATGCTTCGAGAGTTTTGAGTTAATTGAGGATAGCCAGCATGGATTTGCAAAAGGTTGACTAAAGGGCGGCACAGTGGCGCAGTGGTTAGCACCGCAGCCTCACAGCTCCAGGGACCCGGGTTCGATTCCGGGCACTGCCTGTGTGGAGTTTGCAAGTTCTCCCTGTGTCTGCGTGGGTTTTCTCCGGGTGCTCCGGTTTCCTCCCACAAGCCAAAAGACTTGCAGGTTGATAGGTAAATTGGCCATTATAAATTGTCACTAGTATAGGTAGGTGGTAGGGAAATATAGGGACAGGTGGGGATGTTTGGTAGGAATATGGGATTAGTGTAGGATTAGTATAAATGGGTGGTTGATGTTCGGCACAGACTCGGTGGGCCGAAGGGCCTGTTTCAGTGCTGTATCTCTAATCTAAATCTAATGCTTGACTAATCTAATAGAATTTTTTGATGAAGTAACAGTGAAGGTTGATGAAGGGAATGTGGTGCATGTTGTTTATATGGATTTTAAGATTTTAAGGTACCACGTAAAAAGCTGGTTAACAAATTTGAGGCTCATGGAATAGGAAGGTCAGTGTCCAATTGGATTAAAAAATTGGCTTAAGGACAGAAAATAGCGAGTCACAGTAAATGGTTGCTTTTCAGACTGGAGGGTGGTAGACAGTGGTGTTCCCCAAGGGTCAGTGTTGGGACCACTGCTTTTTTTGCTATATATAAATGACATGGATCTTGGAATACGAACATATGAACAAACAAATTAGGAGCAGGAGTAGGTCACTCGGCCCCTCAAGCCTGCTCCGCCATTCAACAATGTCATGGCTGATCTGATTGTAAGCTCAACTCCACATTCCCACCTCAAAAAAAACCTTAAAAAATAGAAGTACTTTTGTTACATTATGATCACAGCAAGTAAGTAATCAAAGACCTAATAAATTGGCCAGTATATCCACTATAAGAAAGAATTAAACCTGTTGTGGTCAAACAAAGAGAGGGAAAAGAAGGAAGCCCTTCAATCCCTCCTCACTTGACTCTCAAAATTCTAAAATATCCCCTTAAATATCTGCCACTGCATCTCTATTGACCTATCCCTTAACCTAATTTGCCAGTTCACTTTAGCTAGCTCTGTTTTCATGCCCTCATAATTGTCCTTATTTAAGTTCCTCTCCCTCAAACTGGTTCCAGGGATGGAGGATTTTAGTTACAAGGTGAGGTTGGAAAAGTTGTGCTTGTTCTCCTTAACAAAGGAGACTGAGCGGATATTTACTAGAAGTTTTCAAGCTTATGACAGGTTTATATAAGTTCGACAAGGAAAATATGTTTCCGTTAACAAATGGTACAAGGACTAGGGGATACAGATTGAAAGTTTTGGGCAAGAGTTGGAGGGGGAATATGAGGAAGAAATTTTTTACGCAGTGTGTGGCAATGACCTGGAACTTGCTGCCCACAGGGGTGGTAAAAGCAGAGACAATCAGTGACTTGAAGAGAAAACTGGATGGCCACCTCAGAGAAATAGATTTGCAGGGTTACAGGAATCGAGCCTGGAAGAGGGACTGACTGCATAACTCTGTAGAGAGCCGGCATGGACTCGATGGGCTGAATGGCCTCCTTCTGTGCCATTAAGGACTCTAAATATTCTGGATCACTGCTGATACCTGCTCCACAAATAGTGGAGCAAGTCTATTATAATTGCCCATGGGATCAGCTGAATTGGCTGTAATTTATAGTTGTATGTCATGATAAAAATGAAGCAGTTTTGTGTATGGTTTAGCAGGGTAATAGCTTCTTGAATTGTTAAAATAATTTCAAAATAAGGGGGAAGCCATTTAGGACCGAAATGAGGAGAAATCTCTTTACTCACATGGTGGTGAATCTTTGGAATTGTCTACCCCAGAGGGCTGTGGAAGCTTAGTCATTGAGTGTGTTTAAAGCAGAGATTGACAGATTTCTAAATACCAATGACATAAAGGGATATGGGGATAGTGTGGGAAAAAGGGTTTGAAATGGATGATCAGCCATGATCGCATTGAATGGCGGAGCAGGCTCGATGGGCTGAATGGCCTACTCCTGCTCCTATGTTCCCATTTTTTTTTCCTGTTATGGTACATGGGTTTACAGCCCTCTCCATTCACAGAAATATGACCCAGTTTATTTTGATATAAACACTACTGATATTTGACATCTTGTCTCACCTAGGCATCCAAGGGAGCAACCAAGCCATTCAATTCAAACACAAACATCCTGTGGGATTTTTTCAAATGTGTGTTTAATTGGCAGCATTTTTTGACTTTAACTAGTATCTGAATTTGTTTAGTCCCAGTTGCTTTCTGGAAAGTATTTTTAGCCTGCCTACTTCAAACGTATATTGACCCCGATCACCATTTTAGAACACAACGACGTCGAGGGCTAAATTTTGTGAGTTGGTCGCGGGTCCCGACATCGGACGCAGAAATGGGTGCCATCACCTCATGTGAGGTGTGCCGCTGGCTGACCGTGATCACATGGCAGCCAGCCACTTAACATATTGGAGGTGTGGGCCCGTCCAGTTGCACGACGGGGCAGGCTCCGATTGCAGTGTCTGGTGACTCCAATGCAGGTACTGGCACCATTTTTCAAGTGCTGCCAGCCCTGCTTGTATTGCTGCCTTCCAGTGAGGCAGTGAAACTGGAGTGCTGCTGGACCCCTCGGATGGTATTTTGAACTCCAGGACTCCCCCTGCACCACTGCTGTACCTGTTTGCTCGGACTGCAACTTCTGGACCTCAGTGCACCAGGACTGCTGATCGTTGGGACAGAGCATGAGCAAACTGGGACCGTGTCCAAGGCAAGACATAGGGTTGCCCCATGGTTTAGCGATGCCTCCTTGGAGGTTCTCCTCCAGGCTGCAAGGGAAGGATGGGAGGTCGTCTTTCCAAGGGATGATGAGAAGAGATCCTCCTGCCTGATCAAGAAAACCTGGAAGGAGATCGCAGAGGAGGTCAGCCGCCTGGGGCCACCCCCTGGAACTGGGTCCAGTGTCGCAAGAGGGTCATTGACCTCCTTCGCTCTGCCAAGGTAAGTCCTCCGTAGCTCTCTCCTCTTTGGGGATTGCATGTGGCTACGCAGGAGAGAGTGCAAAATGGGGAGGGAGTGACCACAAAGGCAATGGCAAGGGGATTAGGCATTACCACATTCTGTCAGATGCATGCCTACATCTCGGTGACAGGCCACCTTCTTTCACAGCTCAGCCCCATTTTGTCCTGAGAGTGGACATGGGGAGGAGTTATGTAGGGAACTCCATCAGAAGGTAAGTAGCTGCCACGAGCATAACTGTTCTATAGCTCTTCCTGCAAAGTCTTACCCATGTCCCTCCTTCCACTTGCAGGACAAACGGGCCCATAACACCAGGCAGACCTCCAAGACTGGCGGAGGGATCCCTGATCTTCGTCCTCTAACATCGGCTGAGGAGGCGACTCTGCAGCTAGCGGGGGCCGATGGGCAGCCGTACAGTTGCGGACAGTGAGACTGGAATGTCTGCATAAGAGTGAGGATTGTGTTCATTGTGACCTCCACCATACTTCTGGAAATCCATATTATGCATGGTTGGCATGAGGAGATCTGCACAACCCCACCCACAAATATTTGTGTTCTCCCATGCAGGTCATCAAATGCCAAAGGCAAGCACCGTTGCTGAGGCAGGGGGCCTGGCATTGACCTCTGAGGAGCATAAGGAGCAGTCAGAGGATGCATCATCTCATTATTGTCCTGCATCTTCCACCAGCACAGATACTTTCACCTCAGTGGGTATGTGCTCGGGCTTAGATTCAGGGTCACAAGCTGGTAGAGTACCACAAATGCAGACGAGCAACAATTTTTTTTTTATTAGTTTCATGGGATGTGGGCATCGCTGGCCGGGCCGGCATTTATTGCCCATCCCTAATTGCCCCTGAGAAGGTGGTGGTGAGCTGCCTTCTTGAACTGCTGCAGTGCATGTGAGGTAGGTACACCCTCAGTGCTGTTAGGAAGGGAGTTCCAGGAATTTGACCCAGCGACAGTGAAGGAACAGTGATATAATTCCAAGTTAGTGTGTGTGATTTGGAGGGGAATTTGCAGGAGGTGGTATTTCCATTCAACTGCAGCCCTTGTCCATCTAGGTGGGAGAGGTCGCAGGCTTGAAAGGTGCTGCCTGAGTCGGCTTGGTGCTTTGCTGCAGTGCATCTTGGAGATGGTACACACTGCTGCCACTGTGCGTCGGTGGTGGAGGAAGTGAATGTTTGTGGATGGGGTGCCAATCAAGCGGGCTGCTTTGTCCTGGATGGTGTCGAGCGTCTTGAGTGTTGTTGGATCTGATCCCATCCAGGAAAGTGGAGAGTATTCCATCACACTCCTGACTTGTGCCTTGTAGAGGGTGGACAGGCTTTGGGGAGTCAGGAGGTGAGTTACTCGCCACAGGATTCCTAGCCTCTGACCTGCTCTTGCAGCCATGGTATTTATATGGCTACTCCAGTTCAGTTTATGGTCAATGGTAACCCCAGGATGTTGATAGTGGGGGATTCAGTGATCGTAATGCCATTGAATATCAAGGGAAGATGGTTAGATTCTCTCTTGTTAGAGAGGGTAATTGCCTGGCACTTGTGTGGTGTGAATATTACTTGCCACTTATCAGCCCAAGCCTGGATATTGTCCAGATCTTGCTGCATTTCTACACGAACTGCTTCAGTATCTGAGGAGTCGCGAATGGTGCTGAACATGGTGCAATCATCAGCGAACATCCTCACTTCTGACCTTATGATTGAAGGAAGGTCATTGATGAAGCAGCTGAAGATAGTTGGGCCTCGGACACTACCCTGAGGAATTCCTGCTGTGATGTCCTGGAGCTGAGATGATTGACCTCCAACAACCACAACCATCTTTCTTTGCGCTGGGTATGACTCCAACCAGCGGAGAGTCTGGAAGGTAAATGCACTAAACCAATCAGACCAGACAATTAAAGTCACAGGTTCAATTCAAAGCCTGTGCTTAGTTTATGGACATCAATCTGGATAGCAAATGGGATGCTACAATTGGCCCCTGTGCCCCAGGTTATACACTCCTGTCTTTTTTTTATTGTTTCATGCGATGTGGGCATCACTGGCAAGGTCAGCATTTGTTGCCCATCCCTATCTGCCCTTCAGAAGGTGGCGGTGAGCCACTGCAGTCCATATTGGGTAGGTACATCCACATTGCTGTTAGGAAGGAAGTTCCAGGATTTTGACTGAGAAACAGTGAAGGAACAGCAATATAGTTCCAAATCAGGACAGTGTGTAGCTTGGATGGGAACTTGGTGTGTTCCCATGTGCCTGTTGCCCTTGTCCTTCTAGGTGGTAGCGGTCTTGAGTTTGTAAAGTGTTGTCGAAGGAGGCTTGGCAAGTTGCTGCAGGGCACCTTGTAGATGGTACACACTGCTGCCACTATGGTCAGTGATGGAGGGAGTGAATGTTGAAGGTGGTGGATGGTGTGCCAATCAAGCAGGACATTGGCTGCAAGGTATGATGCGATGAGTATGACTGATTGTTAAACAGTAAACTGTATTGCAAAGTGTGTTCTGCAGATCTTGATACGACCAGGAATAATCGAAGCAGTGATGCCCTCCAGATTGAATCGCATGCTGATATTCAACATTTAAGTTTGTACATGAATGGCCAATTGGATGCTGTATCAGAGAGCTGCCAGTGCCTGTGAAACTTATTAATTCAGGAAAGGTTGGTATGGTCAGGAGTGGCGAAATTAGAGAAAAAAAGCAAAGCCACTTACAGCAAAATAGTAGATGCCATAACTAGTACTACATTCAGAGATTTTTACCTTCTTTCATGAGTTTTGCAAAACTTCTCACGGCTTCATGCACAACAGCGGCTCCTGACGTTGGATCAATGCCACCAAATCCCCATGCATCACGATGCCCTCCAAGTATGACGTACCGATCTGTCACAGCAAATAAAGACACATTCCTTTTTCTTTTTCATGCAAGAGCATTTCCATCAATATCAAAAGACAATCCAGCTTTTCTTTTTTTTAATGGGAGAGCTGTCATTTTTGTGCTTCATAAAGCAGGCATATGTTCATGCTAGAAGTGGAGACAGCTTTCTCTTTTGAGACTTCTGTCAATGAGATGCACTTCCAGATCAAATGTCAAATAGAGTTCTCTTATTCTAGACAATCTCAGAACTCCTCTACTGCACAATTAGTTATATATTAATTAGCAAAGAACCATTGTCCAAAGTGTATGCAACCTTTTGTAATATAAAAGATCATTACAAAAACATGCAATCATAGAAATACAAAAATGCAATAAATTTAAATAATTTTAAACTCGGAAATATTCTCACCTGGTTCCACTGCTCCTCGGATTTTACCAATTACATTGTAAATTCGTCTCACCTCATTTCTCGTGTAAACATGCATTCTGACTTGTCTAAAATTTAAAATAAATCTTTTAGTGTTCCAGTGAAAAAAATAATACAAATACTCAGGTTAACTACTCACATCAGCCCATTTTACATGCCCAGCCAGTTACAAGTTCCGCCGATGGGGAAAAATAGGTTAGCAAGGACAGGAGAAATGATTGAGCAGGACTTGGTCCTGGATAACATTCCAGCAGCAGAGTTTCAGATGACCTGAAGTTACAGAGGTTGGAGTATAGAAGGCCAGTCAGAGCAGCTTGGGAATAGTCGAGTCTGAAGATGACAAAAGGCACAAATGAAATTTAAGCAACAGATGGACTGAGGCAACAGTGAAGGTGGGCGATGTCATAGGAGTGGAAGTGGGTGGTCTTTGTGATGGAAAGGATACAAAGTTGAAAACTCAGTTGGGGCATTAAGAGAGACACTGAGATTTTGAACAGTTCAGTTCAGCCTGAGATAATGGCTGGCAAAAAAGAAGGAATCGCTGATGAGGTTACAGAATTTTTGGTTGGGTTGAAGACAATGACTTTGGTCTACTCAATGTTTAACTGGAGGAAAATGTGGGACATACATAATATTAGACACAGCATTTGACAACAGAGGCAGTGAAGAGATCAAGCGAGGTGATAGAGAGTTAAAACTGGATGTCATCAGTGTACATGTAGAAGCTAACCCATGAGTGTGGATAATGTCTCCAAGCAGCAGCATATAGATGAGTGAGAGGTGGGAACTTTGGATAGAGGATAGGTTAGAAGCAGTATGAAGCAGGTCAGGAGCAGCTGATTGGTGACAAGCTGGTGAGTCTTTTTTATTTTATGTAGTAAATTTAATAGTCCAATAAATAGAGGCATGACAGGGCAGCTCAGACTGGTGGAGTGCAGATCCTGCGCCATGTGAGAACTCCAGGATTATTCTCGGATCCTGAACAACATGAACAACAAATGTTGCCAGCTGCAGTAGCTCGAGCTCCGCGTTTTGGAGCTTGAGCAGCAGGCAGTGTCAGTGCGACATATACACAAGAGTAAGAATTTCATGGATAGCACATTTAGAGATGTAGTCACCCTGCAGTCGGAGAGGGAATGGGTGACTGCCAGGCAATCAAGAAGAACCACGCAGGTAGTGCAGGAGTACCCCGAGTGCATTTCACTGACCAACCAGTGTTCCATTCTGTGTACTGGTGAGAGTGATGGTTCCTCTGGGGTGTGCAGTCAGAATCTAGACTACGGCACTACAGCTGGCTCGGCAGTATGGGGAGCAGAAGGAAGATCGGAACAGCAATAGTGATAGGGGATTCTATAGTTAGGGGAACAGACAAGCGTTTATGCAGCCGCAGAGATGAATCCAGGATGGTATGTTGCCTCCCTGGTGTCAAGGTCAATGATGTCACGGAGCAGCTGCAGAGCACTCTGAGGGGGGAGAGTGAGCAGCCAGCAGTCGTGGTCCATATTGGTACCAATGACATAGGTAGAAAGAGGGTTGAGGTCCTGCAGGCAGAGTATAGGGAGCGAGGAACTAAACTAGCAAGCAGAACCTCAAGGGTAGTAATCTCCAGGTTTAGATAGAGGATTTGGATCGGCGTAGGCTTGGAGGGCCGAAGGGCCTGTTCCTGTGCTGTAATTTTCTTTGTTCTTTGTTCCAGAGTACTCCCAGTACCACTTTCAAGTGAGTATAGAAATTAGAGGATACAGTGGATGAATGCATGGCTAGAGAGATGGTGCAGGAGGGAGGGCGGGCTTCAGATCCCTAGGCCATTGGGAACGGTTCTTGGGGATATGGGACCTGTACAGGCCAGTCAGGTTGCATCTGAACAGAGCAAGGAAGAATATCCTTGTGGTGCAATTTGCTAGTGCTGTTGGGGAAGGTTTAAACTAACTTGGCAGGAGGTGGGAACAAGGAGGTAAATTTAGAAAGGTGCACTGAGAATTGGGAGAGATAGATAGCACTATAGTGGAAAATAGTGAGGCATCAGGTGGAGTCAACATAAGAGGGAATGTAATAAGGTTTACTGTGTACATATGTAAATGCACGGAGTGTGGTAAATAAGGTTGGTTAGCTGCAGGCACAGATAGCCACAAGCAAATATGATGCTATGGCGATAACCGAGACCTGGTTCAAAAAAGGGCAGGACTGGATACTAAATGTTCCTGGATACAAGGTGTTCAGGAAAGATAAGGAAGGAAGGAAAGGAGGAGGGATAGATGTATTAATTAAGAAGAACATTACAGCGTTGGAGAGACATGGCCTAGAGGGATCAAGGACAGAACCTATTTGGTTAGAGTTAAGGAACAATAGAGGTATTATTATATTGCTAGGGGTATTCTATAAGCCGCCAACTAATGGGAAGGATATAGAGGAATAAATTTGCAAAGAAAATACAGAGAGGTGCAAGAATTATGGAGTTGTAATAGTGGAGAACTTTAATTATCCTAATATAGACTGGAATAATAATAGTGTAAAAGGCAGAGAGGGGCAAGAGTTACGAGAGTGTGTTCGGGAGAATTTTCTACATCAGTTTTTTTTGAGGAAGTGACGAAGATGATTGATGAAGGAAGGGCAGTGGATGTTATCTATATGGACTTCAGTAAAGCCTTTGACAAGGTCCCTCATGGCAGACTGGTACAAAAGGTGAAGTCACATGGGATCAGAGGTGAGCTGGCAAGAATGATACAGAACTGGCTCGGTCATAGAAGACAGAGGGTAGCAGTGGATGGGTGTATTTCTGAATGGAGGAATGTGACTAGTGGTGTTCCGCAGGGATCAGTGCTGGGACCTTTGCTCTTTGTAGTATATATAAATGATTTGGAGGAAAATGTATCTGGTCTGATCAGTAAGTTTGCGGACGACACAAGGGTTGGTGGAGTTGCGGATAATGATGAGGATTGTCAAAGGATACAGCAGGATATAGATCGGTTGGAGACTTGGGCGGAGAAATGGCAGATGGAGTTTAATCCGGACAAATGTGAGGGAATGCATTTTGGAAGGTCTAATGCAGGTGGGAGGTGTACAGTAAATGGCAGAACCCTTAGGAGTATTGACAGGCAGAGAGATCTGGGCGTACAGGTCCACAGGTCACTGAAAGTGGAAACGCAGGTGGATAAGGTAGTCAAGAAGGCATATGGCATGCTTGCCTTCATCGGTCGGGGCATAGAGTATAAAAATTGGCAAGTCATGTTGCAGCTGTACAGAACCTTAGTTAGGCCACACTTAGAATATTGCGTGCAATTCTGGTCGCCATACTACCAGAAGGACATGGAGGCTTTGGAGAGGGTACAGAAGAGGTTTACCAGGATGTTGCCTGGTCTGGAGGGCATTAGCTATAAGGAGAGGTTAGAAAAACTCAGATTGTTTTCACTGGAACAACGGAGGTGGAGGGGCAACATGATAGAGGTTTACAAAGTTATGAGCGGCATGGACAGAGTGGATGGTCAGAAGTTTTTTCCCAGGGTGGAAGAGTCAGTTACTAGGGGACATTGGTTTAAGGTGCGAGGGGCAAAGTTTAGAGGGGATGTGCGAGGCAAGTTCTTTACACAGAGGGTGGTGAGTGCCTGGAACTTGCTGCCAGGGGAGGTGGTGGAAGCAGATACGATAGCGACGTTTAAGAGACATCTTGACAAATACATGAATAGGAAGGGAATAGAGGGATATGGGCCCCGGAAGTGCAGAAGGTGTTAGTTTAGGCAGGCATCAAGATCGGCGCAGGCTTGGAGGGCCAAATGGCCTGTTCTTGTGCTGTACTGTTCTTTGTTCTTTGTTAGTATGTTTCCAGTCCAACAAGGAAGGAGGCATTGCTGCATCTGGCTCTGGGGAATGAGATGGGTCAAATGAATCAAGTGACAGTAGGGGAATATTTAGGGGACAGTGGCCATAGCATCATAAGGTTTAGGTTTGCTATGGAAAAGGACAAGGAGCAATCCAAACTAAAGATAATTAATTGGGGGAGGGCCAACTTCAATGGAGTGAGAATGGATCTGACACAAGTAAATTGGAATCAAAGATTGGAAAGCAAAACTGTAACTGAACAATGGAGTGTTTTTAAAGAGGAGATAGCTAGGGTATAGTCAGGGTACATTTCCACGAGGGGGAAAGGTAGGGCAAACAGACCCACAGCTCCCTGGATTACAAAAGGGATAGAAAGTAAGATGAAGTAGAAAATGGGTGCATATGACAGATGTGAGGTGGATAATACAATTGTGAACCAGGCTGAATATAGAAGGGTTAGAGGGGATATGAAAAAACAAATAAGAGAAGCAAAGAGAGAGTATGAGAAGAGACTTGCGGCTAACATAAAAGGGAATCTAAAAGTCTTCTATAGACACATAAATAGTAAAACGGTGGTAAAAGGAGGAGTGGGGCTGATTAGGGACCTAAAAGGAGATTTACATATGGAGGCAGAGGGCATAGCTGAGGTACTAAATGCATTTCCAAGGAAGATGCTGCTGCCAAAGTCATGGTGAAAAAGAAGTGGTTTATACACTGGATGGTCTAAAAATTGATAAAGAGGAGGTATCAGATAGGCTAGCTGTATTTAACGTTGATAAGTCATCAGGACTGGATGAGCTGCATCCAAGGATACTTAGGGAAGGGTGGAAATTGCAGAGGCACTGGCCATAATCTTCCAATCCTCCTTATATACAGGTGTAGTGCCAGAGGTCTGGAGAATTGCAAATGTTACACCCTTGTTCAAAAAAGAGTGTATGGACAAGCCCAGTAACTGCAGGCCAGTCAGTTTAACCTTGGTGGTGGGAAAGCTTTTAGAATCGCTAATTCAGAACAAAATTGATAGCCACTTCGACAAATGTGGAATAATGAAGGAAAGCCAGTTCGGAATTGTTAAGGGCAAATCGTGTTTAACTAACTTGCTTGAGTTTTTGGATGAGGTAACAGAGAGGGTTGATGAGGGTAAAGCAGTTGTTGTGGTGTACATGGATTTCCAAAAGGCATTTGATAAAGTACCACATAATAGGCTTGTTAGCAAAATTAGAGCCCATGGAATTAGTGGGACAGTAGCAGCATGGATACGAAATTGGCTGAGTGATAGGAAAGAGAGAGTAGTTGTGAATGGTGTTTTTCAGACCAGGGGAAGATATATAGTGGAGTTCCCCAGGGACCCCTGCTTTTCTCGATATATATTAATGACCTAGATTTTGGTGTAAAGGACACAATTTCAAAATTTGCGAATGACAGAAAACTTGGAAATATTATAAACTGTGAGGAGGATAGTGCTAAACTTCAAGAGGATATAGACACGCTGGTGGAATAGGCAGACAAGTGCCTGATGAAAAGTGTGAAGTGATTCATTTTGGTAGGAAAAATGAGTAGAGGCAATATAAATTCAAGGGTACAATTCTAAAGTGGGTGCAGGAGCAGAGGGTATATGTGCACAAATTATTGAAGGTTGCAGAGCAGGTTGAGAAAGCAGTTAATAAAGCATATGGGATCCTGGGCTTTATAAACAGAGGCATAGAGTACAACAACAAGCAAGCTAAGATAAACCTGTACAAAACACCGGTTTGGCCTCAACTGGAGTACTGTGTCCAGTTCTGGGCACCACACTTTTAGAAGGATGTTAAGGCATTAGAGAGGCTGCAGAAAAGATTCACGAGAATGGTTCCAGGGATGAAAAACTTCAGTTACGTGGATAGGTTGGAGAAGCTGGGTTTGTTCTTCTTGGAGAAAAGATTAAGAGGAGATTTGATAAAGGTGTTCAAAATCATGAGGGATCTGGTCAGTGTAGATAGGGAGGAACCATTCCTATTGGTGGAAGAATCCAGAACCGGAGGACACCGATTTAAGGTGGTCGGCAAAAGAAGCAACAGCGGCATGAGGAAATACATTTTTATGCAGCAAGTGGTTAGGATCTAGAATGCACTGCCTAAGAGTGTGGTGGAGGCTGATTCAATCGAGGCCTTCAAAAGGGAACTTGATAATTATCTGAAGAGAAAAAACTTGCAGGGCTATGGGGAAAAGCCAGGGAAAAGGGACTAGGTGAGTTGCTCTTGCAGAGAGCTGGCACAGATACAAAGGGCCAAATGGCCTCCTTTTGTGCTGTAACCATTCTATGATTCTATGATAAGGATAACAGTGTGAGGTTGGAACAGAAGCCATTGCTGGAGATGCTCTAGCTATGATTTCATTAGAAGGGCTATCCACGATGATTGTTGGATAAGTTAACTGATCATCTCTTGGTTTGGTGATACAGAGCTACAATTCGTTTCACCACCCCAAGGTGAGATAGGGCATGCAAATGAATAATTTCTGGTTGTGTTCTTAATACTTTTATGTTGAAAATATCAATATTATTATTTAGTATGGCAATCTGATTTGGGTTCCACGATATGGCAGACACAAACATGCATTCAATACAATGGAATAGACTATATTAAGAGAAGGCAAGACAGGATGGTGTCAATAATGTAAAATATGCAGGAACACTGCAGTTTGCTCTTATCCACCACTGACACAGAGGCCTGAATTTTATGGGGCCTTCGGGGATGGGCTCAGAGGCTGCAAGGCTGACAAACTGATGAGGGAAGGCATCGGGTGGCATGGCCAATGCCTTCCAGCTGCCATGCCATTTTGCCAGTGACGGGAAAGGTGGCAGATGGCCTGCCCACCTGGAGCCAAATTGAGCCACATAAGTGGCCAATTAATGGCTACTTCCCACCTCCACTGGCATTTTACCAGCAGTGAGGGGGCCCTCCCCCACGTAGGGAGACTGACACTTAAACTTTGGAAGCTTCCCAGGGGCCTCATGGTGGGGGCCCTCCTTTTTGGGCACTCTGTGATCCACAGACGTGTTCACCAGTGGCAATGCCAACCCCCGGCATTGGCGTTGCCGGCCCTCAGCGACCACTCTACATCATCCTCGCTGGGGCCTGTCAGACCCCACTTCACTCTCTTTGAGGATGCATGTCCATCAGTGCACCCTCATTCCACAGGTGCAGCCCCAGCAGTGACCTCCACTCCCAGTGGCTCTGCTGAGCTTCCAGTCCCCTGATTGTGCCGGCAGCTCGGGGCCAGGTTGCTGTCCTTAATTGGATGGGTAGCCCCACTAGCAGCTAGTTGCCCGTAAAATGTGCCCCTGGGTCCCACCGCCTACCAAAGCGGGGTCACCCCCCACCCCAGCTTCAGCCCAATGGTTCAACTTCTGATGCCTCCGAAAAACCCCAGATAGACTTACCGTGAGGAATAACTGTCCTTGAAGCCAGGTCCAATGTTGTAAGAAACATTCAGTTGTCCTTTCCATTCGCTGGGGGCTGAAATTCCTCCCATGTTACTGTTGAAAACAGTGAGCAATTACATTAAAAGAAAATAAGAATCAACTTATTTTGCAACTATTTCATGGGCTAAAGCAAGTCCAGTGCCACTGTGTGTACAGCATAGAAGGAGGCCATTCAGCCTATCGAGTCTTTGCCAGCTCTTTAGGAGAGCAATTCAGTTAGTCCCACTCCCCAGTTCTTTCGCCAAACCTCTGCAATTTTTTCTCCTTCGAGTATTTATCCAATTCCCTTTTAAAGGCTACTATTGAATCTGTATCCAGTCCCCCTATCAGGCAGTGCATTCCAAATCTTAACCACCCATTGGGCAAAAGAAATTTATTCTCATGTTGCCTCTGGTTCTTTTGCTAATCAGCTAAAACCTGTGTCTTTTTATTTTCAATCCTTCAGCCATTGGAGACTGTTTCTTTTTATTTACTCTTTCTAAACTCTTAATTCTAAATACCTCTATCTAAACTCCTCCTAGCCTTTTCAGCTCTAAGGAGAACAATCTTAGCTTCTCCTGTTTATCCAAATAACTGCAATCTCTATTCCCTGGAACCATTCTAGTAAATCTCTTCTGTACCCTCTCCAAAGCTTTCATGTCCTTTGTAAAGTGTGGTGCCATGAATTGGACACACTACCCCAGCTGGGGCTGGACTAGCATTTTATATAGGTTTTAACAGAACCTCCTGCCTTTTGTACTCTATGCCTCTATTTTTAAAGTCAAGGATCCCATTTGATTTATAAACTGCTTTGTTAACCTGTCCTGCCACTTTCAAAGACTAGTGCACAAACACCTCCAGGAGCTGAATTTCCATTCAGGGCTCAAGAACCCAACATGGGGGCTAGTTCAGGGTCCCAGCCCCACACAGCGTGTTACAAACATGCTCACGGCTATTTTGAAATGGGGAGCCAATTAAAGGCCAGGGAGCAGGCTCGCTATCCAATCAGGGACGGTGGGTGGGCTCCCGATGCTGGATGGCCAATGGTAGGGCCTCCAGCACTCAGTGATCGGCAGCCCCACCGGCCGAGGTGGGAGCTGCTGATCTGGAAAGAGGGAGAAAGCTAGTTATTTTTTATTTTATTTTAAAATGACCACCGCCACCTGGGCATGATCCTGGAGGGGCAACACCTCCAGAGGACGGCCAGCGGCTGGAGCTGTGGCCCAGCAGCCATTACAGGTGCGGGTGGGGTGGTGTCCCTCGCGTGAACAATCGCAGCCCTAGCCCCTGGCTACCCGCCATGTTGCCCTGTGGGTTGCCCAACTGGAAATCCCAGTTGGCGCAGTAACGTGGCCTTGATTGGCCCCTTAATTAAGTTATTTTACAGATAATTGGCTACCTGCCACTTGCCTATGGGCAGCTGATCCGACCCCGATCAGGCCTCTTTGAAAATGGCTCGGGATTGGGATCATGGCGGGGAACCAGCACGATGGCTGATAGCGCCAAATTGTCGACCCAACCGCCTCCGATCTGATCCTGAACTCAAATGAAAATTCGGTCCCAGATCTCTCTGTTCTTACACCTCCTTTATTACCATTGTTTTTCCTCAACTCATTCTTCCTACCAAAATGTATTACCTTATACTTTTCTATGTTGAATTTCATCTGCCATATGTCAACCCATTCCACCAGCCTATGTTCTATTGTAATCTATATTATCTTCTTCACTGTTTCCTATACTTCCAAATATTTTATCATCTGCAAATTTCAAAATTATGCCCTGTACCCCCAAGTTCAAGTGATTAGTGTATCTCAAAAACCGCAATGCTCCTGGGGAACGGCACTATATACCTGCCACCAATCTGAAATACAGCCATGCCCCACAACTCTATGTTTTCTATCACTGTCAATTTTCTAACCATCCCCTTTTAATCCCGTGGGCTTCAATTTTGCTAACAAGCCTACTGTGTGGTACGTTATCAAATACCTTTTGAAAGTCCAAATACACATCAACTGCATTGCCCGCATTCACCCTCTCTGTTACCTCATCAAAAGACTCAATCAAGTTAGTCAAACAATGATATGCCTTTAGCAGATCTGTGCTGACTCTCATCAGTCCACGCTTGTCCAAATTGCTTTTAATTGTTATCCAAATTATTGTTCCTAAAAGCTTCTTCATCACCAACGTTAAACTGACTGACCTGTAATTGCCTGGTTTATCTTTCTCCCCTTTATTGAACAAGGGTGTAACATTTGCAATCCTCCAGCCCTCTGGCACCACCTCTGTATTTAAGGTGAATTGGAAGATTGTGGCCAGCACCTCCGCAGTTCCTAACTTTACTTCCCTCAACAACCAAGGATGCACGCCATCCAGACTGGGTGACTTAACCACTTTAAGTACTACTTGTCTTTCTAGTATTTCCTCTTCATCTACTGTTATGTCATCCAGAATTCCAACACCTTGTTGGTTACCGCAGCTTTGGCAAAGTCCTTTTCCTTGGTAAACATTGATGCAAGTATTCATTTATTACCCTGAGATATGCTTACTGCCTCCACAGATAGATTTGCATTTTGGTCCCAGTCAGCTCACTGCTCCTCTGACAACCCTTTTACTATTAATATGCCTTCAGAAGACCTTTGGATTTTTTTTAATGTTAGCTGCCAATTTATTCCCGTACTGTCTCTTTGCCCCTCTTATTTCCTTCATCACTTCTCCTCTGTGCTTTTATATTCAGCCTGACTCTCCCTTGCATTACCAAGCTGACATCTGTCATATGCCCCTTATTCTGCTTCATCCTACTCTAACTTCTTCATCATTCAGGGGTCTCTGGCTTTAGTTACCCTCCCTTGCATTTATATGACATCTTTCATGATCTCAGGCATCCTAAAGCATTTCACAGCCACATGTGAAGTATAGTCACTATGTAATGTAGAGAAATGCAGCAATTTGTACACCGCAAGTATGTGTTGGTTAAGATACTGTAATGCTTTTCAAATTTACGTTTTTTATTATGTGTCTGCAGAACAAAATTCTGTAAATTTCTCATCCCGAGCATAACAAAATTAAGAAAAAGTACAAAACAAAGGAGCATATCTGTGGTTTTGGAATATTCCTTGAGATGGCAATCCTGTTGTATCCTTTGTTTTTGATGCAGTACTTGATCACCAATATCTACAAGTGTATGAGAAATTATGGAGTAGAGTACAGATTTAAATTGTGCAAGTATTTTTCAGGAATTAAATGCATTGCGTTTTTTGCTAAAAGGAAGAGAGAGCTAAGAAATTTCTAAATGGCATATGTGTGTGGTAGTATAGTGGTTATGTTAATGGACTAGTAGTTGAGCAGGCCTGCATAATAACTGAGAGAAAGTGAATCCAAATCCTACTATGGTGCTTTGTGAATTTGAATTCAGTTTACACAAAAGTATAAGCATTTTTAGAGAACTTACCGCAGTATCTCCTCTGCATCTTTATAGCCTATTGGATGAACAGGTATTTTTGGAAGACCAACACCTTCATCCAATCTAAATGCATATTCTGAACAGAACAATGGAAAATGAAGTATATGATAAAAACTTTTTCTTTGTAAAGCACGAATATTTTGAGCTAATTTTGGGCAACTTTATGCTGTAAGGTTCCTAGGGACTGATGGGAAAGCATCAATATGTAAATAATATAATGACTGTACTCTATTACTGTACTGCATTTTGTTTTGTTGAACAAGATACCTCAGACTGTGATTATTTCTTAAACGTCTATATCATTCACTCAATGGTCTCATTAATAACACAATTCAAATCAATCTGCAGCCATATCTACAAGCAAACGAGGATGATGAAAATTTTAGAAGAGTTTTTTTAAACCTTTGGTCTGGGTTGGGTCCAAAGACCTAAATAACAGGATGAATTAAATAGTTTGAAGGATTTTCCATCATCTTTACTGTTTCACTCATCAGATGTTCCATCTTAAAGTGAACTGATAAAAAGATGAGAAGAGCTTCGGCAATTTTCAAACACATATTCAGAATTACAGCCATGACTATTTTACTATGCATTGGATGCAACACAAATTCAATGTTCCCATACAGTGATTCGTTTTACCACCATCTATATTGTATACATCTCAGTTCCCTTTGCAAGTTACTATTAAATCCACTTCCACCACCCTCTCAGGCAATGCATTCCAGCTTGTAACAACTTGCTGTGTAAAAAAATTCTCATCTCTCCTCGGGCTTTTAGACAATTATCTTAAATCTGTGTCCTCTGGTTAATAGGAACATAGGAACAGGAATAGGCCATTCAGCCCATTGAGCCTGCCCCACCATTCAATATGATCATGGCTGATCTTCCACGTCAATGCCTTTTTCCCACACTATCCTCATATCATTTGTATTTAGAAATCTGTCAATCTCTGCTTTAAACATACTCAATGACTGAGCTTCCACAGCCCTCTGGGGTACAGAATTCCAAAGACTCACAACTCTCTGAGTAAAGAAATTTCTCCTCAGCTCTGTCCTAAGTGGCTTCCCCCTTATTTTGAAATTGTGTCCCCTGGTTCTAGACTCCCCAACCAGGGGAAACATCTTACCAGTTTCTCCTTATATACTCTATCAAAACCCCTCATGATTTTGAACATCTTTATTAAATCTCCCCTTAACCTTCTCTGCTCCAAGGAGAACAACTCCAGTTTCTCCAGTCTATCCAATTAACTATAATCCCTCATCCCTGTTACCATTCAAGGACATCTCCTCTACAGCCTCTCCTAGGATTTGACAGCCTGTGTTATCCAGAATTGGATATAATACTGTAACTGAGGCCTAACCAGTGATTTGCCTTGTTTTTGTAGTTTATGTCTCTATTGATAAAGCCAAGGCTTTTTTTTAACATCTGTAACAAGTTGTCCTGCCACCTTCGAAGATATGTGCCCATAAACCCCCAGGTCTCTCTGTAGTTGGCTCTTAACTGCCTTCGGAAATGGTGAAGCAAGCCACTGACTTGTATCAAAATAGCTACTAAAAACTATAATAAGAATAAAACCCGGCAAACCACTCGATCTAGCCACTGGATTCAAACACAACAAAGACACACCCAGCACAGACAATCCTGCAAAATCCTCATTAACATCTGGGGACTTGTGCCAAAATTGTGCCACCGGCAGGACGACCCACCAGTGTTGGCAGCACAGTGGTATACAATTAGGCCCGGGGAGTCCTCAACATTAACTGTGCATCAATTCAAACATGGGCAAGAAAAGCTCCACTGATTACCAACTACCGCTGTCCCGGAGCTAATAAATCAGTACTCCTCCACATTGAACACCAACTGGAAGAAACACTGAGGGTAGCAAGGGTACAGAATGTACTTTCGGTGGGGGAGTTCTATGTCCATCACCAGGAGCAGCTCAGTAGCACTACTCTTGACCAATGTTTGAGGAAACAAAGTGCTGTCTTTACACTGAGGACATACTCTATTGTGGTGTGTGGCTCTACCACCATGCGAAATGGGATAGATTTAGAACAAATCTAGCAACATAATACTGGACATCCGTGAGGCATTGTGGGCCATCAGCAGAAGTAGAATTGTATTCCACAACAATCTGTATCCTCATGGCACAGCATAACCCCCACTCTACCATTACCATCAAGCCAGGGGACTAACCCTGGTTCAATGAGTGTGGAAGAGCATGCCAGGAGCAGCACCAGGCACACCTAAAGTTACAAAACAATAGGGCGACACAGTGGCGCAGTGGTTAGCACCGCAGCCTCACAGCTCCAGGGACCCGGGTTCGATTCTGGGTACTGCCTGTGTGGAGTTTGCAAGTTCTCCCTGTGTCTGCGTGGGTTTTCTCCGGGTGCTCCGGTTTCCTCCCACAAGCCAAAAGACTTGCAGGTTGGTAGGTAAATTGGCCATTATAAATTGTCACTAGTATAGGTAGGTGGTAGGGAAATACAGGGGCAGGTGGGGATGTTTGGTAGGAATGTAGAATTAGTATAAATGGGTGGTTGATGGTCGGCACAGACTCGGTGGGCCGAAGGGCCTGTTTCAAAGCTGTATCTCTAATCTAATCTAAAAAAATACTACAAGCATGCTAAACAGTGGAAGCAGCATGCTATAGATAGAGCTAAGCGATCCCACAACCAACTGATCGGATCAAAGCTCTGCAGACTTGCCACAGCTAGTTGCGAATGGTGGTGGACAATTAAACAATTAATGGAAGGAGGATGCTCCATAAACATCCCCATCCTCAATGATGGCGAAGCCCAAAACATGACTGCAAAAAACAAGGCTGATGCGTTTGTAATCATCTTCAGTCAGAAGTGCCGAGTGGATGTTCCATCTCGTCCTCCTCCTGAGGTCCCCCGCATCACAGAGGTCAGTGTTCAACCATTTCGATTCACTCCACGTGATATCAGGAAATGGCTGAGGGCACTGGATACAGCAAAGGGAATGGGGTCTTAAAAACATCCTGGTTGTACTGCTGAAGACTTGTGCCCCAGAACCTTTAGATTAGCTGTTCTAGTACAGTTATAACACTGGCATTTACCTGACAATGTGGAAAATTGCCCAGGTATGTCCTGTCCACAAAAGCAGAATAAATACATCCAGGCAAGATACCACCACATCAGTCTACTCTCAAATCATCAGGAAAGTGATGGAAGGTGTCATCGACAGAGCTATCAAGTGACACTTACTCACCAATAACCTGCTCACCGATACACAGTTTGGATTCCATCAGGACCACTCAGCTCCAGACCTCACTACAGCTTTGGTACATGGACAAAAGAGCTGAATCCAGAGAGAGTGACTGCCCTTGACATCAAGCCAGCTTTTGATCGAGTGTGGCATCAAGGAGCCTTCGTAAAATTGAAGTCAATGAGAATTGGAGGGAAAAAGTCTACTGGTTGGAGTTATATCTAGCACAAAGGAAGATGGTTGTATTTATTGGAGGCCAATCATCTCAGCCCCAGGACTCCTGGAGTAGTTCCTCAGGGTAGTGTCCTAGGTCCAACCATTTTCAGCTGCTTCAATGACCTTCCAACTATCATAAGGTTAGAAGTGGGTATTTCCCTGATGATTGCTGTATTCAGCTCCATTAGCAACTCCTCAGACAAAGATGCAGTCCATGCCCTCATGCATTTTTACCAACAGATAAATCTGACTGATTTACCACCTATAAACTCTGATTTTTTCCGTCTGATTTGTAACTATTTGTAATCACTAAACATTTTATTTTGTTCAAAACAATTTGCAAAGATCATAGAGTTGCTCTCGTGTGATTAGATAATCTCTGTGGGCTCTCATGGAAAACAGTTAAATAGAAGCTGTGTCTGTCCATGTTGTACTTGGAATGATGCAGGCCAAGCAGAGAGAATGAGTTTGAAACATACTCAGGAACCTAACACAACAATTGAAAGACAAGGAAATCTTCTAGTATGCTATTCTTTGAAGAGAAGAATCAAGGCTACATTTGTTTTTAATGAGAAAATAGGCAAGCTGCACTCATATCTGAAACTAATAACTGAGAACCAAGAGAAATAGTACTAGGTTTGGAAAAAGTAATTCTGACAGACTTAGACTTTATAGTGAGTGAAAAGTTGTTGCTTCTGGAAGGCAGTTTTATGAATGAAGCAAATGTGTGTGTTCCGAGATATACCGCTAAAATATCAATATCATGAGACTGTGTATTGTAGATGACTATCCCTACCCATGTCTGTTTGAGAGCAGGAGAAATACTGTCCCAGAAATTGATTTGCGCCAACCTGCCGGATGCAGTGATTGATCCCAGCAATGGAACCCATAGCCCCGTCTAATATTGAGCCATCGGCTCAATTACATAAGACCGGCGAGCTGTAGACACCAACTCAGCATCACCAGGCAGCTCGCCGGTGAATAGGAGCTCCAGTGAGGGCCATTGCAACACTAGCCCTCAGTTAGCCCTTGGAAAAGGAGGGGTGGAGGTGCAACAGTGAGTTGGAAAGCAATCGGAAGGTTGGAACTGAACAGGACCTGACAATAGTCTCTGGCACTGCAGTGGAACCAGGAGGAGCAAAAGAGCAGCTCAGCATTGTTGGACAGCCTGTGGGTTTTCTTCTGGATGATGAGATAGGATGTACTTAATGGTCCTCTTATCTGTATTTATCTTGGATAATCTTCTAATGGTCTAGATTTGAACCCCGTGATCATGGTAGCATCAAATTCTATGTTTAAACAAAACTGAACAGTTCCATTACAAGCTCAACTTCAAACAGATACATTTTATGAAGCTGTCACAAGGTTTTGTGACTGCCACTGCTTTTTCAGGATGACATACTCTTAATAATTATTGGGGAATATTTTGAGTGCTATTTGATGTTAATCTCAGCAGGAAGAAACCATCCAAGAAACCTACAGGTTTCAAAGCCTGCTGAGTGTGGGTACGGAGGCGAGCATGATTTGAAGATCGTATTCACAGAGATCGGCACTGGGACCCGCTGCCTCTGGAATGTGACGCCATTTTTAAAAGAAAGTTGTCAACGAGGGAATGGGTCGGGTGCTTGCCTCCAGTTAATTGCCTGTTGAGTTCACTAAAGAGCTCATTAACAGGCTTGTCAGTAGCAGTGAGCAATTTTTGAAGGCTGGGAACAGGGGCAGCTGGGGTTAGCAGGGGAAAGCCCAGCTGAGGGAGTTCAGATGGGATTAGGCTACTCTGACATTGGACAGAGCAGCCAAGATGAGCTGTAGCAGATGCTACCTCCTGGACAGCAGAAGGCCATATTAGCACAGTGGGGGCTTCAAGGTGAGAAAGGTGCTACCCAAGATATTGGGTGCACAGCCCAAGAGTCAGTTACCTGCAAATGACAGAGCACCAGTGCCGTAGGAGGCTGTGTCTATCCAGGCAGATGGTCTTGGTCCTGTGTGCTCTGAACCACAATGACCTGAGGCATCACAGCCCCCATGGCAGTCCCCACCCGCAGCTGTTAAGGTCACAGTTGTCCTGAATTTCTATGCAACTGGGTCATTCCAGGGATCAGCTGTGGACCTAGGTGGCATCTCGCAGTCGGCAGCTCATCAGGACATCAGGCAGGTCACGGACGTCATTTTCAGGAGGGCTGGAGAGTACACTGATGGGCCTGTGCAGGCGCAGAGGGCATTGGGTTCAGCCTCTATTGCTGGATTTCCCCAGGTACTGGGCATCATCACTTGTGCCCATGTGGCCATCAAGGCACCCAGTGACCAGCCAGTGAGATCCACCAACAGGAAGCGCTTCCAATTCTTTAATGTCCAACTAGTCCGCAACCACAACAATAGCTTCCTCTATGTGTGCGTTCACTTCTCTTGTGGCTGCCATGACTCTTTCATCTTCCATCAGTCCAGGCTGCCTTGCTCCTTTACTTGATCCCCCAAAGTGTGTGGATGGATCCAGGGGAAATCCCTTGAAGAGATGGCTATTGACACCTCTATGAAAGCCCCAAACAGAGGCACGGAGGCGAAAGAACTAATGCCACCTGCTCAGCAGGCCAACCATTGGGCAGGCCATCGAGTTTCTGAAGATGTGATTCTGGTGCCTGAATCAGTCAGCTGGCACCCTCCAATACCCTCCTGCAAGGGTCTCTGACATTGTGGTGGTCTGCTGCGCTCTCCATAACATGATCTTCAGAGAGGTATAGACCTTAAGGACAGTGAGGCCCTGAAATGAGCAACTCATTGGGGGAGGAGCAGGAGGTAAGAGAGGAGGAGGAAAAGGGGGCGGAGGGGGATAATACTGAACAAAGAGGTGCCCATGCTGCATGACAAGGTGGCCTCCTCCTGCGACCCTCTGGGAAGAGGATCTCCCTCCTCTCTCTCATGGCCTGGAGCATTAGATCCAGGTGGGCATCGATGAAGTGAAGGTCTGCCTGTCCCTCGTGCCATGTCTCCAGATCCCCTGTGACATCTCACTTCCCTCTGGTGCAGTGGAAGGCAGATCTCGCTCTCAGGACAACCAGCAGCCTCAGTGATGGCTGCCATAGAAGTCTGCATGAACCCCACACTTGATCTGACCCACTGCCATTTTCATTCCCACTGGCTTGAAAAGGACAGGAAATGCATCTACATACCAATTAAGGGCTTACCCATTTGAAAATTGCAATCTGAATCAGCTTCCCAGAGGAGGCATGTTTCAGAACCAGGCCCAGATCCTGTTTCCTCCCTCCATAATGAAAATCCAGCCCATAGTCTTTAATGTGAATTATTTAGGCTCCATTACAGAAATTATCTATCCAAGGATAATATCAACCAACACTCATTTCCCATTAATACAGAGTTTTTACACAGGGGGAGAGGGATTAAAAAAAAACTAATTTTAGTCTGAATGTAAATTAATAACTCAGTCAACAAGGCACAGTCCCAATATTACACTAAAGGCTTTTGCTTCACTTATCTGACAAAGAGTATGGTTGCTTGCTATCATACGTACCATTAGCTGGAAAGCCTGGGGTTAGAGGATCTCCAGCTCCATTCAGGTTCAATATGTTTCCACGCTGGACACCACCTCCAGGGAGATTCCAGCCATCTGGGTAAGGGAGCACTCCTGGTGCACAGTAATCAGCAGGGTCTGAGAAAAAGATGATTCCTTTCGCACCTGCATTCATTGCATTCCTAACCTGGAAAACAGCAAGAAAGATATAATAAAGCCAAACTAAAACTACAAGTTACGTTTAAAAAAAAAAACGTGCATATCTGTACAAGGACAGAAACAGTTGAGAGACATTTAAACACATAAGGAATTCATCCACAACGTTATTCTTGCACTCATGCACAGTTATTTTAAGGCTGGAAATTTCATTGAAACGGTAGTCCTGGCCACTGGCTAAAAACTTGGTGCACAGCCCACCTCCGCCGGGAGCGAGAAACTACGCAACAATCTTTTGTGGTCCAGGCCCTTAATCAGCCTTAGTCAGGACTTCTGCCCCTCTGAGGCAGGAAGTCCTGCCTCCAAGAGTTGCCAGCCAATTAGAGGGCCAGTAGCTATTCAGTCCCAGCAGCGCCACCAGGAACAGTGGCCACTGCTGGGAGTGTACTCAGCAAGAACAGGACAATGGACATTGCCCTTCAGGAAGGTAAGTGGGGTTTGGGCCTTGTCACGGACAATCGGCTGGGTCCTGGCCAGGGGGTGAGGGTCAGATTGTAGGGAAAGTGGAGGGGGGTGCATACCGCTGGTGGGGCCCTCCATGGGGCACAGGGTAGGGGGCCTAATCTGGAGGGCCTCCCCAAGCCCGCAAGGATGCCGCTAAGTATTACGGCTGGAGGAAGCACTTAAGTGGCAATTAATTGGCCACTTAAGGGTCTCAATTGGCCTGGGGCGGGCGGGCCATTTGCCACCTCCCCTGCTGCTGGTAAAATTGCAGCAGGGGTGGATAGGCGACGGGAACTGCATCCCTCCACCTCCCAATGGATTTTACACCCCCCCTCCGCCACCACCCCCGCCAGCCCGCTCCTGAGGGGATGGAAGGGGGGCATAAAATTCTGGCCTAAATGTCCCAATACTCCTATTATTGAATAATCGAGGAGGGTTTGGGAATTGTTCCACTACTAGCCCCACCCAGTCAGAATGGATTTGAAAACGGAAGTGGAACTAACTTTAGCAGAACCACATCTAAACCTCAAGTAGCACAGCCACCACACTGGAAAATACTGCATAAGCTGATATGCTTGGAACATCCTGGAATCTCTTGCTCCAAAAATTCACAAATCCTGTCTAACTGGACATCAGGATAGATTCACACAGAAGTTGCTTTATATTTCACAGCACAAAGAGTTATCAAGCAGTTCTCTTCCTCTCTTAACTTAAATTGAAGTCTTTCCCACAGCGATCTGAACTGGGCTTTGGTATATAATCTTGTCCCAATCTTCCTTATTTGGTAGCAGAGCTGTCAACCACCTTGGCCCCACCATATAAAATTTCCTCTCTAATCCTTTGTCTTGCTATGTCACTCCCTGACTTGAAAAATCTCAAAACCTAGTTTTTCCATTTCACCTTTAGCCCACTCTCTGAATTCCTCTATCATTTGGTCCATTTCTCTCCTACGTTATTACATTAAAGGTGTTGCTGCTGCTGTTTTTCATTCTCCCTAAATATCATCTCTACCCCGTTAGCAGACTACCTGGTGGTAATCTATGACTGACTGCTGGGGGTGAGACAGAGAGAGAGAACACCCCAACTCAGAGAGTTTTCCCACGTAGGATGAAGGGGTTATTCATCAAGACCACTGGTAGATCAGCCATTCATTTATCAACATTAAAAGTAATCTGAATCTGGAAAATCTCGGGCTGCATCTTACATGTCTGCCACCGAGATAGGTGGCGGATGTAAACAACGGCAGTCCGCCTGCGTGGACCACACATTGCGAAGCCACTGCGATATTCGGCTGGCCACCAGCATGAATATTGCACCAGGACCGACGGCGGGAGTGAGTAAGTAATTACTTCATTTATTTTAATAAATTAACATATTTAAATTTTGAACGTCACCGAGTGGCAGGGGGGGGGGGGCATCATGAGGCCTCGCCGCCGTCGGCAATATGGGGCCGGGCCTTCCCAGCGTCGAGGCCCATGGCGGGCCTCTCCCGGAGGCATTTTCCGGCCCCCCCCGCCACAACCCCCAACGTCGGGGGTGGGGTCTGTAAAATTCACCGCCTCATTTTGCAGGTGCCAAGTCTCATTTTCAGATCGCAGGGTGCAACTGAACTTAGTTTCGCATTGAGGCAAACTGGTTTTGGTGCACATCAATGCAAATTGGCAGCATGACTCAGGGACCTTCAAAGCACAGTGAAGCCATGTCTTCGACAAGAGGCAGCATCATAATGGTTTGAATTCTCACAAAGTTTTCTTTTCAATCATTCTTGTGATATGGATGTCGCTGGAAAGGCCAGAGTTTATTATTCATCCAGGCTGTGGTGAACTGCCTCCTTGAACCACTGAAGTCCATGTGGTGAATATACTCCACAATGCTGTTCCAGGATTTTGACCCAGCAATTGGACTCCAAAATCACAACCATCTTCCTTTGTGTTTGGTATAATTCCAGCCATCGGAGAGAGTCAGCCCCGATCCCCAATGGCTTCAGCTTTACTTGGGCTCCTTGGTGCCACACTCAGCCAAATGCTACCTTGATGTGTCAGTCTCACTTCACCTCTGGAATGCGGATCTTTTGTCCATATTTGGACCAAGGTTGTAATGAGGTCTGGAGTGGAGTGGTCCTGCCAGAACACAAACTGTGCACCAGTGAGCAGGTTATTATTATAAAAGCAAAATACTGCGGATGCTGGAAATCTGAAATAAAAACAAGAAATGCTGGAACCACTCAGCAGGTCTGGCAGCATCTGTGGAAAGAGAAGCAGAGTTAACGTTTCGGGTCAGTGACCCGAAGAAAGGTCACTGACCCGAAACGTTAACTCTGCTTCTCTTTTCACAGATGCTGCCAGACCTGCTGAGTGGTTCCAGCATTTCTTGTTTTTATTATAGCAGGTTATTATTGGTGAGTACATACTGCTTGATAGCACTAATGACAACTCCTTCCATCACTTTGTTGATGAATGAGATTAGGCTGATAGGACGATAAATGGCCATATTGGATTTGACTTGTTTTTTGTGAACTGGCCATACATGTGCAATTTTCAACATTGTTGGGTAGATGCCAGTGCTGTAATTGTACTGGAAAAGCTTGGCTAAAGGTGTGGCTTGTTCTGTTACAAAGGTCTTCAGTACAACAGCCAGTATGTTGTCAGGACCTGTAGCCTTAGCTGTGTCCAGTTTCCTTAGCTGTATCACAGAATGAATCAAATTGGCTGAACACTGGTAACTATGATGGTGGGGATTTCAGGAGGCGGCCACTCACACTACAGGCTGAATATGGATGCAAACACTTCAGCTTGTCTTTTGCAAGCGTGTGCTGGGCTCTTCCATCTTTGAGTCATTGAGGAATCTGTTCATGGAATGCAGTATACTCCAGCCTGGGATCTAATCTTCTTCAGCTTTTGGGGAATTTGGTCCTTGCTATTCTTATCCAGATCCATCACACAGGAAATGTGAAAGAAATGAGCCAATAACCTCCTACAATGACCAATGGACCAGCTCTCCTGTGTTCACTGAGAAGAGTTCTATATTTTCCAGTCCCATTAATTTCTTACCCCCATAGGCTGCTAATATCACCACAGTCATAATACAGGGCTGTTTTAACTGTAGTAAGGTTGGAAGAAACACCAAAAGCATAATTCATGTTATTCCAAGTCTTGCTCTTTCTTTGTGAAGTGATTTTAATCCTCCTCTCCTATATAGAGCTTCCTTAGCCATGAATAAAGCTACTGGAGCAAAAGAATATATTTTAAGAAATGATTTTCAAACTGTGTATACAAGAGCAGTGGTTTCTGTGCATGTGTTTGTTTTAAATAAAAGTTGTGAAACATTTAAAAATGTAAAAACAATCTGGTCATCATATCTAGGTCAAAGTCCTGGAACTCCCTACCTAACAGCATTGGGGGAGTACTTTCATCACACACTCTGCAGCAGTACAGGAAGGTCCACCGCCAGCTTCTCCAGGCAACAAGGTGATAAACAGTGGCCTTGCCAGCAATATCTTCCCAGAAGACTAGAGGAATCTGGACTGATAATTGAGAAAACGAGGGCAATTGAGAGACAGAGAGAGACAGAAAGCAGGAGGGTTTCAGCTTCTCAAGTTGGCAGAAGCCATGTTTTGTTTAGTTTTTCTGCCTTCAGTTGCAGTGCTACTTCTGTTTATGGTGGCACCAGCACCTACTTGTGTATCAGGTGCTTAAGTGAGTCTCCCATAAATAAGAAACAGCAGTATTGCAACATTTATTGTGCGAATCTATGACCAGCTTCAACCGCTGCACATCCATGTTATAATTAGGTACAAAAGCATTTTTCTTTGAGATCAATTTGTGGCCCAACTGAAATGGCCTTAACAAAGAGTATCGATCCTTGACACTTTAATACCACACATTCATGACTCATTAAAAAATGCAGCGGTTTGCTCAATATAGACATGATCTTTTAAAGGATGGACTATAACGAAATCATGGAATCATAGAAGGAGGCCATTCAGCCAGTCACGTCCATTCCTGCTATCTGCAAGAGCAACTCAGCTAAACCCACTCCCCACCCTTTCCCTATAGCCCTGCATATTTTTTTCTCTTCCACGTGCTTTTCCAATTTCCTTTTGAAAGCCACAACTGAATCTGCCTCCACCACATTCTCAGGCAGTGCATTTCATATCTTAACTACTCACTGCCTAAAGAAGATTTTCCTCATGTCACCTTTGATCCTTTTGCCAATCACCTTAAATTGGTGTCCTCTGGTTCTTGACCCTTCTGCCAATGGGAACGGTTTCTCTCTACCTACTCTGTCCTGACCCCTCATGACTTTGAACACCTCTATCAAATCTCCTCTCAACCTTCTCTTCTCAAAGGAAAACAATGCCAGCTTCGCCAATATATCCACATAACTGAAGTTCCGCATCCATGGAACCATTCTCGTAAATCTCTTCACATCCTTCCTAAAGTGCAGTTCCAGAATTGGACACAATACTCCAGCTGAGGCCAAACCAGTGTTTTATAAAGGTTCAACATAACTTGTTTGCTTTTATACTCTATGCCTCTATTTATAAAGCCCGGGATCCCGTATGCCTTTGTAACCGCTTTCTCAACCTGCTGTTCCACCGTCAATGATTTATGCACATATAACCTCAGGTCTCTCTGCTCCTGCACTCCCTTTAGAAACGTACCCTTTATATTGCCTGTCCTTGTTCCTCATACCAAAATCTATCACTTCACATTTCTCTGCATTAAATTTCATCTGCCATGTGTCTGCCCATTCCACCAGCCTGTCTATGTCCTCTTGAAGTGTATCACTATCTTCCTCACAGATAACAATACTTCCGAGTTTTGTATCACTTGCAAATTTTGAAATTGTGCCCTGTACACCTAACTCTTGATCACTAATATACATCATGAAAAGCAGTAGTCCTAGTACTGACCCCTGAGGAAGCACCCAGTATACCTCCCTTCAGTCTGAAAAACAACAAACATGGAGTAAGCCACCCACTGGTGTGCATATCTTTAAACTGTAATGAGTGAAACAGTAAAAAAAAAGATTTTCTTTACAAATGGTACAAAAAAGATCTATCACATTCCATCACTGTGTAGATACCTACTTTGTAGAATACTGGAGTTGCTGATAGAAAGTGGAGTGCAGCTTTCTAGAGGATTCTTTCTTTAAATGCTCTTGCAGCCATCTATGCTACTTGTACTTTCCCTGTGATATTTCTGAACAATCATTACACTATAGCCAGATTACAATCAGTGTTTAAAATAATTCTTCCATATTTTAGACACAGCTCTCAGGAGCTCTGAGGCTGCTCCCTAACTGTGATGTTTTACATTTGAAATGGCCAATTTTGAATAAACTGGCTTTTCGCCCTCAAAACAAAGCTCAACATTTTTTATTTGCTAATCACAGAATTGCTGTGGAAAAGTACAGAAATGGTTCAAATAAATGTGAACAATAAATCTATACCTTATTTCCTCTGAAGATTTTCCCATATCTGGCAATCACAATTTTTCCAGTGCAGTTGATACCCAGTTCTCTTTCCAGCTGAAAGAAATCCTCAGTCCGAGCATAGTTAACATAAACTAATTCTCCCTGCGCATAAAAGTAATGGAACATTACTTGAAAACACAACCCCAATGAAAAGAACACATACAAATGGATTATACAGAAAATCTTTCATGATAAGAACAATGAATATTCAAAGGTAATATAATCAGCATTTAACTGGCTCTGAATTCCAAGTACAATTTATAGTCGAAAATTAGTTAGTTTATAAGTAATGTTCTAAATTTAAAATAACTATGAACAAATTGTCTGTTGCAACTTGGTACATTACATCCTGCACTGCAATTAGCTGTGAAACTTGCAAAACATATTGTTCAAACAATGACAAGTAGCAAGACGCCACAGAAGAGATGCAGTTTATTCAAAATTTATTAACAAATGTATGTTCATGATCTACTGCGATAACTAAAGTCACCTTCACTGGTAAAACAAAGAATACATTTCATATAAAAAAGCAAGACATTGTAACTATCCATACAACTTCATAAAATCAATTGCCACGGGGGAAAAATTCAGGGGAAGGAAACTTTCACACAAACTTGGGTCAAGAACCACTTATTAAAATAAAATGAGATCCTGACAACTGAATCAGGAAGGCACTCAGGATTGCAAAAGGAGCCCTTATGGAAGATGTTGACTTTCATGCTACATGCATGCACAGTCAGTCCCCATGGCAATAAGTGAGCCTGTGACTGCTGAAACCAAATTACACAATACTGTATCTGACAATGCTCTGAAGAATATTTCTTTCTTTTGACATATCACATTTTGCCAGCTGAAATGTTTCAACAAAGCAGGAAATTAACTATTGCAAAATAAAATACATTGCAGTCAGGGTATTTTTTGTGCCATGCTGTCAGAAAACACTAAAAAATGTATTTCTTATCCTGCTGTCAGTCTAGGGACAGTCATGTGACAGTTGTGCTGCCCACAAGTTTCTTGCCTGAAAAACTAATAGCCAGCTGTAGAAAATCAGGTGTCCAAGGGCTGCCTGATGTGATTTTCAGATTGGTCTGTAAATGGAGCTGAAACAGGAGGTGTCTGCTTATATATGCAACTCAGTGTCCTGCAGAAACAGATTAGAATTCTTCTGGGGGTAATTTTAGCGTGGCCAGGATGCGTCTTGCTCTTCTTACAAATACTTCGCAGCTTGGCACAGCCATGTCACCAGCCCCCAGATTTCCAGCCCCCCAGCATAGCAGGCTTCCCACACTAGTGCTCACTAAGTGCTTATTGGTAGCTCTCCCAAAATATGAGAGCTAAAACGAAAAATGCTTCGGGGCTCCTGACACTGGTGCCAGACAGCCAGCATGGATACTTAGCCATTTCACAGCCATTTAAACAGAGGTTAAAAACCCCCCCAGTGTTTTAATTCTCCCTTAAGCCACAGTCAACAATGGGGAGTGCAGGTATTGTGTGTTTTTCAAATTACTGTCCAATAATTCACATTCCATGATGCATTGCTCCGTTTGCCTCAGTAACTGAAGCAGCCTCTTTGCATGCTTTAATGATTAAAGACCCCAGAGAGAAGAAACAATATGTGAAATTCAGATCTATAGCAACACTGGAGACAGTGTACCAAACCCAAATGCCCTCCTGGGGGTGCGAGCTGTACCATCTTGAGAAAGGCACTTGCGCAGGTATCCCCTACATGCACTGGAAGCAGCTGATGTGATGCCCATTTTCCAAATGTGTCATGTATCAAAGATTAAGCATTCAGTGGCAAGAAGGGCCCAGCAATGGTGTTATTTAAAGGGCCAGGCACTGAAATTGCAGGTAAGGTAATTTTGAATAACTTTTTCTATTGAAACTGTCTGAAAATATTGTGGAGTGTATTTGGCGGTATTGTGGTGAGCTCTTGGTTTTGGCTGAGTGTTGCTTCATCCTCACAGCAAGGGCAGAGGATTTGGTGGACCTGTCCACATAAAGGTTGCAACAGATATGGGAGCTGCAGCTGCAATGCCTCTGGGTCTGCAGGACAATAGGGAGATGCAGCCATCCTTGTCCCTGCTAGTTCCCTCTATTGTATGCCACCTTGTCCTGCAAGAGAGAGGGTGGAATGTCAGTAATTGTATAGGATTGCGCTTGTGTGATGTGCCTGCCATAGCTGAATAACTGGAGGTATGTGGAAGGAGTGAGAAGTGGGTGTGAGACTGACAGCACTGATAGGCATGTGAGGTTGGGTGAGGTTGAGTATCTAGATATGAGGTTTGAGTCCTGAGTTCCAGGGTCTGGTGTTAAGTGAGTGATTGAGGTGTGGTTCAACGAGCAACGGGAGAAGTTGTTGGAGTAGTGGGTAGGAGGTAACATGTGAAGATGCATTCACTGATTTTGGCCACCCAGGTGAGGTCTTTAGACCTCTTGTGACACGGGGCCAGACATGGGGAATTAACCTCCCTGGCCACCTTCTCCTGCTCCCTACTAAGGGTAATACTTGAAAGCCTCTTGGCCTGCCCCCACCCCGGTGGAACCATGGCACCTTTCATCCTGTCCACCTCCACAACTAAGGCCTCCAATGCCACCTCCATGACCCTGGAAACCTCGCTCTTCTCTGATGTTCCAATTTCTTTGTTTACAATTACAGCAATTGTATTCAGCAGCAGTCTCCTCTAATCCATTGCAGCTTGCCCTTAGGAGGGACAGATTACCTTTAAGAACAGAAGGCTTTCTGTACCATGTGATATAGCACATGCCGCTGAGCACCCTGCTGACCACAGAGGCAGCCAGCAGCGTGGCAGATGCTTAGTCCTGTGTAACAATCAGGTAAATGAGGTGGCAGCACAAAATTTGTGATCTTCCAACCTCCATCTCAACAGGTGTGGTCAGATCATGAATCATGACCTCCGAACCCAAAAAAGGCTCAGACCAATTTTTAGCCCACAGTAACCTCAAAGGTCAAACACCTGATATAGTGCTGTACAATAAATTAAGCATTGTTGCTCCCTCTGTTCCTAAAGGCAGCAAGAACCTCCCAAAAGTGCACTTGTTCCCCATTTCCAGCAATAACAGCTCCCTGGCTTTAATATAAACTATTGTTGGGGGCACATCAGAAACCACCTTTTTGACCTGGGGTGGGCTAATATTTCAGCTCACCTGTGCAGGCCTGCAATTTCATTATTGTGCAAACATTTTTTAGCCACCAAGAAAGGTCTAGCAGCCAGAACATGAAGTCACAGAATGTGACTTTAGTTATATATACACACAGTTTTCTGTTGCTATGGAATCAGTACTCTTATATAAATGGAGTAGATTCCACTTCATCAACAGCCTCGAACAGTTGTGTAATATAAACACAGCATCAATACCTTTCCAAAGCTCTTGAAAATGATAGTTTTGGTTAAACCTGGACAAATGGATTCTATGCCAGAAATTTACTATTGTCTCCATGCATGCCTTCTGTAATTAATTACCATAAGCAATCAACTTCTAATAAAGTACTTTCCAATAGGCTACACAATACATGCTCTCGTGAGCACAGCACAATTAATCTTTGGATGTTTGCAAACATTATTGCTATAAACACAAGGAAAATGATTTTGTTATTCATTCGGGGGATGTGGGCATCACTGGCTAGGCCAGCATTTATTGCCCATCCCTAATTGCCCATAAGAAGGTGGTGGTGAGCTGTCTTCTTGAACCGCTGCAGTCCTTGGCATGTAGGTATACCAACGGTGCTGTTAGGAAGGGAGTTCCAAGATCTTGACCCAGCGACAGTGAAGAAATGGTGATATAGTTCCAAGTCAAGATGGTGTGTGGCTTGGAGGGGAACTTGCAGGTGGTGGTGTTCCCATGCATCTGCTGCCCTTGTCCTTCTAGGTGGTATAGGTCGCGGGTTTGGAAGGTACTGTCTAAGGAGTCTTGGTGAGTCGCTGCAGTGCATCTTGTAGATGATACACACTGCTGCCACTGTGCGTCGGTGGTGGAAGGAGTGAATGTTGAAGGTGGTGGATGCGGTGCCAATCAAGAGGGCTGCTTTGTCCTCCATAGCGTCGATACTCTTGAGTGTTGTTGGAGCTGCACCCATCCAGACAAGTGGAGCTTATTCCATCACACTCCTGACTTGTGCCTTGTAGATGGTGGACAGGCTTTGGGGCGACGGAAGGTGAGTTACTCGCCACAGAACACTCAGCCTCTGACCTGCTCTTGTAGCCACAGCATTTACGTGGTTTGTCCAGTTCAGTTTATGGTCAATGGTGACCCCCAGGATCTTGATAGTGGGGGATTCAGCGATCATAATGTCATTGAATGTCAAGGGGAGATGGTTAGACTCTCTCTTGTTTGAGATGGTCATTGCCTGTCACTCGTGTGGCGTGAATGTTACTTGCCACTTATCAGTCCAAGCCTGGATGTTGTCCAGATTTTGCTGTTTATAGACACGGGCTGCTTCGGTATCCGAGGAGTCACGAATGGTGCTGAACATAGTGCAATAATCAGTGAACATCCCCATTTCTGACCTTATGATGGAGGGAAGGTCATTGATGAAGCAGCTGGAGATGGTTGGGCCTAGGAACTCCCTGAGGAACCCCTAGAGTGATGTCCTGGGACTGAGATGATTGACCTCCAACAACCACAACCTTCTTCCTTTGTACTAGGTATGACTTCAACCAGCAGAGAGTTTTCCTCCGATTCCCAGTTTTGCTAGGACTCCTTGATGTCACACTCGGTCAAATGCTGTCTTGATGTCAAGAGCAGTCATTCTCATCTCACCTGTGGAGTTCAGCTCATTTGTCCATGTTTGGACTAAGGTGTAATGAGGTTGGGAGCTCAGTGGCCCTGACAGAACCCAAACTGAGCATCCATAAGCAGGGTATTGCTGAGCAAGTGCTGCTTGATAGCACTGTTGACAACCCCTTCCATCACTTTGCTGATGATCGAGAGTAGACTGATAGGGCGGTAATTAGCCGGGTTGGATTTGTCCTGCCTTTTTGCACAGGACATACCTGGGCAATTTTCCACATTGCCGGGTAGATGCCAGTGTTGTAGATGTACTGCACCAGCCTGGCTAGGGGCACGGCTAGTTCTGGAGCACAAGTCTTCAGTACTGTTGCCGGAATGTTGTCAGGGCCCATAGCCTTTGCAGTATCTAGTGTTTTCAGTCGTTTCTTGATATCACGTTCAGCCCTCCTATTTTGTGAAACAGCCAGAACAAGAGGGGGCTGATATAATTCATTTGCTACACATTCCAATCCGATGTGAACTGATCGATTGAAAGACACCCTGAACCCGAGGAAAACCTGGAAATATGCTACTCTGCATTCATGTACAGAGAGTGGAATCGCGGACAAGAGATTTTCATTTGCACCCATTCATTTTTATTTTTACTTCTAACTCTTTGGCTGTTCCTGGCCATGAGGTGGAGTGGGGGAGAGGGTCAGAGAAGAACCATAATAGGTTCCGCTTGTCCTCACTTTCCACCCCACCAGCCTCCACATTCAACAGATGATCCTCTGCTATTTCCGCCACCTGCAGTATGATACCATTACAAAACACATCCCCTCCCCTTGTAGCATTCTGAAGGGACTGTACCCTCCGTGACAGCCTGATCCAATCTCCCATCACCCTCAACACTCGGTCCCCTTCCCGTAGCACCTTCCCATGCAAGTACAGGAGATGCTATGCCTGCCCTTTCACTTCCTCTCTTCCCACTGTCCACAACCCCAAACACTCCTTCCAAGTTAAACTGCAGTTTCTTGAACTTCTTTCAATTTAGTACACTGTATCCACTCCTCTACACTGGAGAGTAACTGTTTTGCTGAGCATCTCCATTCAGTCCACAAATTTGACCCTGAGCTTCTGGTCGATACCCATTTCAATTCTTCATCCCACTCCTACTCTGACCTCGGCCTCCTACACTGTTCCAATAAAGCTCAATATAAGCTCGCGGAACAGCACCTCATTTATCCATTCGGCAGTTTATAGCCTTCTGGATTCAACATTAAATTCACCAATTTAAGATCACAACCACTGTTCCCATTTTTTCAGAAAGTAGGTGCTGGTAATAATTTTGCTATTGCCATTTACCCCTCCTGTAGTCCCATCTTTTGTTTTTTTACTTCTCCCATTACCAGCCCCTTTTTCTGTGCATCATCAATGCCTTTGCCATTTAATCACTACCTTTTCGTTTTTTCCTCCCCTCCCCCTCCCCCTGCTTGCTTAAAAACTGGCTCATCGCTACCTTTTTCCAGTTCTGACACAAGATCATCAATCTTGATGTGGGCGGCGCAGTGGTTAGCACCGCAGCCTCACAGCTCCAGCAACCCAGGTTCAATTCTGGGTACTGCCTGTGTGGAGTTTGCAAGTTCTCCCTGTGTCTGCGTGGGTTTCCTCCGGGTGCTCCGGTTTCCTCCCACATGCCAAAGACTTGCAGGTTGATAGGTAAATTGGCCATTAGCAATTGCCCCTAGTATAGGTAGGTGGTAGGGAAATATAAGGACAGATGGGGATGTGGTAGGAATATGGAATTAGTGTAAGATTAGTATAAATGGGTGGTTGATGGTCGGCACAGACTCGGTGGGCCGAAGGGCCTGTTTCAGTGCTGTATCTCTAAACTAAACTAAAATGAAGGGTTAATAGGGTTATTAAAAACAGTAAGTGCTGGAAATGCTCAGCAGGTCTGGCAGCATCTGTGGCAAGAGAAGGAGCGTTAACATTTCAGGTCTGTGACCTTTCATTAGAACCTTCAAGGTTTATGGAGGTCGACTCTCTGTTTGGCGTTTGGACACTGTTTTCAGTTTAGTTGGGTGTGAACTGCTTGAAGACACTTGGTGTTTTTCCTGCCAAGGAAAAAAAAACACCCAGATCACCTCCTTCTCTACCTCTTTGAAGAAATCCTGCAAAGATCCAGTGTGGGAGAACTAAAATCCCTGGTTCTGCATAGCTCCTGAGAAGCTGGAAAAAAAAATCCTGTGATTCAAGTGTGTGCTGGCGGAAAACCATGATGCCACAATTCTCCTAGAAAGCCTACTAGAATAATTCTCGGCATCTCCAGAACAGATTGCTTCTGAAACGATCCCAGTGACCCATCTCTGTATACCTGGACTCCAGACCAAAAAAGGGACAACTGACATCCTTCCATATCTTATTTTTCCATCAAGAATTAGCAAGTATTTGGCCAAAATAGTCTTTTTTGCTTTTTTTTTTTAATAACAGACCTCTGCAGAGAGAATTTTTTTTCCAGTGTGTGCGAGTGTAATTGGGGAATTTAAAAAGGGAACTTTCTTATTTCAATCTGTGTGTTAATGCTTTGCTTCGTTACTGGTTAAGTCTTGTTTGATAATAAACTGATAATTTTGTTATTTATTAAAGAAACATGGTCAGTGTATTTTTATTCTGGGATAAAAAAGAGAGTATATGATTGGCTGTATCATTAACGGGGTAAACATTTACATATATGTTGTGACCTGTGGAGAAGTGGAACTAGAAAAGACAGTGCGCTCCTCCCAACTCGGTCGTAACATGACCATCTCCAACAAAAGAGAATCTAACCATCTCCCCTTGACGTTCTTTTTGCTGAATCCCAACATTCTGGGGGTTACCATTGATCAGAAACTTACCTGGACTTGCCATATAAGTGCTGTGGCTGCAACAGCAGGACAGAGGCTGGAAATTCTGTGGCAAGTAACTCACCTCCTGACTCCCTAAACTCTGACAGCTATTTACAAGGAACAAGTAGGAGTGTGGTGGAATACTCTCCATTTGCCTGGATGAGTGCAGCTCCAACAACATTCAAGAAGCTCGACACCATCCAGGCCAAAGCAACCTGCTTGATGGGCACCCCATCCACCACCTTAAACATTCACTCCTTCCGCCATCAGTGCACAGTAGCAGCAGTGTGTACCATATACAAGCTGCACTACAGTAAACTGCCACATCGCTTTAACAGCACCTTCCAAATTCACAACCTCTACCACCTAGAAGAACAAAGGCAGGATGCATGGGAACACTACCATCTGCAAATTCCTCTCCTAGTCACACACCACCCTGACTTGGAACTATATCACCGTTCCTTCACTGTTGCTGGGTCAAAAACTTGGAACTCCCTGTGAGTGTACTGACACCAGATGGACTGCAGCAATTCAAGAAGGCAGCTCACCACCACCTTCTCAAGGGAATTTAGGGATGGGCAACAATAAATGCAGGCCTTGCCAATGACACTCACATCCCAAGAATGAATAAAAACAAATAGATATGAGAGGGTGGGCAAGCTGGCTATAGTAGAGGTGTTATGATGAATAGAGGGCCCAAGGTAAAGGATGTGGGAATTTGAAATTATGAATGTAAGGTACTGGGAAACAATTTTTCCTTATGTAGATGATGAAAGTAATGGATTTACAGGAGGGGAAATAGAGAGTCTGGGTGGTAAGGATGAGGAAGTAGTTAGGGATAGCTTTCTCAGCAGCGAAGACCCCGATACAGGCATGAGAATGGTGGTGTTGAAATGGTGGCAAAGGGTAACAGACTTGATACAAAGGCTGATATTGAGAGGACAAGAGAGCAGTCAATTCAGAAGAGAAATGAACACAGAAAGGAAGAAGTTGTCATGAGGTTGAAGGAGGTGATGGTAAGTGATAAGGATTTTAATTGAAAGACATGAAGGAGGCAAGGTTTTTGAAAGAGATGTACAGAGAGTCTGGGGTGCAACTTGAGGTTCAAAGTGACTTGAACAAAGCAGGTGGTGTGAAGAATAGCCAGGTGGGGAGGAAAATACAAGGGGAAAGGAGTCATGTTTTCATACTACCAAGATACATTAGCCGGAAATTAAGGATGAGGCAGTGGCCTCTGAGGCAGGATGTCCCACCTCAAAGCTTCCAGCCAATCAGAGGACCGGCAGCACTTCAGTCCCAGCAGTGCCACTGGGAGTAGTGGCCACTGTTGGGACTGCACCCAGCAAGAGGAGGAACATGGACGTTGGCCTCAGAAAGGTAAATGGGGTCAGGTCTTGCCAGGGCCAATTAGCCAGGCCTGGCAAGTGGAGGGTGGTGGTCAGAGTGTAGAGCAAGGGTTTGTTTAAGCAGGGGAAGCCTGTGCTGTGGGGTGGGGGGGGCCCTCCGTGGGTAACAGGGCTCCCGATCAAGAGGCTCCACCCACCCCCAGCCCACAAGGAGGCCGCCAGGTTTTACCAGGCAGCCTCTTTGGGTGCCAAAATGCCAATCTGCCACTGGTAAAATACCAGCAGTGGCAGGAAGAGACCCTTAAGTGACCATGCCCACCGGAGGTGTCATGCCCTTCGCCTACCTGCCTCTGCTGCTATTTACCAGCGGTGGGATTGGGTTCCCCCCCCACTAAAGTTGTCCACAGGCGGGAAGACCTCAAGGAGGCTCCACTCAATTTTATGCCACCCCCATGCCACCATCCGATCCGCTGGGGCGGCATAAAATTCAGGCCTATATGTGGAACTTGACAGGTTGTCCCAGACCTCAGGGTGAGCTGCAGGTTGGTATGGCAGCAAGGACCATGCTGATTCAGCCACGCTTCGCCTGTCTCCCCCAAGCCCTTCGGCTGATGACTCCAAAGCTCACCTTCTGGCATTGAAACCTATAATACCGCTATAACCCATAACTGGGAGGTCCCATTGCCAGCCATGAGTATGCAGAATGAGGCTTCCTCCACCAACCTTATCCAACATCACAAGGCAATGGGCACATAACATCCCCAGGCAACCTCATCCCCCCCAAATACCCCAAAATGTTACATCTCCCTTCTGAGATGGAATATCAATAACATACATACCAGAGTGCTAACAAAAACAAGTTATATTGTGATAATAACAAAAGAACAGACAAATATACGAAGCAGCACTCAGGTGACCCATTAAGTGCTGTCAATGGCATGGCTCCTTTCTTTTCCTAACAGTTCTACAGGGTGCTCTCCCTGTGGCAGAGGATGAGGTGGAGGCAGCCTGCTCCCTTGTCTCTGCCTCCACCTGAGATGCCCATGGCTTCT